>NC_081302.1:28036785-28341428 GCF_030435805.1 Mustela lutreola | reverse complement strand
CCTCTGTGATGACTTATGCTTCTCACAACTTGATGGGGTTTTGTTTGTTTGTTTGTTTGTTTGTTTTTTGGAGGTTGAGAATAATATTTGTTTTTAATTTAATTTTTTTAAAAATTTTATCTAAATTCATCTAATTAACATATAGTGTAGTATTAGTTTCAGCGGTAGAGTTCAGTGATTGATCAGTTGCATATAACACCCAGTGCTCGTTATACCATGTGCCCTCCCTAATGCCCATCACCCAGTTACCCAATCCCCCAATCTAACTCCCCTTCAACAACCTTCAGTTTGTTTTCTATAGTCGAGTCGCTTATGGTTTGTCTCCCTCTCTGATTTCATCTTTTTTTTTTTTTTTAAACAACATATCATGTATTATTTGTTTCAGGGGTACAGGTCTGTGACAACTTGGTGGTTTTAAGATCTCAGATATCTTATTTGGTGGCTTAGAGCTCTCAGAGAACGTGTTCCAATGGACCCTGATAGAAGCTGCAAGGCTTCTCATAATCTAGCCTCAGAAGTTCTAGTATGTCACCAACACTGTATTCTATAGGACAGGCAAGTCATAACACCAGTCAAGATTCAGTGAGGGAAAGTAACAGAGAATTTGCAGACACCTTTAACCTCACAGTCTGCCTTTTGGCCACAAGTTACTTATATTTCCCTGCAACACGCAAAGCATTCACATGTCCCAAAGACTACCCCCCACCCTGCCCCTATCTCCTTTCTTTTCAACATTGGCTTGAGTTTTGATCAGTTAAATCAGGTCCAGATGTAAGTTTCTCAGATGAAGTTTCTCGAATGCAATTCTGAAGATGTATGAGCCAGAGACAAATTTTCCCCTCTCCCAACACTGGACATAAAATGGTAGAATTGGGTGGGAGAACCCTACTGAATCCTGGCTCAAAAATGGGGAAAGCAGAAGTCCTATATACACTCATTGGTTTGTAGCAATGATGAAATCCATTTGGACATGTGTAACCACTTCTTGATTAGGGCCACATCCTGACCCTTGAGGGTGATTCTTCCTGGCCATTTGCTCTGCCCTCTGGACTCTTGGTTCTGCCACTGAGTCCTGCTTCCTTTTCCATGAGAAATGGCCCTTGTATCCAGCTGACTAGTTTACTTAGCCCGCTCTCTCCCTAAAGAAATTCAAAGGTCCAAAGGCCTCTTTTCATTTTGTAATTTCAGTTCAAACTAATATGATTCTTTTGAAAACTTTGTGGGTTTTAGTGTATCAAATTATAATCCACTCCATTGGTTCAAAGCCAGACCACACTTCTTTCCAAAATAGGTGTTTTGTTTGCTTTTAAACCTCGGACCAGGAGTCCAGATGCTTAGAGACAAGAGCCTTAAGATTTTGTCTGGAAGAGGATCTGAGAAGCAGGACCTTAAGATTCTCAGAAGCCCTGGTATATACATTCTTCAGTAATTCTTAGCCATATTTCGATATGGTTACCCCTAAGGGGATGCTTTACTGGTAGTGTTTGAGATTTAGAATTTACCTGGGAGCCATTTCTTATTTTGAGCATTTTGCTAATTAGAAAAACTAGGATTTAAAAACTTCTTTTCAAATCCAGAAAGTCCTGGTTCCTTTATGTTTCTTCTCAATTCTGTTTGAAATCTGAACAGTTCTTCTTTTTTTTTTTTTTTAATTCTCTTGAACATTATCCTCTATAGCTATAATGAGCTGATTGTCACTTTCAGCATTTTATCTGGAAATCTCTTTAGATAAATCATTCCATTCATTAGTTGTTTTTTGTTTGTTTGTTTGTTGCAAATTAGGGTGGCACTTCACGTTACCAAGTCTTCTACCACTACACAGTAGAGGGGACCTTTTGTCTCCAGCCTCTGGTCACGATTTCCTCACAGTCCTTCAAGTCCAGTGAACCCTTTCCATTTTTTTTTTGCTCACTGCTGGGTCCATAAGCCAGTGTTACCTGTTTTAGCTTTTTGCTTATAATGACATCCCAATTCAGGTACCAAATTCTGTTCTATTGTATTTATTGCTACAAAACTACACTGACACATGATGATGTTGAACAACCATTTCATTTTCCTCAGGATTTTCTGATCTAGGAATCTGAACAAAGCTCTGTGGCCAATTTGTTTCTGATCCATTTGGGGCATCAGTTGAGGCATTTAGAGCCAGAGAATCTACTTATTAAGGCGGCTTCTTCACTCATGTATTTGATTGCTTCTTGGACTCTTGCTCTTTCCACATGGTGTCTCCAGGACCTTTCCATGTGGCTTGATCTTCTTATATCCTGACGCTCTCAAGGTAGTCCAACTTCTTACATGGTGGCTCAGGGCTCCCACATGGTGTTCTAAGAGCTCTGGGAAGAAGTTGCAAGGCTTCTGATCACCTAGTCTACAGAGTGCTGAAACAAGCCATCTGCTGCATTTTACTGACAAATCAACAAACTAAGCCCAGCTCAGGTTCGAAGAGAGGGAAATTAGACTGGAGCTATATCAATGGGAAGAATAACAGAGAATTTGCTGCCACTATTAAAGACCTCATGAATTAAGGGGTTGAGAAGTTTTAGTAGGTGATTAGATTTTAGAATTTTATTCAGGCATTGTTTACCTTTTATCACCAGTCCTTGAATATGTTATTCCATGTTGGAAAACCTACTTTCAGGAATTCAAGGGGTCAGTGAGGGACTGGAGACTGCTGTAGATTTCTTAAAACTATCAAAATGAATGTGTTTATTCATTAGTTTTCCTCTGATACTAAATTTAAAGGAAGGGAAATTGGGTCACTGAAATATCCAAATCAATTACCACATTTGTTGTTGAATATTCCTAGGCACCGAGACACTACATATTTGGTTAGCTGCCTGATGAATCTTATGGAGTGTCTGGCTTTTCTTAAATTTCAGAGAAATATAGGATTTATATCTTAACCTACAAAAACTGCATATGTGGGGAAATGAAGCCAAAGAGAGCAGAAACTACCACAGTCTTCTATGGGTCTGGCTTAATGGAGAAAAATGCATGGAGAGCTCACACTTTGGTCTTTGTTCCCACAGTCTGGCTAGTGTCATTTCTGCAACTCCCTACTGATAGAGGAGGAAATAGGATCTCGGACCCCTGATAATGAAGACCCTTTGGGAAAGCAAGGAAACTCCTATTCAAAATCCCCATTCTACATATTTCTGACATTGTTTTGATCTTAAAAATTTTCCTAAAATAAAAAGGAAATAAGATAAAGTTACTTTCCCAGAACTTCAAGATACATTATAATTATATACTTAAAGGGAACTTCAAGACCCATTTCTAATTCTAATGGGAACTTTGAGATACATTTCTAACTGTCATCAATAATTAGAACTACATAAAAAAATTTTTCTAGTAGGCTTGTGAAATGTCAGCTCTTTCTGAAAAAAATTGATATACTTGTGTGTGTGTGTGTGTGTGTGTGTGTGTGTATGTTTTAAAAGTTATAAACATGTTAAAGGAGCATAAAAGCAACTTGTTCGCCACACCAATTTTTTTTCACCCAAACTTTCTTAACATCCTCTCATAGCCAGTTGGATCTTAATCTTACCACAGTCTAGCTTTTGCCATTTCCCCAGAAGCCTGATAACTATTGGCATTAAGGTTTGGTTCTCAGGCTGGGAGTAGACGACACAGCGCTGCCCAGCACACACACAGAACTGACGGAGTAATGAGACAATGACTTGATAACATGTATCTGCTCCTTGCTCTCTGGATACGAGCTCAGGCAAGTATCAGTTATGACAGATTTGGCCCCTTATCCAAGTTAGGCTAAATCAAGCCAAATATCACTGGCAATTTTCTCCTAGGAGTAAGATCTTTCTCATGAAGCAGCTAGCTTCTGACTTGGAAATAATGATTTTAAAAACCAATGTATTTCTGTTTACATATTCCGTGGTAACTATCAGTGAAATGGCAAAACCTTTGAAGATGCTCTTGCTGATTTGGAAGCTGGACGATAATCAGACAAGAATCATAAAAATACAGTTGAGGGGCACCTGGGTGGCTCAGCCAGTTAACTCTCTGCCTTTAGACTGGGTCATGATCCTAGGGTCCTGGGATTGAGCCCCACTTCAGGCACCCTACTCAGTGGGGAGCTTGCTTCTCCCTCTCCTCCCTCCTCATGCTCTTTCTTGCTATCTGTCTTTCTCTCTCAAATCAAGTATGAAAAAATATGCATTAGTTTAGAGAAGGCCATCAAGAAGTTGATTTTACGAGAGAGAAAAGACGACAGGTGATAAAATTCTGATTAATAAAGTGTTGCTACTAATGTGTGAGAAAGTAGGGTGGTCACAGATCCTACCAAGCACTAAAGAAGCTCTGTGCAGAATCTGGTGTTGTCCAAGATGAGCTGTTCGGTGTGGAGACGCCTGTGTGGCTCAGTTTGTTAAGGGTCTGCCTTTGGCTCAGGTCATGATCCCAGGACCCTGGCATCAAGTCCCATATTGGGCTCCTTGCTCAGTGGGAAACCTGCTTCTCCCTCTGTCTGCCACTCCCCCTGTTTGTGCTCTCTTTCTTTGATAAATACAAAATAAAATCTTTACAAAAATAAAAAAAATTTTAAAAAAAATCTGTGTGTTCCTTTCTATCATCACTTCTGATATGGGACAGATATGTCTGGATGATAGCTTAGAATTTGAAGTTGGAAAATCCTTATTGATCTAGTGAGTCCATGTTCTAGGGATTTTAAGATGCTTGCACATTGCTCTTGGAAATAGTTACTGAGTTACATCTTTTGACCTAGCTTAGTGTGTTTTTGACTAATCCTTGTCAAGCTGAATCCTGCTGTCTTTGTTCTTCCTCAACTATGTTTTGGGTGTCCGTGACGTTATGGGTTTAACCAAACACCTGCTTTATGCTAGGAATCAGGGCTACATATATAAAAAGTTCTGCCCTCAGTGATCTGACTCTCTAGAGATGAACAGTAAACAAAATGTTAAAACACAATGAAATTAATAATAAAATAGGGCTATTTAGAAGGTGCTATGGGAGTATGGCAAAGAAAAAACAAGAATCAAGGACAATTCTATAGAGGAGATAATGTCTGAATTTGTATTTAAAGATGACTTGGAATTGCTGGCAAAATAGGAGGGCATACTCTAAATGAAGTAAGTATGGACACTGGACTAGAAGTTCAAAGAAGCCTGTGTTTGTCTTGTTTCAACCCCAGGTAAGGCTTCCATTGTGTGTGTGTGTGTGTGTGTGTGTGTGTGTGTGTGTGTGTGTGTGTCAGGGCGTGGGGGGAGGAGGTAAAAATTTGGAGGTCTGATTTGTTGGGAAGTAGCAGAAAGAGTAGATTTTAGTCAGAGTGGGGGGAATTATCCTGAAAGATGTCAACGGGAATGTAAGATTAAAGGATGAGGTCAAGTGGAGTCAGGCTAGTGTGAGGGCAAATTAGGACCATTCCTTATTCTACACAGAAGTGTCAAGTTAGCCACTAACAGAAAATGGACCAAGGAAGAGGGCCAAGGATTCCACAACAAACAGAGAGAAAGAAGTTGGGGTACTGGCTGACAAGTGAGGAGTGAGAAGTGAGGAAGAAGGGTACCAGTGGATAAATCTGGAGTGTTTCAGAGTAACACTGTGGGAATGGGAATCTGTTTTCTGTTCATACCCTAAGAAGGCAACCAGGCTCTAAGTAGTCACCAAGGGGAGCCATGTACTTGGAAGATCTAGGGGATATTTTTGTATGGAAGAAATTTGAGAACATGTGGTGAAGTAGGGTGGGGAGATGTAGCCAGAGAAGTAGACAGAGATAAAATTGTAAAGTCTTTCTAGTCTATGATAAGGAGTTTGGAATTTCTCTGAAGGTGTTTAGAAGACACTAGAAGATTTTGAGTAGGGAGATTTGCATTTAAGAAGATTTTCTGGAAGCAGTGTCCAGGATGAATTAGGGTAGGCAGTGAATGGAATGTAAGGGGATTAAGTAGAAGACTATATCAGTAGTTCTGATGTAAGATTATGAGGACCTGAAGGCAGTAGCAACAGAGACAGTGAGAAAGAGGAGTATTTGAAAGATATTTTGGTATCAAAATAGACCTATTATATAAGTGATCTTATGTAAGAAGGGAGAGAAAATAGAAGATTGACACTAAATTTTAGTATTCAGTCTGAAAGTCATTTTAGCCAAAGTAGATTAACTGCCATAACAACTGCAAAATCTCCATGAGGGTAATCTAATAAGCATTTATTTTTTGCAATGCATTTTGGTAATGGTGGGCGTGTCACTGCTCCATACGGTCATTCAGGGAACCAAACTACTTCCATTTCATGGCTGTACACTCCCACAGGGCCTCAGAATCCTCTGTTCCTCATTCCAGCTTGTTGATACAGAAAGAGAGTGTGGAGGATTGTGATATTTTTAGTATCTAGTCATGGAAATTATATGTATCATTTCTGTCCTATTCCTGTTGGTCCAAATGGATTCATATGTCCACACTTAAGTGCAAAAAGGATCCTGGGAAACATAGAAACATAGAAAAGTTCATAGAAAATGAACTTTATTGAAGATACCAGTACAGTCTGCCTTTCCAACCACCAAGTATATTTTCCACTATTCCTTTCTTGCACAGAAGACATGGTTTTTGCAAGGGAGACAACCTCAAGTCCCATCTAGTAATTCATCCTGCTCAAAGTGCAGAATCTCACAGATGATTTACAGTGAGATGAAACTCCTCATTGTTCAGTGACTTATGGTCTAAAATAGCAAATTTTCTATCCTCCCCTCTCCCCCTTACACTGGTGTAACAGAGACTGAATAAACACCCTAAACACTTCCATTAAGAAATAGAATGGCTAGTACAGTTACTGGTGTACAGCAACTCAGATTCACTAGATAGAATACAAAATGTTCCCTATTCTGGAGATAGAGGAAGTTCCTTAATTAGTCCCAGTTCTACTCTCTTGGAGAATCTCCCTGGTTCATGGCCCCTGGTTCTATCATCTGGGAGGTGGTTGCCTGTCCATATCTCCCTTGACCTCATCTGAAGTAGATGTTGGGATGGATGTCTTGAAGGAGCCACAGCTTTCACAGATCATTCTTGCTTGAGGGCTGTCTTACACCAGGCCTGCAATTTCTTTGTCAGTATAACTCTTTCAAAAATGTAATAGGCTAGTGATCTTATTGTTTCTAATCAGTTTCATGTGCCAATAACCATTCTCTTTCTTAGTTCTTTTCTATACTGTTTCTCATATTTGCTTTTATTTTCCTTTTTAAATGATTTTCTGGGTGTCTGGATGGCTCAGCTGATTAAGCAACTGCCTTCCTTCAGCACGGGTCATGATCCTGGAGTCCTGGGATGAAGTCCTGAATCAGGCTCCCTGCTCAGCGGGGAGTCTATTTCTCCCTCTGCCCCTCCCCCTTCACCTGTGTGTGTGCACAAGCTCTCCCTCTCACAAATAAATAAAATCTTAAAAAAAAAAAAAGTATTTCCTGGTGCCTGGGTGGCTCAGTCAGTTAAGTGCTGCCTTCGGCTCAGGTCATGATCCCAGGGTTCTGGGATGAGTCCTGCATTGGGCTCCTTCCTCATCAGGGAGCCTGCTTCTCTCTCCCCCTCTGCCTGCCGTTCCCCCTGCTTATGCTCTCTCTAACTCTATTAAATAATTAAATTAAAACATCTTTAAAAATTTTTTTTCCTCCCATATTTCTCCCTGAACATAACAAACAACCTGAGGCTATCTGAGACATTAAGCATGGGTTGGAGGTTAGGACCCTTAATCAATTTTTGCTACAAGGTTGTTATTTTGTTTAACTGGGAACTTTTACTGGACTTTTTTTTTTTTAAATTTTTGAAGCTTTTCTCAACTTTTTATTATTAAGGGTTTAGTAGTTGTAGACTTTCCTAAACTTCTATGCTCTCTTCTAGTCCTGCTTGAAACAAGTCAATTCTTTTTAAAGTGCATCACTTTCTTGTAATACTTTGCCTAAGGAAGGCAGCAGCAGGTAACACACAACATTCTGATTGTTTCTAGTTATGTTTAGATCTTGAGATTTTGTTGTCATGTGAAAAACAGGCAACAGTTTTGTTATTTTGCCATTGTGTAATCCAATATGTTACTATCTTTTTTTTTTTAATTTATGTCAGATGTTTCTTTACTGTTTGGTTTCCAACTGGTAAGTCAATGCCAGGCCTTTTTGGTGTTTATCAGAATTTCTCACCAAGATAACAATTTAATTGGACAGGCAAGCCTGAGCAATTAAAATCTCTGAAATCCCAATGCTTCAAAACAAAAGTTTAGCTCTTGTTCATGTGTCAGTTTCGTAAGAGCCTTGTCTGTTGCTTCTAAACCTCCAACTTTCTTATTTTGGCTACTTCTCTGTCTCCAATACTTTCTTTTTCCATTTTATGCTTTCTTTTCTTTGTTTTTCTTTCACATTTTTACTCTTCCTCTTTTTTTCCCCTCACCTTCCTCTTTACCTTTACTCTCTTTATATTCTGCTAATAACTCTTTATTTGAAGTGTCTAAAGGTCTATATTTTAAGTTAGAATTTTGTTTTAAGTTATAGCAATAAAAATAAATGCCTTAATTTTAGAATGAGTCTTTAATAGTAATCTAGAAAAACTGTAGGCATTGATTATTACCACATGTATTTATATTTGAAATGGCAAAACATTTTCTCAAAGAATCTGGGTAGCAGCTCAGGATTTCATTTTTCTAACATATCAGACTGATATTTTTCCAAGTTGGTGTCCAATGTAGTTAATCTCTAGAGGTTTTCCAGTTTCCTCTAACTATAGCAGATAGTTGTGTATTTTTCCTTCTCTCTCATTGCAAAAGACACACAAGAAGTTTTGCATTGGATTTTTGTCTACTTAGTAAGCAGTTACAGAAGTTATTCTAGCTAGACTTACTTGGTTTTTAGAAGTGACTTATGTTAAGCTCTATGTAGTTATAAGTAGTATACTAATGGGTCTGTAAGAGGAACAAAAAGGACAATTGGAATGGGGAAAATTGGTATTTAAATGGGTCATTGGTAATGCCAAGAATTTGTCTCTAAATGAGCTATGGTATGGATATTTAATCATTATGTGGAGTCTATATAACAGTGAGGAAAGAACAGTTTGGCCAGCAAATGGAAAGAAATTCCATCAGTCAGAAATTTTACTCATGAAGTTGATAGGAGTAATCTGTGTATATTGTTTAACCACCTGAAGAACCTGAGATGGAAGCCCTAGAAATAGTTTGGTTTGAGGGTGCTTAGGAGGATTACGAGCATCTTCACTAGGAAAATATTGTTCCCCCTCACTTTGTTAGGGCCTTTATGGTATCACTTGGAAGAGCTGAAGCTGGATTCCTTTCCAGCTTCAGGTCTTCCAAGTGATACCATAGGTTCTAAGCCTAACCTACATGACAGAAGGATTTTCCTTCATTGCTTTTCTGAAGCAAGTTAAAACGTGTATCAGTTAATGAAATGTTAAGAAAGTTACTCAGTATTTTCTTTCTTTCTTTCCTTTTTTTTAAAAAGATTTTATTTATTTACTTGACAAAGATCACAAGTAGGTAGAGAGAGAGGGAAGCAGGCTCGCCACTGAGCAGAGAGCCCTATGCGGGGCTCGATTCCAGGACCCTGAGATCATGACCTGAGCTGAAGGCAGAGGTTTAACTCATTGAGCCACCCAGGTGCCCCCTCAGTATTTTCTATGTGACTCCTTTTAGCAGTATGGATGGATTGCATTTTCTAAAAGATCCTTACGCTGAGAAATATGTAGGTTCTAGATAAGCAGCGCCAACAGCAAAAATGCTTTTACATCTATTGCCTACACCATAAAGAAGAGAAACCTCCAGGGCACACAAAAAAAGAAAGTAAGCATAAATTAGCTGAAACAAGAGTGGTAGGTAGAAGAATCTTGAATTGCCTTGGAAGAAAATGTCAAAATCAGGGACTTAGAGTTTGGATATTAATGGATGTGAGAGAGAATGGAAGAAACCATGTGGCTCTGGAAGGAGATCAGCTGGATTTAAGACCTTAACATAATCCTGGGCTTCTTGAAGGGACTATATCCTCAGTGAAAGCGTAGCCATTTAAAAAAAAAAAAATCTGCTTGCTCAAAGCAAAAATTAAATCTATTTGTCTCTAATTGGCTGTCAGGAGAATTATGTATACTTGTTACATTTATTCTCAAATGGTTCTGGAGGGCAAATTTATATTTCCAGTGTAATTCACAAACCCAAGCTCTAATACGCTAAATAAAGATCATTCCAGATAGAGAGGGTAGTCTGGCATCCAATAGAAGAAAACACAAGCCTCTTTACGGGAAAGCTTTATAGACCCAGACTTCCATAAATTTTTATAAATTAAAATTTAAAAAACTCAATTACCCAAATAGGAGGAAACAAGTGACAGGACTGAGGAAAAATAATATATTTATATCCTCAAGGACTTTAGGTACTGGAATGATCTGAAAGACCCTATAAAACAATTCTATGTAACATTAAATTAAAAGAAGAAATTGGAAAAAATAAGCAAGTACCAAAAAAAAAATAAGCCTGTGGAACTATAAGTATAGAAATAAGATTATTGAAATTATAAATTTCTACTTCTGGTAATGACTGATGAGATAATTTTACCAACTCTCACTGCGTGCAAAAGAACAAAAATAACAATTCAGTGTTATTATGACTTAATGGAAGTAATGGAAGCCAGAGAACAATAGAATGATATATTGAGTGCTGAAATAACATCTAGAATTGTATATTTAGTGGAAATATTCTGTAAAAACAAAGGTGGACTAAAGAAATTTTTAAAGAAGATTTATTTATTTATTTGTCAGGGATCACAAGTAGGCAAAAGGCAGGCAGAGAGAGAGGAGAAAGCAGGCTCCCTGTCAAGCAGAGAGTCCAATGTGGGGCTCTATCCCAGGACCCTGGGATCATGACCTGAACCGAAGGCAGAGGCTTCAACCCACTGAGCCACCCAGGCACCCCCAAAGAAATTTTCATACAAACAAAATTTGAGCGAATTCTTCATGATAACATGAACACTGAAGGAAGTAATAAAGGGTGTTCTTCAGGAAGGAAAAAAAAATAGGGGTGTATAAAAATAAAAAGATCAAACATTTGATAAAAGTAAACAAATACAACTATAAAAGAACAAATACTATCTTAGGGGGTTAGATCATATCTAGAATTATAAAATGAAAAAGCACAGAAGTCATAAGAAGGTGAATGCAATGAAAGAGTCCTAAAGTTCTTGTGTCATAAAAATACTAATTTATAGACATTAATAAGGCACGTCTGAATCTTGTAATCTCTAGAGCAACTGGAAACAAAGATTCATAAAAGTATGTAAAGTATGAAGCTGATAGAAGGAAAAAAGGAATTAAAAAAAATCTACCACCTGGAATGCTGGGGGAATGGGGAGAAGGGGGGAAGGGAATCTCATTATACCTCTTGTCCACTAGGGGGCACCTGACAGCTTAATTTACAGAATCCCTTTTTGCTTCATCAGGCAGTACCACCAGGCCCTAGTGTGTGCTCCATTAGCATCAAACAAACCAAGAAAACCAAAATAACACTTAAAATTAAACTGGTATTGGAATCACAGTACAACGAAAGTAGGCCAAGACCCATAGGCTAAACCTAAATGGGGTGACTACCTTCTAAAGTAAATTCTGTAAGCAGTATTCAGAGTCTCCTAGTGCATTAGACAAAATGTCCATTATACAATAAGAAATTACTTGTCATTGCAAGAACCAAAAAAAAGAAAAACCTACCCAACAACCACAACCTGAAATAGTCCATCAATTGATGCCAACATGGAGATGAATTTGAGACCTGCCAGACCATGACAAAGACTCAGTATTTGTATCCTTGCAGTCTCAGAAAAGGAGACAATGGGCTGAAAGAGTATTTGAAGAAATAATAGCTAAAGCTTTCAAAATTTGGTGAAAGACACAAATCTATAGGTCCAAGACACTGAGCAAATCCCAAACAGTATAATCCCAAAGAAATTTATCCCAAGATACTTCATACTTCAACTTTTGAAAACTAAAAAAAAAAAAAACACACAAAAATAAAACTTTTAAAGCAGCCATAAAGAAACTATGCATTCACTACATTACCTATAAGATAATACCAATTTGAACGATGGCCAGTTTCCCATCTGCAACCATGAAGGGACATGACCTTTTTTTTTCTTTTATATTTTATATATGTTATCACAAATAATTTTAAAGGTTTGAGATCAGCTATTCCCTGTCCTTTCAGATCAGGATCCAAACCAGTTTATTGAATATGTGCTATGTGCCACATCTTCAAACACAAGCCAAGAGGGAAAGGAGGCTCCCACAGAAGAGACTTGCCCAAGGTCACCCAGCTAGGAGTTAGGGATTGTCCCCATCAGGGATGACCCTGGGTCCTCTGGATTCCAGAGGTGGCTCTGCACCTAAGTGCTGCCTTGGGAGGAATACAGGTATGGAGTCTCAGGGTCCATTCTCCCTCCCGGTTCCACACAGCATCAATAGTGACCCAGTTGAGGTCCCCTCTCCTGGAGCCCAATTCCCCATCTGTTCAGTGAAGATGGGACTGGCTAGGTCTTGAGGGTGTTGCATTTGAGTTGCACCAGTCCTAATCTTCACCTCTGGCACATGTCGGCCTGCAGGGGCTATCTCACCACCTGCTGGACTTCAGAAAAGACTCTGGGCTTGGTTGTGAGACCCACAATATTTTTCAGGTGCTGAAAGAAAAGAACTGTCAATTAGGAATTCTATATATAGTAAAACTATATATTCATTTCATTCCTCTAGGAATGAAAAAAAAATTTTCAGAAGGAAAGCTAAATGAATTTGTTGCTACAAACCTACCCTTAAAGATTAGCTAAAGGAAGTTCTTCAAACAGAAAGGAGATGATAAAAGAAGAAATCTTGGAATATCATGAGGGAGGAAGGAATAACAAAAACAGAAATATGTAATATAGACTTTCCTTTCTCTCATGGATTTTACAAATTCCACTTGATGATTAAACCAAAAATTCTAATTTCATCTGATACCAAAGATAATGATATTTAAAAGCAACTAAGCGGAGTCGTAAATGGAAGTCAAGTTTCCACCCATCACACAGAGTAGTAAAATGTTGGTATCAGCAGACTGTCACATATGAATATTATAGTATGCAGAGTAATCACTGCAAAAGTGAAATGCACTTAAAAGCAACAAAAATAAAGTTGAAAGTCTAAAATATGTTCAGGTGATCCACAGGAAGTCAAAAGTGGGTAGAAGGGACAAGCATCAGAAAATAGTAGGTTAGCACCTATGTCTTTTTGTGTTCTATCAATTACCCTATCAAGGATTGCCCTTAAAGCTAAATAGTCTAAATATATAAACAATGATAAATCTGTCCTTTGATTTAACAGTATCCAGATGAAAGACCTAACTGGTGAAAATCAAATTGTAAAGTTAATAGAAGATAATGTAGGAGAACATGCTTGTTACTTAGAAGTGAAGGACTACTTAAATAAGATGTTAAAAGTACAAGCCATTAAACTATATAACTAAAAACCAATGGATAGGAACACAGATATTAAGGGTTTCTGTCCAATGAAGAATGAAGTTAATTGATTTATGGCGGAAAGATATATACAATGTCTAAAAATGACAGGATACTCTGATTGAAAATATATAGAAATGCCTTTGTTTGATAGGAAATCAAACAAAGATCTGTATATGAGGGATGCTCAAAGTCATTAGTATTTGCAGGAATATTAATTAAGATATCATCTTTCCCAGGGTGCCTGGGTGGCTCAGTAGGTTAAAGCCTCTGCCTTTGGATCAGGTCATGATCCCGGAGTCCTGGCATCCAGTCCCACCTCAGGCTCTCTACTCAGCGGGGAGCCTGCTTCCCCCACCCCCCTCTGCCTGTCTCTCTGCCTACTTGTGATCTCTGTCAAATGAGTAAATAAAACGTTAAAAAAAAAAGATATCATCTTTCCCAACTTAAGTAAATTTATTTACAAATTTTAAGTTTATTAAAAGACAAACTGCTTAAATATGGATTATTTATCAAAAAAAATTTGCAGAGTGAATAAAGAAAACCTGACCCAACTAAACAGAAGTGGCTGTGTTGATACAAAGTAGACTTCAGAGTAATGAAAATTGCAAGAGAAGAAGATGGCATAATGACAAAAGAATCAATCTATCAGGAAGACATAATGGTTCTAAATATGTACCAAACAACAGAGCCTCAAAATACATGAATCAGAAACTAACAGACCTGAAAGGAGAAATAAATCTATAATTATGGTGGTTCACTTTCATTGGTTTCCAACTATATCAACAAACTAAAGAATAAAAATTGTTTTTCAGTAGATGCAGAGAACGAATTTGACAAAATCACTTAATCATGACAATGCTTTCTACGGGAACAGTGTGGAATTATCTAAAGTTGATAAAAAGCCTTCACAAAAAACCTACAGCTAACCTCATTCTTACTGATGAAAGGTTTAGTGTTCTCCTCATCTCCCCAGGAGTGGAAATAAAACAAGGATGTCTGCTCTTGCCATTCCTATTCAACATAAAACTAGAACAAGTCAAGAATAAGAAATAAAAGGCATACAGATGAGGAAAAAAAAATCAAACTATCTTTCTTTACAGATGGCATGATTGTCTTTACCAAAATACAGAGGAATTTAAATCCCCAGGAACTGAGTTCAATAAGGTCTTAGGATTGATTTCTGTGCAAATTTCATATTCTATTTTTTAATATCCCGTTTCTATGTACTATCACTGAACATATAGGAACTGAAATAGAAAAACATAGTATTTACAATCATGTTTGTGAATGAAATACTTAGGTATACAGTTAAAAAGTAAGTATAGTATTTATTGAAAATCACAAAATTTTTAAGACTCAAAGATCTAAATAAATTGGGAGTCCCATCTTATTTATTGGGTAGAAGACTTAACATAATAAACACGCCAATTCTTCCTGCATTGATCTATAATTTTACTTTAGTTCCTATTGAAACTCCATCAAGTGTTTTGTGTATACACACTTATTCTAAAGTTTATATGGAAAGGGACAGACCCTAGAATAGTTAAAGCAGCTTTTTTGTCTTGTAAATAAGAATAAAGTGTGTGTGTGTGTGTGTGTGTGTTTAGGGATAGTTATCCAGTATTGAGGCTTATTACATGGTTACCATGAACAAAGACTGTGATGTTGGTGGAAGAATGTGTTCCACAGATCATTGGAACAAATTAGAAAACCCAGAAATAACCCATGCAAAGGTGCAAAATGAAAGAGAAATAGAGTAATAGAGAAAGGATAGCCCTTTTAATTTTTAAAATGACAATAGTTTGGAAATGGATTGCAGATTAATGCTTGTTAGGAATTAAGGATGGAGGTGGGGACAACATGGATGATCTTTGTGGTGTTGAAACTATTCATTATCTCGATTATGGTGCATATATGAACTGACATGGGTGATAAAATTATATAAAACTTAATACAAATATACACAAATGAGCACAAATGTGGAACTTTGAATAAAATTGGATTGTATCAATGTCGATATGCTGGTCTTGATATTTATACTATAGTTTTGCAGTATATTGTTTTTAGAGAAAACTGGGCAAAGTGTAGGATCTTCTACATTTTTACATTTCTCAAAACTGCATGTGAGGGCACCTGGGTGGCTCAGTTGGTTAAGTGACTTGCCTTCAGCTCAGGTCATGATCCCAGAGTCCCAGGATCGAGTCCTGAGTCGGGCTCCCTGCTCGGCGGGGAGTTTGCTTCTCCCTCTGACCCTCCCCCTTCTCATGGTCTCTCTCATTCTTTCTCTCAAATAAATAAAATCTTAGAAAAATAATAATAATAAAACTGCATGTGAATGTATGATTATCTCAATAAATATCTGAATTTCAAAAAATCAAAAAGGAAAAGAATAAGAAAAATAAATATAGAAAATATAGGTCAAATAAAAAGTCTAACAATATAGATTTAACCCAAAGTATTAGTGACCGTGTTAAATGTAAACAGAAAAAATACTTAAATAAGAAAACAAAGATTGTCATCCTAGATTTTAAAAATCTCTGGCTAAATGGAGACACACTTTAGAATATGAAAAATTGAAAGTAAAAAAATGATATATCATTAGAAGGCAACATATTTTTAAAAACCTAATATACCATACACTACTATCTAATACAGATTTAGGTGAAAAGCGTTCTCGGAGCCAAAAAGGGAAATTTTATAAAATTTACCAGGAAGTTACAAAAATTTCAAATTAGTATAGATTCTTTCAAATTTACTCAAAAAAGCCAGAAATAATAAACTTTATCTTGAAGAACAAAATGAGATGATTTCCTTTGTCAAGACTATAATGAAGACAGTGTGTCATTGGCCCAAGTATACACAGACAGATGAATGAAATAGACAGAGTTGAGAATCATGTAGATAACTTGATTCATAAGGATGGCATCCCTGTTCCCTCTAGGGAAGGATGGACCTTTTAATAGATGGTATCGGACTTACTGATGTCCATATAAAAACATACTTGGCACGTATGGGGCATAAAAATATCAGTCCTGAATGGATTATAAGCTTAGATACATATAAGGCATATAATTTCTTCTAGCTAATTGGGAAAATCTCTTCAAGTCATTCAAGTTGCGCTGCTGCAGCTGAAACAATACCCTAAATAACAAATAGCAAAAGTTGCCAAGCGTAGTATATGCAAAATCACCATAGAAAAAGGAATTCCAATTCTGTGCACTAACAACGTATAGAAGGATTTAACTTAAAATCATCTATATAAATTGATTTGTAGAATCAAAATTCAGTAGACAAAAGGATTTTTCATAGAACTTGACAAACTAAAATATGAAAGAGGAAAAGGCCTAGACTAGCCAACACTGAAAAACAATGGGAGATGGTTTGCTTTAAAGATAAAACTTATTATGAAACTATAACATTTTATAAATGTAATATTAGTACAGATATTAGAAAGTGACCCATCTATATCTAGAAATTTGCTATATAATGAGCGAAACACTAGAGCAGTAGAGAAAGATGAACTCTTCAATAAACTGTACTGGGAGTATGGAAAAAAATGAAACTATTTCACACTATACTAAAAACTTTATTCCAGATGTTTCAAATACATTAATGTAAAAAACAAAACTAAAAAAATTTTAGAAGGAAATATAGGAGAATAGTTTTATGACCTCACGATAGGGAAATATTTTTTAAACAAGACACAGAAAGGAAAAACCATAAAGGAAAAGATCCATAATTCACCTCTGCTTAAATTAAAAACATCTGTTCATCAAAGGTATCATTAAAAAAAGGACAAGAAATAACACGATCTGGGGAACGTATTTGCAAGCATAAAGCCAACAAATGATTTAGGTCCAGAAAAGATAATCACCTGTAAGTCAATACAAGACTTTGGACTGTTATCCAAAATATTCAATAGAAAATGTGGGCAAGACACAGATAAGCTTTTCTTACAAGAAGAAATATAAGTGATCAATAAATATATGAATATATACCTCATTGGTAATATGAAATGCAAAATTAAAACCACAATGAAGTAGCATTTTCCATCCTTAGATTGGCAAACATTAAGACATTGGACAGTATCATGTTTGGTAATCTCTTACATGCAACTGATGGATGTGTAAATTGGTGCAATCACTTTAGAAAACAATTTGGTATTGTCTTGTAGAGTTGCATATCTATTGACTCATGGCCTAGGAATTGAGCTTCTATAAAACATTCTCAAAACTCTTGCACATTTTCACTGTTACAGCAGCGTTAATATAGTATTCACAAGCTGGACACAACACAAGTAATTCCTCTGAGAAGACTGGATAATTTGCAATAGCATAGAATAACTTAATGGCAGTAAATGTTAGTGCATTATAGCTACCCATGTTAACATGAATTCAATTCCAGAACATAATGTTGGGTAAAAAACAGCAAATTATACAATAATACCAACTATATTAAGTACAGAAACATATTCACCAATATATTGCTGTGTTGGAGAACTATCAAGTACATCAAAGGGATGGTAAACACACAATTCCATGTTTATTTTGGAATGATGAGGGAAATCTCATGGGAAGGAGAGCCCAGGGGCTTCACCAGCAAAATATCATTTGATTTCTTAAGCTGAGTAGTAGATAAAGGGTGTTCATTTAAAAAAAAATTTTTTTTTATTTCTTTAACAGAGAGATCACAAGTAGGCACAGAGGCAAGCAGAAGGAAAGGGGGAAGCAGGCTCCCCGCTGAGCAAAGAGCCTGATGTGGGGCTCGATCCCAGGGCCCTGAGATCATGACCTGAGCCAAAGGCAGAGGCTTAACCCACTGAGCCACCCAGGTGCCCCTGGATGTTCATTTTTAATTGTTCATAATACATGTAAATATTTTATATAGTATGTATTATACATAAAAAGTGAATAAGTGAAGTGATTGGTAATTTCATATCTGAGCTGTGCAGTGAGGTAAAATGTTACACGATGTCACTTGCATCCACATCCTTTCATCTTCCGTTTGCTCTACAACTTGTCTGTTATAACATACTATGAAGAAAATTCAAGGTGTGGTAATGCCTCCTATGGTGACCTAATAATATTTATAGTCCAAGATCATATAAAGTACCATCTCAGATTCTATAGACCATTTATGTCATTTGATGTAGAACAATTAGGGCATTTGATGACATAAGAGTTGAAGATGGTGAAGGGGCTGGGACCACCATTCATCACTCCTCCCTGCTTTCCTGATAGATAATGTTAGCCATTCAAAGCTATTAATCTCAAATACCTCATAGGGATTGGACACAGACTCAGATTTTTTTCTTGAGATAGCCATTGCCAATGGACCCAAGATAGCTTTCAAGTTGAAATGCACTTACCTTCATATTACTAGACAGCTGAGTCTGGTACATCATTATACTGGACCATGTTCACTTGAAGGAAGGAGTAATTTTGCTTTAGGTATTTTAAGTTCAGGACCAGAAAAAAAGAAGTTACAGGAAGGAAAAATCTGAAAGAAAGAAAAAACTATTTATGTCAAAATATAAACCATGAAATTGCATAAAAACATATGTGTTTTTGACAAATACATAAATGGATTTATCACCCATATAACACACCAGGTTGCAACTTTTCTGTCACCCCAGAGCACTCCTTTGCACCACTTCAGTAAGTCTAACCACTTTTCTGATTTCTTTTCTTTTCTTTTTTCTTTTCTTTTCTCTTTCTTCTTCTTTTTATTTTAATAGAATAGTTTTATCTGTGGGAGAACTTCGTGTATATAGAATCATATAGGACATATTCCTTTTTTTTGTTGTTTTTTTGCTTTTTTTTTAAAAAAAATTAACATATAATGTATTATTTTCCCCAGGGGTACAGGTCTATGAATCATCAGGCTTATGCACTTCACAGCACTCACCATAGCACATACCCTTCCCAATGTCCATAACCCTACCACCCTATTCCTACCCTCCTCCCCTCAGCAACCCTCAGATTGTTTGTGAGATTAAGTCTCTTATGGTTTGTCTCCCTCCCAATCCCATCTTATTTCATTTTTTCCTCCCAAACCCCCCACTTTGCCTCTCAAATTCTTCATATCAAAGAGATCATGTGATAATTGTCTTTCTCTGATTGACTTATTTCACTCAGCATAATACTCTCTAGTTCTATCCACATTGTCGCAAATGGCAAAATTTCATTTCTTTTCATGGCTGCATTATATTCCATTGTGTATATATACCACCTCTTCTTTATCCATTCATCTGTTGATAGACATCTAGGTTCTTTCTATAGCCTGGCTATTGTGGACATTGCTGCTATAATTATTCGGGTACACATGCCAATTTGAATCACTACATTTGTATCTTTAGGGTAAATATCCAGTAGTGTGATTTCTGGGTCATAGGGTAGCTCTATTTTCAACTTTTTGAGAAACCTCCATGCTGTTTTCCAGAATAGCTACACCAGCTTGCATTCCCACCAACAGTGTAGGAGGGTTCCCCTTTCTCCACATCCTCACCAGCATCTGTCATTTCCTGACTTGTTAATTTTAGCCATTCTGACTGGTGTGAGGTGGTATCTCATTGTGGTTTTGATTTGTATTTCCTTGATGCTGAGTGATGTGGAGCACTTTTTCATGTGTCTGTTGGCCATCTGGATGTCTTCTTTGAAGAAATGTCTGTTCGTGTCCTCTGCCCATTTCTTGATTGGATTATTTGTTCTTTGGGTGTTGAGTTTGATAAGTTTTTTATAGATTTTGGATACTAGCCCTTTATCTGATATGTCATTTGCAAATATCTCTTCCAATTCTGTCAGTTGTCTTTTGGTTTTGTTGACTGTTCCCTTTGCAATGCAAAAGCTTTTGATCTTGATGAAGTCCCAGTAGTTAATTTTTGCCCTTGCTTACCTTGGCTTTGGTGATGTTTCTAGGAAGAAGTTGTTGCGGCTGAGGTTGAAGAGGCTGCTGCCTATGTTCTCCTCAAGGATTTTGATGGATTCCTGTCTCACATTGAGGTCTTTCATCCATTTTGAGTCCATTTTTGTGTATGGTGTAAGGAAATGGTCCAGTTTCATTTTTCTGCATGTGGCTGTCCAATTTTCCCAACATCATTTATTGAAGAGATTGTCTTTTTTCCATTAGACATTTCTTCCTGCTTTGTCAAAGATTAGTTGACCATAGAGTTGAGAGTCTATTTCTGGGCTCTCTATTCTGTTCCATTGATCTATGTGTTTTTGTATCAGTACCATACTGTCTTGATGATGACGGCTTTGTAATAGAGCTTGAAGTCTGGAATTGTCTGGAATTGTGATGCCACCAATTTGGCTTTCTTTTTCAACATTCCTCTGGCTTTCAGGGTCTTTTCTGGTTCCACATAAATTTTAGGATTATTTGTTCCATTTCTCTGAAAATAAGATTGATAGGATTTTGATAGGGATTGCATTAAATGTGTAGATTGCTTTAGGTAGTATAGACATTTTCACAATATTTATTTTTCCAATCCATGAGCATGGAATATCTTTCCATTTCTTTTTGTATTCTTCAATTTCTTTCATGAGTACTTTATAGTTTTCTGAGCACAGATTCTTTGTCTCTTTGGTTAGGTGTATTCTTAGGTAGCTTATGGTTTTGAGTTCAATTGTAAATGGGATCGACTCCTTAATTTCTCTTTCTTCTGTCTTGTTGTTGGTGTATAGAAATGCAACTGATTTCTGTGCATTGATTTTGTATCCTGACACTTTACTGAATTCCTATACAAGTTCTAGCTGATTTAGAGAGGAGTCTTTTGGGTTTTCCACATAAAGTATCCTATCTTCTGCAAAGAGTGATAGTTTGACTTCTTCTTTGCCAATTCAGATGCCTTTAATTTCTTTTTGTTGGCTGATTGCTGAGGCTAGGACATCTAGTGCTATGTTGAATAGTAGTGGTGATAATTGACATCTTTGCTGTGTTCCTGACATTAGGGGGAAAGCTCTCAGTTTTTTCTCCATTGAGAATGATATTTCCTGTGGGTTTTTCATAGGTGACTTTGATGACATTGAGATATGTACCCTCTGTCCTTACACTTTGAAGAGTTTTGATCAAGAAAGAATGCTCTACTTTCTCAAATGCTTGTTCAGCATCTACTGAGAGTATCATATGGTTCTTTTTCCTTTATTTTATTAATGTGTTGTATCACATTGGTTGATTTGTGGATGTTGATCCAACCTTGCAGCCCTGGAATAAATCCCATTTGGTCGTGGTGAATAATCCTTTTAATATACTGTTGGATCCTATTGGCTAGTATTTTGGTGAGAATTTTCGCATCTGTGTTCATCAAGGATATTGGTCTGTAATTCTCTTTTTTGGTGGGGTCTTTGTCTGGTTTTGGGATCAAGGTAATGCTGGCCTCATAACATGAGTTTGGAAGTTTTTTTTTGTGTTTCTATTCTTTGGAACAGTTTCAGGAGAATAGGAGTTAATTCTTTTTTAAATGTTTGATAGAATTCCCCTGGGAAGACCTCTGGGCCTGGGCTCTTGTTTATTGGGAGATTTTTTGATGAGAGCTTCAATCTCCTTACTGGTTATGGGTCTGTTCAGGTTTTCTATTTCTTCCTGGTTCAGTTGTGGTAGTTTATCTGTCTCTAGGAATGCATCCATTTCTTCCAGATTGTTAAATTTGCTGGTATAGTTGCTCATTATATGTTCTTATAATTGTTTATATTTCTTTGGTGTTGGTTGTGATCTCTCCTCTTTCATTCATCATTTTATTTATTTGGGTCCTTTCTCTTTTCTTTTTGATCAGTCTGGCCAGGGGATTATCAATCTTTTTAATTCTTTCAAAGAACAAGTTCCTAGTTTCGTTGATGTGTTCTACTGTTCTTTGGGTTTCTATTTCATTTATTTCTGCTCTGATCTTTATTATTCCTTTTCTCCTGTTGGGTTTTGGCTGTCTTTGCTTTTCTTTCTCCAGCTCCTTTAGGTGTAGGGTTAAGTTGTGTACTTGAGACCTTTCTTATTTCTTGAGAAAGTCTTATATGGCTATATATTTTCCTCTCAGGACTGCTTTTGCTATGTCCCACAGATTTTGAACAGTTGTGTTTTCATTATCATTTGTTTGCATGAATTTTTTCAGTTCTTCTTTAATTTCCTGGTTGACCCCTTCATTCTTTAGTAGGGTGCTCTTTAGCCTCCATGTATTTGAGTTCTTTCCAACTTTCCCCTTGTGATTGAGTTCTAGCTTCAGAGCATTGTGATCTGAAAATATGCAGGGAATGATCCCATTCTTTGGGTACTAATTGAGACCTGATTTGTGAGCCAGTGTGTGATCTATTCTTGAGAATGTTCCATGTGCACTAGAGAAGAATGTTTATTCTGTTGCTTTGGGATGGAATGTTCTGAATTTATCCGTGATGTCCATCTGGTCCAGTGCGTCATTTAAGGCCTTTATTTCCTCATTGATCTGTTGCTTGGATGATCTGTCCATTTCAGTGAGAGGGGTGTTGAAGTCCCCTGCGATTATTGTATTATTGTCAATGTGTTTCTTTGATTTTATTATTAATTGGTTTATATAGTAGGCTGCTACCATGTTAGGGGCATAGATATTTAAAATTGTTAGATCTTCTTATTGGACAGACACTTTGAGTATAATATAGTGTATTTCCTTGTCTATTATTATAGTCTTTGGCTTAAAATCTAATTTATTTGATATAAGGATCGCCACCCCAGCTTTCTTTTGATGTCCATTAGCATGGTAAATTGTTTCCCACCCCTTCATTTTAAATATGGAGGCATCTTTAGGTCTAAAATGAGTTTCTTATAGACAGCATATTGATGGGTTTTGTTTTTTTTTATCCATTCTGATACCCTGTGTCTTTTGACTGGGGCATTTAGCCCATTTACATTCAGGGTAACTATTGAGAGATATGAATTTAGTGCCATTGTATTGCCTATAAGGTGACTGTTACTGTATATTGTCTCTGTTCCTTTCTGATCTACAACTTTCAGTCTCTCTCTTTGCTTAGAGGATCCCTTTCAATATTTCCTGTAGAACGGGTTTGGTGTTTTACAAATTCTTTTAGTTTTTGTTTGTCCTGGAAGCTTTTTATCTCTCCTTCTATTTTCAATGATAGCCTAGCTGGATATAGTATTCTTGGCTGCATGTTTTTCTCATTTAGTGCTCTGAATATATCATGCCAGTTTTTTCTGGCCTGCCAGGTCTCTGTAGATAAGTCTATTGCCAATCTAATATTTTTACCATTGTATGTTACAGACTTCTTGTCCCAGGCTGCTTTCAGGATTTTCTTTTTGTCACTAAGACTTATAAATTTTACTATTAGATGATGGGGTGTGGACCTATTCTTATTGATTTTGAGGAGGGTTCTCTGTGCCTCCTGGATCTTGATGCTTGTTCCCTTTGCTGTATTAGGGAAATTATCTACAATAATTCTCTCCAATATACCACCGGCTCCCCTCTCTCTTTCTTCTTCTTCTGGAATCCCAGTTATTCTAATGTTGTTTCGTCTTATGGTATCACTTAACTCTCGAATTCTCCCCTCGTGGTCCAGTAGTTGTTTGTCTCTCTTTTGCTCAGCTTCTTTATTCTCTGTCATTTGGTCTTCTATTTCACTAATTCTCTGTTCTGTCTCATTTATCCTAGCAGTAAGAGCCTCCATTTTTTATTTCACCTCATTAATCGTTTTTGTTTTTGTTTTTAATTCCAACTTGGTTAGATTTTAGTTCTTTTATTTCTCCAGAAAGGGCTTTTATCTCTCTAGACAGGGTGTCTCTAATATCTTCCATGCCTTTTTGAGCCCAGCTAGGACCTTGAGAATCATCATTTTGAACTCTAGATCTGACATATTACCCATGTCCATATTAATTAGGTCCCTGGCCTTCAGTACTGCCTCTTGTTTTTTTGTATTTGTTTTTGTGTGTGTGGGGGTTTTTTTGTGTGTGTGTGTGAGTTTTTCCACCTTGTGATTTTACCCAGATAAGAATATATGATGGAATGTATAAAATACTAAAAGGGTGGCAAAGACACCAGTAAAATGTGCTTTAACCAAATAAGAAGAGACCCCAAATTGTGCGGGGAAGAAAGGGGGTAAAAAGAAGTTCAGAAAAGAAAAAAAAAAAAAGAAAAGAAAAATTTTTTTTAAAAAAGGAAATATATTTTAAAAATGTATATATTAGACTGGTGAATAGAACAGAGTCACTCACTAAATTTTGGGAATATTTTGGTCTCTTAGAAGAAACTACCTCCCAAAATTTTAAAGAATGAAAAACATATATAAGGGTAAACACGATGAAGGGATGGAATATGACTATAAAGATGAAAATTTAAAAAAAAAATTCTAAAAAAGGAGTTAAGATAAGTTGGTTGGGAGAATAAAGCAAAAGAGAGTGGAGAGAATTTGCTCAGGCTGGAGACTAGAACAAAGCTCTGTGCTAGATTTAGGGTACATTTTTATCTATTAGAAGAAGTTGTATCCCAATTTTTTTTAGAAGAAAAAACCTTATGTATATATAAAAAATAAAGTTAGATACAATGAAGGGTAAAATATGACCATAATAATGAAGGTTCAAAGTAGATTTTTTTTGAAAGGCATTGTTAAGATAAACTAGTTAAAAAATGTTAAAAGCAGAAAGGGTAAAAGCTAAAAAAAAAAAAAATTAGCAGAAGAAAAAAATAAAATTTAAAAAAAATTAACTTTGCAAGACTAAAGAATCATGGGGAGAAAGCCCTGAATTCCATGCTTTGCTTTCTCCTCCTCTGGAATTCCGCTGTTCTCCTTGGTAAGTGAATTTGGTCTTGGCTGAATTTCTTTCTGATCATCTTGGGAAGGGGCCTGTTGTAGTGATTCTCAAGTGTCTTTGCCCCAGGTGGAATTGCACAACCCTTACTAGGGGCCAGACTAAGTAATCCACTCAGGTTCCACTTTGGGAGCTTTTGTTCCCTGAACGCTTTCCGCAGAGTTCCAGAGGACAGGAATGAAAATGGCGGCCTCCCAATCTCAGGCCTGTGGGAGCCGAGAGCTCAGGGTCCGGCTCAATCACTCCCGTCTCCCTGCCCTCCACCTGCTCTCCAAACTCACCCAGCCTGTGACCAAGCCTCTCGGTCTCTGGCGCACAGCCCCGCCTGGAGTCTCCAAACCCTTCAGATCCCTGCATTCTTCCAGAGGTGTCTCCCCAGATCTTATGGTGTCTCCACTCACAGAGCAGCGGCCTTTGCCACAGATCACAATTTAAGGTAACCCCTAGTTGAGAGCTCACTCCTCGGCTTTGTCTCTGTAGCTGGATTCCCTGCTTTGATACCTGCAAGCCCTACGACACTCAAATATCCCCAATCCTTCTGTGACCCCGCGGGACCTGAGACCACACTGTCCCCACATGGGCTTCACCCCAGTTTAGCCTCTGGAGCGATGTCCCTCAGTGGAGCAGATTTTTAAAAGTTTTGATTTTGTGCTCGATTGCTCCACCACTTGCTGGGAGCTGGCCCTCTCCCTGCTGTCTATCTTCCTGTCGCTTTGGATTCACTTCTCTGCCGGTCTACCTTGCAGAAAGTGCTCGATTTTCTGTTTCTAGAATTGCTGCTCCTCTTCTCTTCGATCTCCTATTGGATTTGTAGGTGTTTGCAACGGTTTGATAAGCTATCTCGCTGATCTCCTGCTACCTGATGTCATCTCAGCCTGCTACTTCTCCGCCATCTTGACTCCCCTCTCCTGTTTATTCATGGATTTCATTTACTAATATTTTGTGAAGGACATTTGTTTTTGTTTATTAAGAATGAAGGATATTGGTCTATAGTTTTCTTGCAATGTCTTGAAGTTTTTATATAAGGCTTCATTCAGGATGGCCTAAGCAAGTTATGAAGTATTTTATTCTTTTCTGAAGGAGTTTGTATAAGATGAGTATTATTGTGTCCTCAGGTGTTTGATAGACTTCACCAGTAAATCCATGAAGATCTTTCTATTCCCTTTCTGTTGTTTGATTATTTCAGACATTTTTCTCCTTCACTTTCCACCCTGACAACTCCAGATTCTGAGCTTCTCGTGCTAATAAAATTATGGCTTTGTATATGAGTTCTAGTCTCTCCATGCCAAATGGGTGGGAGACATCTTAAGTGAAATGCCATATAAAGGTAAACTTTACCTTCTGTTCTTGTCTTTGAGTTTCCAATCCTTTCCCATCACTTTTATCCATTTTAGTTCACCCTTCAGTGCCTCCAAGTAGTGTTTTTTTATATTTATATATTTTTGAGAGTTTGCAGTTATCTGGGAAAAATTTAGTCCAATATAAACTATTACTCTTTTGAAAGTCAAATCAATGTGTATCATAAAAATCTAACTCCTAAAGCTGACTTATCACTAGGAGTAGCTTATTTCATAAATCAGTGAGTAACTCAATCTGGAATATCCCATGGTTATTTAGCACATAGTGCTAATAGAAATGAGTTTCAGATTAGATGAAAACTGGACTGGATACACTATATATTTATCACTTTGAATTGTGTCTGAAGGTCTGAATATTCCATTCTTAAAATCAGCAAAGTATTTTAAGTACTTGTCAGAGCATTTAAACTTGACCTCACTGCCACTGAAAGTTATGAAAAATTTTACTAAGAAGTTGTGTTTATGTATTTTCAAAAACGGTGTGTAGTCCACACATACCCCCATGGGTCATCTGAACGTAAACTGGGGACAGTTTAGTGTCTGAGTACAAGTTAGGGGATTATGTTGCCCAGGTTCAAATATGAACTTTGCTGCTTTCTGTCTAGGTAATCTGGGGCAAAATACTTAAACTTTCTGTACTTCGGTTACCTATTTCATAAAGAAGAGAATAATAATCCTCAGAGTTATATTCAATGTGTAGTGTGTGTAAGTACTGAGGAAGTTTCTGGCACATAGAAATTATTTAAAATGTTACCTATTATAACCAGAGACCTCAATTCCTGAACCCAATAATGGTCTTGTTTCATAGACCTGCTTTCCATTATGCTATTACTTTGCAGTAAGGCTCACTAAAGAAAGTCTTATAAACTTCTTAGGAGCAGGTAGTGACATTATCTCCATTTTATAGATGAAGAAACAGATGCTTAGAGAGGTTTGTAGTTGGTCCAGGACTGTTTTATCAGTAATAAGCCCTCATACCCAGACCTGCATACCCAGACCTGTTAACCACTCAGCCGTGTTTTATTTGGCCTGATCAACCTCAAGCATGAGCGAGCATAGACTGGCTTGTTATGCAACTGCAAGTAATCGTTATACTCCATTTTTGTGGTTCACATTTATGTCCTTATGACTTTGTGGGATGTGCTTAGCACTTCTGCTCAGGGTTGAAACACATTTAATAGGGTTTTGGTGAGCTAATGTTAGCACAAACTCACTTTGACAGGTATAGAAAATATAGTCATTACTATTTTATCACTGTCATTATTGTCCCTGATAATAACTGTAGTGACTGTGACACTGATAGAAACCTATGACTGGAAAGTCCCATGAGAGGACACTTAATTTCCTCTTCATTCAGGTGGGGTTTATCCAACTTCTCCCAGTTTGATGAGAATGTCTCCTGTCTTAAGCATCCACAAGGTCAGAATGACCCACTGCCATGGTTTTCCCAGGAGTTACAAGTTTCTCCAGATGATATTTTCATTGCTAAACCTGGAGAAAGTCCTAGGCAAACTGAAACAAGTTGGTGACCCAGCAGGCGAACCCTAACCTATTCTGATTAGATTTTGCTTTCTCTACTGGGTGGAGACCGACAGCAGGTTACCATATTAAAAAATAACAACCCTTGGGGCGGCTTAGGTGGATTGGTCAGTTAAGCATCCAACTCTTGATTTTGGCTCAGGTCATGATCTCAGGGTCATAGAATGGAGTCCTGCATAGTGCTCTGTGCTGGGTGCAGAGTCTGCTTAAGATTTTCTCTCCCTTTCCCTCTGCCCTTCCCTGGCTCTGTCTCTGTCTCAAATAAATAAATAAATAAATAAACAAACAAACAAACAAAGCAACCCTTCATTTATCTGAAGACTGTTACTGTATCATTTTTCTCACTCTTCCCCTCTTTGGCGAACAGACAGGTTTTTACCAAGGACTCACTTCACCTGGAGTTTTGTACTCGCTTCTCTGAGTGATATAAATGAAATAAGGTGCAAAATCTCTGCCCTGGGGGAGCTAAATAAGGTGGTTCCAGTTTCTTTTACTTCTGCCCATAGGCCTTTTCTTCCACCTCTTTAATTATCTGTATTGGTTTGCTTTGAACATTGTACAAACTGACCATGCCTCTTGTGATTGGTGGGAACCAGAAATGTGCACAAATACTCAACTTCTAGGTGACTGTTCCTTGTTGCATAGACTAAGATCCCGTAGGAGTTGGGAAGACACTGTTTCTACTTTTATACTCATGTGTCATCTCTGCTTTGGAACCATTTTAAATCATCACCACACCATAGCAGATTCTGGCTTGCCTAGAAGCTCTTTATGCCACTGTCAGTGGAGCTGATCAGAGGCTAAGACCGAGTTTTCCATCACAAGAAGCAGGATTGTCCATCAACTACTCTGCTTTGTATTAATATTCATGGTCTGAAATGTAAAAATTATACTTGAGCTGGTGTTTACAAATAGATTTCACAATAAAAATGAACTGTATATCTTCCATAATTCTAACCAACTCTCTCCAATAAGCCATCTGCCTTTTATTAAATTGCAATTGGACTACTTTCTCTAGGAAAAAAAAAAAAATTACCCCTTGCCAATTACCCTCCTACACATATCAGTGGAGGAATTCAACCTCATAATGACCTTATTTCTTGATTTGAATCTTTTCACCATTTAAACAAAATATTTCTTTAAGACAGGTGTTAAGAAATATCTGGAGAACCCTAATAGCTTAACAAAGAAATGAGTTCACTTTGTGCTTCTTTCTTAGGCCGTGGAAATACTTAGCATTTTGTTTTTGAAAGACAGCATCATTTATGGTCTAGACACCACAGACAGCTGTTCAAATTCAATTCAAATGGGCCCTGTTTCTGCCATATATGTAAATATAAATATATATATATGTCTGTATACTTATATATATACTATATAGACTTATACAGACATTATATATTTATATATATATTTAGCAAACCAATACAGATATATCTATAAAATTTTTTTAAGTGCATCTAGCTAAAACTCTGAGTAGTCTTGGCTTGAGTCCTTAAACAGGGATTAGAAACTGCCAACTATTGGTTTTCCTTTCTTTTAAGGTACATACTAGTGAGAAATTTTCTATAAAAGTTTGGTTATTTGCTTTAAGCCAAAATTTTTCAATTGTTTTTTGCTTATCTGGCAGCCAGTCCACATGTCAATATTCAGGGAAAATTAATAAGTGAGTTAAATGGAAGCTTACCTTGAAATATAATCTCTTTTAAAAATACAGATTTTGATTTCTCTTCTCCCTGTTGACCACATTATGTATAGCCGCATCAGAAACTCTAGCTGCTTTCATGTTTGAGGAAACTGGGTCATTTGAACTATAAACATACATAAACACATTTTTTTCTGTTCTCATTCATACATATTTGTGTAAATTTCATTAGGCTTGTCAATACTATTAAAGTCTAAAAGTTCTTCTACTTAAATGGAAAGAACTTTTCTAGATAGGTGTGTCCAAAACACCCAGAAAGGTGATATCGAATGACGTGTTTACTGTAAATTTGTGTTAGTTATGAGGACTGTTTAAAATTTTAAATATTTTAAAACCATGCCGATAAAATAGAATTTCAAAATTTTCATTCAGTTTAGGTGTTTCTAAAACATGAGCTGTGCCTTCTTCCTAGAATTCACACTCACACAATCTGTTGAACTTGACTTAGACCAAAACCCTATAAACATACATAAACACATTTTTTCTGTTCTCATTCATACATATTTGTGTAAATTTCATTAGGCTTGTCAATACTATTAAAGTCTAAAAGTTCTTCTGAGCTGTGCATCACTAGTTAATTCATTAAAGGAATAGTAAAAATTTGGATGTGTTTCTTTACCATGTAACCATGAACGTTGGAGGATATTACATTTGAGAACTATTTTTAGATGAATTTACATTTGCTCCCAAAGCATTAGGGACTGTAAGATTATACATGTATTTGATATATTTGGATCAAGCTTCTAACTGCCACCTATTCTCTAAGTCTAAGAGACAAGAGAAGCAGTGTATTTCTTTGTAACACTTGCACATGTTTTGTTTTAAAATAGCTGTTTTAACCTAGAAAACTGAGCAATCTTCCATGCATCGAGGGGAAATTAGCTACCTCTGATGTGATTAGACAGGTTTCTCTCATGCTTTTTACTCTTCACTGTGGGGAGGCAAGTAATTAATTCTAACTATTGTGACTAGTTTCACACATTTGCCCTAATTCTCCCTTTTTGTTTTTGAAATGTCAAAACTTAACAGTGAAACGTTCCCTTTACATTGTATTGCTCTGAGTTTTGATGAATGCATCCAGTAATGTAACCACCACCATGATAAAAATATAGACCAGTTCTGTTACCCTATCATTTCTTTTAAGTGTGAACTGAAAGAAATTTAGTGCCTCGTATGTTCATTTCAATGTATTTGTGCTGACTGGGTTAGGTATAAACAAGGACAAAGAAACCCAGAGGATTAATCCATTTTCTTACTATATAACCATGTGGTTGTAATGATATGTAATCATGGTTACAAATCTCTGTGTGATATGCACTATGTGAAACACTTGATAAGCATATTGCATTCAACCTTATTGAGAATCTAAGAGCTCTCACATATTTTTCTGTGTGTGACACAGAATACAGGGAGACTGAGTAACATTCCCTCCATACTATGGCCAGAACGTGGTAGAGGTGATGTGGCCACCCATGTGCTTAGTGTGTGTTCTCAACCCAGGGTGTTCTCTTCCTGATTTTCAACAGTATCAGTGGCATTTCAAGGACCTGATTTCTCCTTGCTGTTTCTGATCAATCCTCATGAACAATTGATAAAATACTGAATTATACTGAAATTAATACTCATTCATCGATTTAGCCTCTATTTATTGCCTGCTTACAATATGATAAGCATGGAGGATATAGCAGTGAGTAAAAGATAAAAATCTCTGCCCACTTGGAACTTTCTTCTAGATAAACAAAATGAGTACAGTATCCGGAACGTATGTGGGATATATACGACTACAGAGAAAGAAGAGCAGAGAAGGAGGAGAAAGAATATTATGGGGATAGGTCCATTTTTATCAGGTTCATCACTGAAAAGCCTTTATCAGAGTAAATACTCGGAGGAAGACGGGGGTAGTAAACTATTTGGACATCTGGGGCAAGAAAATTTCAGATAGTGAGATTGGCAAGTATAAAGGCCCAGAGTCATGTTTGTGTTTGTCTTGCTTCAAGAACAGAATGTGGGGTATTTAAAGAGTGGGGTTTTTATCACAATTGCTCTGGCTGTCCTTCTGAAAACTGATTAACATGGGATGGCGTGGGAGCAGGCCAACCAGTTAGAAGGCTTTTGCACCTGGTGAGAGACAGTGGTGACTCAGATGAGGTGTTGGCGGAGGAAGTGGCGAGAAGTGTCAGGATTTGGGATATGTATTGAAAGTAGAATCCTGCTGATGGATTGATGTGCAATAAATCAAGAAATTAATGACGAATCCAAGGGTTTTGGTCTAAGTCAAGTTCAGCAGATTGTGTGAGTGTGAATTCTAGGAAGAAGGCACAGCTCATGTTTTAGAAACACCTAAACAGAATGAAAATTTTGAAATTCTATTTTATTGGCATGGTTTTAAAATATTTAAAATTTTAAACAGTCCTCATAACTAACACAAATCTACAGTAAACACGTCATTCGATATCACCTTTCTGGGTGTTTTGGACACACCTATCTAGAAAAGTTCTTTCCATTTAAGTAGCTTAGATTGTAAGCTGAAAACAAACTTTTCGGTCCTTGAAAATTTTACCTCTAGGCTCCTGAACACGATAGCATGTTTTCCTTGGTCAAGCCTGACTACTTATTCAGTGGTTTAATTTCTCAAATTTATGGAGTTTTTTATATCTGAAGCCACGAATAGTTCATACTTTTGACTTTATAAGCCCTTGGAAATGATAATACATATGCTTGACTCTCTGGTTTGAAATCAAATTAAATAATGGAAATTGAGTCATTTAATGTTTAAGGTCATAAGATCTTTTATATCTGGACTCTATCTCAACGTATCAGTGTCCTTCTCCTGCTTTGGAATTACTTCCGTAGCATGCTGCTGACCTCTCTTACCTCTGTGACTCCTTCACCAAGTTGCCCAATGATTCTCTAAAATCTTCCTAAAACCCTCACTCCCATTCCCTCCCCTTCCTGGATTTTAGTCCAGACTCATTTGTTTGGTATTCATGATTCTGCATTTTTTTTCTTCAAAATTAAAAAAAAAAAATCTCATCAGTGGATTATTTTGATTCATCTATTTTCTCTATCCCACTTACTTTCTCTATTTTCTAATACTTTCCACCTGCTCTAGTCACGACAAGCTCACTCTAGCCTGATACACACATACACACCTACCCCACGGCTCTTGCCTTTCTCATGGCCTATGTGCTCTACGCTATTCACCTAATGTGTACTTGTTTATTCAGTCAACAGATACTTATTAAACACTCACCAGGTGCACAGAGCAATATGAGCTTCTACATGACGTGTGTGTCTCTTGGCAGGTTTTGTTGCTGGAACAGTTCTCACCAAGTCCTCTGCCCCATAGCGGTTCCCTCAGTAATGCCACCTCCCTTCAGGCTGAATGATTCTGTGGTCAGGGAACTGCATCTGTGGTACCTATGAAATTTATTATGGTCATTTATAGCCACCTACCCCTGGGAATGTAAAGCCAGGTCTTTGTTAGCTAGATCGAATAACAATGAAAATTTAGTAGCTAGCAGTTATCAAACATGGACTGTGTACCAAGCCTTATTCTAATTAGTTTACATATATTTACCTGGTGAATGCTCATGATATAATATATTAGCCCCAATACAGTGATGAAGCATTGAAAAAGTTATTACAAAACTATAACCTCCAAACTCTCAGCATAGTCCATGGGGGGAGTCTACTTGCTTAACCTAGTATATAGCTGGATGCCATGGGGACTGACAGGTTTATAGGCATTATGGCTCTAGTGATCTTCGCTCTCTTCTGTCATCCAGAAGTTTTATCAGCAGGCCTTCAATATCTCAGCTACATCAGATAAAACTCTTGAAAGACCAGCAATGGAGTAGTAAACCTCCAGAGACTTCTCTTCAGTTGTAATCAGTGCATCAATTAAAGCCTTTGTGGAATCAATCTTTTAGCTAGTAAAGATTTTCTTAGTGCTCTGTATCAGGATTCTCTAGAGAAATATACATATCTATACACACACAGTTGTGTATATACACACATATATACTTGTTTATACACACACACCCATATATACTTGTGTATATATACAAACACACATACACTTGTGTATATACACACATGCATACATACATACATAAATATGGAGACTTCTTATAGGAATTATTTTATGAGGTTATGGAGGCTGAGTAGGCCTTCAATCTTGCTGTCAGCAAGCTGGGGAACCAGGAAAGACCATCGTATTATTCAGTCCAAATATGAAGGCCCTGGAACTAGAGGCCTGTCCAAGGGCCTGAGAAGATGTGTCCCAATATAGGCAGAGAGCAAATTCTCTCTTCCTCTGCCTTTTTGTTTCATTCAGGCTCTTGGAGATGGTGTGTGTGCCCCTGCCCTGGTGAAGGGGCTCATCCTCACTCAGGCCAGTGCCTGAAATGGTCATCTCTTCCAGAAACACCCCCACAGACACACCCAGAAATGGTGTACTACCTATCTGGGTGTCCCCTTCCCCAGTCAAGCTGACACATAAAATTCATCACAAGTCCATCCCTTGTGACGCTGGCACCCGTATCCACTTCACGAAACCACACTTAATCTCTAAGAAAAGACCAAAAGGGGGTTGCTGTTCCACTTAATATAATACAACTATCCTGTGCGCAACCCAAAACACAGTCATTCCTTCCTCAGAAGAGGAAGTACAGTCCCTGAATGAGGTTTACTCCTTTCCTGAACTTCAGGGTCCATTTTTCTGTACGTTCCGGAAGACCCTCTTTTCCGGATTCCGCATCTCTCCAATTCCCGGTGACAGCTAGTGATCCTAACCACAAGTCTCTGATCACAGTTGCATGTTCTTGTCCCACAGAACCGTGTTTCTTCGGGGGATCTTCTAGACGCAGATTGGGGTTGCAGGATTCAGGATGCGGGGAGAGATACGAATAATCTAAGGAAAAGATGCTTTACAGCGTACCCGTCAGGTTCTTAGTTGTAAACAAGGGGAAATTGGTGAGCTCACCAAGTCATGGGAAGGGCTGCCAAGCCCTTCATGAGTAGGTGGCGACTCTTGCTCCCTCTGATCCCCAGAAGTGACAGTTGGCGGTGCAGCTGCTTCTGCATCAGGAATTTGAGCTTTCTTCCAGTCTGCTACTATGGGCATTGCCAGGGAGAGGGAATGTGAACTCCCCAGACCTTTGCTCTCCCGTGCCCCAGTTCCGGAATCTAAGTCTGCTGCTTTGATTGGCAGAGTCAAGGTTACATACTTTACCTTGGGGGCAAGGGAGGAGGAGGCTGGGGAAGTAAGTACCCGACAGATTCAGCTCCTTTTGCTCTTGGATCTCAGCCAAGGCTGAAGAAGCGGGGCATTCATTCCCCAAACATATAAAAGAGTTCAGATTCACCTATTTTACGTGACAGATGTCCACTACAGACAGTAAAAAGACAGAAAAAAGAAATCCCAGATACAAAATCTCCTTTGTTTGGGATCATCTGTGTAAGTGAAAGCAGCCAGCCCATAAACCTTGATATCCTCCGCAGTTATCACTGAGCTAGAATACCGCCCACCATATCCAAATGTAGAACGTGAGAAGTGGCAAGTCTGTTACCTGTGGGAGGTCACACACTCACAGGATAGCAGACCCACGTCTCTGAACTGAAGTCTCTGTTTAAAAATTTGTGGTCTTTCCATTGTATTCCTTTGAGAAGGTTCTTTCGTCTATAGACAGGTAGGCATGATATAGATATGGCCACGAATAATCTAGCAGTTTTGAACATCTACAAAGGGCTAGTGATTTCATTGAAAATCATTTAATTTTGCCAACAACTTTTAGAGATATCATTAGGCTCATTTACAGGATTTGGGAAAACAGAATCAGTAATAAATCACTTTTGGGCACAGAGCAAGTGAAAGATGCAGAATATAATTTTATGCTTCTGTGCCTTTTAAAATTAAAACTTACAACTTTTTCCATCTGATCAATTATACTTATATCTTGAGGTGTTCTTTCATCTTTAAAAAAATGTGTCATAATTCTCAAATTAAAATTTTTTCCCCAAACATTTTAACATGTGGTTGTATATGAAATTTGAAAAATATTCTGGAATAAAAATAATCTCTACTCTTGTTTAATTGTATAAGTTTATTATTGGATACACATTTAATTGCAAAAAGAATAAATGCATGAAATAAAAAACCACAAATATATAAAGTAGAGAGTAAAAATTCTGCTTTCTTTAGAGCTGACATAAAATCATGCCAGGGATTATTAGATTTATTTAATATGTTTATAAAGGCCCTATTTCTTGATATGTCAGCTTTAGGTATTAAATCCCTTTATAAAATAGGAAGAATTTAGCTAGCTCCTACCTTTCCCTCTTCACCATGATTTTGTTCTATTTGCTGTACTGAATAGTCTATTAAATTTCCTTTATAATTTAACATAATAATCTCTGAAACTTCTACTTCTCAATCTTTTAACTTCAATTTGTTCATTCTCTTCCTTATATTTTATCCCGCTTTTCCAGATTTTTATGTCTCTTAGCTGTATCTTTTTACATTGCTAAAGTTTACAAATGTGCATTCTGCTCTGATTTATTTATTTATTTATTTATTTACTCTCATTTATTTAAGGAATCCCTATTCCCAAGGTAGGGCTCGAACTCACGGCCCAAGATCAAAAGTCACAGACTCCCCCAACTGAGCAGCCAAACACCCTGCTGGCTCTGTTGTTTAGTGTTCTGTGCCTTGACCCTAGGTTTATTTTAAAATTGAAGAACAGTAATTATTTGTTATTGTTATTAGTAGACTATAAAGAAAGGAATGAATTGTTACAGAACTTGTGCTGCTCAAAGGAGAAACAAAGTCAGTGTTAAATGCCTCCTCTCCTACTTCACCAAATGCTCAAAATCATTTCACAGTTAAGTTTGCCTCGGATATGCACCATGATATTCTTGTTTTAGCTGAGGTTCGCCCCCCCACTCTTGTGGAGCCTCTAATTATTTTTTCTGTTTTAAGAAGCAAGTAGGTTCAGCTCATTACCACTTCTGCATATTAGTTATGTCAATGAATTGACTTTCCTTCTGAAAAACCTGCCTTTAGCTTTATCCGACTTGCTGTGAGAGAGAAAACATAAGATAGAGCAGCTTCCCACTGTAAACATCAAACTGAGAGGAATTTTACTTCTGGGGATGACATTGCACTCCCCTGGGGATGACAGGATATCTATAGTAAACTCATCTCTGGTTTAGAGCTCATGCCAACAGTCCTGTTTCTGCCGGCGGGGCAGAGAGGTGGGAGCAGGGGTGATCCGGCCCAGCTGCTTCTATTATCAGTAGGTTATTACTGCCCTATTTATCAGTAGGTTGATTCCTGCCTCCTGTTCCTGCTTTCTAAATCAGCCACGTTTGCACTAACAGTCAAGAAGAAAGCTCCCCACATCAGCTTGGTCTTTTCCTGGACTTCAGCTTCTTCCACTCTGGCTAACTGGAAATAAAGATTCCCATATGTTATCTCTCTTCTGGTAATTTGTGATTTCTCTGGTATGCCGATGAGATTGCCGCCCTCTCTCAGCACTGTGATGAATATATCCTCTTTTATACGTCTTTACTGACATTTCACTGGGATTTTTTAAAAATTTTATTTTATTTTATTTCAGTGTTCCAAAATTCATTGTTTATGCACCACCCCCAGTGCTCCATGCAATACGTGCCCTCCTTAATACCCACCACAGGGCTCCCCCAACCTTCCATCCCCCTCCCCTCCAAAACCTCCAGTTTGTTTCTCAAGAGTGCACAGTTTCTCATGGTTTGTCTCCCCCTCTGATTCCCCTCACTCATTTCTCTTCTCCATCTCCCAATGTCTTCCTTGTTATTCCTTATGCCCCACAAGTAAGTGAAACCATATGATAATTGACTCTCTCTGCTTGGCTTACTTCACTCAGCATAATCTCTTCCAGTCCTGTCCATGTTGATACAAAAGTTGGGTATTCATCCTTTCTGATGGAGGCATAATTCTCCTTTGTATATATGGACCATATCTTCTTTATCCATTTATCCTTTGAAGGGCATCTTGGTTCTTTCCACAGTTTGGTGACCGTGGCCATTGCTGCTATAAACATTGGGGTATAGATGGCCCTTCTTTTCACTACATCAGTATCTTTGGGGTAAATACCCAGTAGTGCAATTGCAGGGTCATAGGGTAGCTCTACTTTTAATTTCTTAGGGAATCTCCACACTGTTCTCCAAAGTGGGTGCACCAACTTGCATTCCCACCAACAGTGTAAGAGGGTTCCCCTTTTCCCACATCCTCTCCAACACTTGTTGTTTACCGTCTTGTTAATTTTGGCCATTCTAACTGGTGTAAGTTGGTATCTCAATGTGGTTTTGATTTGAATCTCCCTGATGGCTAATGATGATGAACATTTTTCATGTGTCTGCTAGCCATTTGTATGTCTTCTTTGGAGAAGTGTCTGTTTATGTCTTCTGCCCATTTTTAAAAAAAAAAAAAGATTTTATTTATTTATATGACAGACAGAGATCACAAGTAGGCAGAGAGGCAGGCAGAAAGAGAGGAGGAAGCAGACTCCCCGACCCACTGAGCCACCCAGGCGCCCCCTGCCCATTTTTTGACACAATTGTCTGTTTTTTGAGTGTTGAGTTTGAGGAGTTCTTTATAGATCTTGGAAATCAGCCCTTTGTCTGTAGTGTCAGTTGTCAATATCTTCTCCCATTCTGTGGGTTGCCTCTTTGTTTTGTTGACTGTTTCCTTTGCTGTGCAGAAGCTTCTGATCTTGATGAAGTCCCAAAAATTCATTTTCACTTTTGTTTCCTTTGCCTTTGGAGACATATCTTGAAAGAAATTGCTGTGGCCGATGTCAAAGAAGTTATTGCCTATGTCCTTCTCTAGGATTTTGATAGATTCCTGCCTCATGTTGAGGTCTTTTATTCATTTCAAGTTTAATCTTGGTATAGGAGAATGGTCGAATTTCATTCTTCTACACTTAGCTGTCCAATTTTCCCAGCACGATTTATTAAAGAGACTGTCTATTTTCCACTGTATAGTTTTCCCATTTTGCCAAAGATTAGTTGACCATAGAGTTGAAGGTTCATATTTGGGCTCTCTACTCTGTTCCACTGGTCTATGTGTCTGTTTTGTGCCAGTACCATACTGTCTTGGTGATCACAGCTTTGTAGTAAAGCTTGAAATCAGGCAACATGATGTCCCCAGTTTTGTTTTTCTTTTTCAACATTTCCTTAGTAATTTGGGTTCTCTTCTGGTTTCATACAAATTTTAGGATTGTTTGTTCCAGCTCTTTGAAAAATGCTGGTGCAATTTTGATCGGGATGGCATTGAAAGTATAGATGACTCTAGGCAGTATAGACATTTTAACAATGTTTATTCTGCCAATCCATGAGTGTGGAATGCTCGTCCATCTTTTTGTGTCTTCTTCAATTTCTTTCATGAATGTTCTGTAGTTCTTCGAGTACAGATCCTTTACCTCTTTGGTTAAGTTTATTCCCAGGTATCTTATGGCTCTTGGTGCTATAGTAAATTGAATTGATTCTCTAATTTCCCTTTCTATTTTTTCATTGTTAGTGTATAAGAAAGCAACTGATATCTGTACATTGATTTTTGAGAAAATAATCAACTTATCTATCACCTTTGATACCTTGAACCAAAAGCTCCCCTACTTCTGTTTTTTTGTTTTGTTTTTCAATTAGGGCACACTTCTTGAGACTTGCAAGGAAAAGTTATAGTAATTTTGCTTTGAATATGGATTCAGGAATAGGTATAATGTATTTTATAAAGAGTTTTATTATTTATGTAAATAATAAAGTAATAATGTAAATAATAATGTAAATGTAAACCTAAAGAGATAATTTCAATAACTTGAATGTTTGCTTGATTCAACTACCTCATTCTTCAAAGATTCCAGCTATATGTAGCATCATTGAGTTTTATTATGATTTATTTTTGTCTTAGAACTTGGAAGCTATTTTGTCTTCCTGGATTTTAATTGTATCTTTGTAATCATCCATCTGACTTTCTTGGGTGACTTTTAAGTCTCTTTCCCTCTGGCCTTTAGTGATTTCACTGCAGTATGCCTGGGGTGAATTTATGTATGTTTCCTGCTTGGGATTAAACATGATCTAGGAATCTTATGATTCATGTCTTTTCATAAATCCTGGAAAATTCTATCTCTATCTCATGATTGCCTCTTTGACATTATCTCTATTCTGTTGAAAATAACTTAGGACACATTTTGGATTTTCTTATTCTGTCTCTAGGCCTCCTATTTTTTCATCTACTTTCTGTGCCCAGTAAGAGTAATTTCTTCTGCTGTATGTGTCACCACCCATGTGCTCTTGAGCTGGGTCACACCTATGGTAAACCCATTCATTTGGCTTTATATTTCAGTAGGGTGTTTTTTTTGTTTGTTTATTTGTTTTTTTTAATTTCTGCAACTTCACTTGGTTCTTTTTCAAAGTTGCTCTGCCTTAATATGTCATTTTTAATGTTTTTGAGTCCTTCTGTTATGTGTTTAATCAATCTCAACACACTGATTTTCTAGTTTTTAATCAAAGTTCTATTTGGATTTTATGAAAGTGGTGATCCTAGGAATGCAGCTGGGGCTGCATGGATTGCTCTGCTTTCTGTAATTCTGGATTGTGACTTCATCATAAGAGGGCTGCATCTCTGAGAAGTCCTATCTGAAAGCCTGTCGTTCTAGAGGAGTTTTGAGTTTGCTTTTGCTGGGCATCCCAAGTTATTATTGACATTGTGTTAATTTTTAACATTAATTTTTCATTCTAGGCTTCCCGGACCCCATGGACATTAAAATTTCAAATCCCCAACCCGTGGGAGTGATTGCCCCATAATTAGGAATTCTCAGGGGAGATTATTTTTCTCCTCCAGAGTCTAGATGGAGATAGCCATGGTTTCTTACGGTCATCTTGTGTTCTTGGGTGGATTATTATTTTCTAACCACTAGTGGGATTATAGTCTTTTAGGTGTCCTGATGTTACACGAGGTTCTTACAATTTCTTGCTCCTTGCAAGCCCAGGCTGTATTTTCTGTCCGCAAAGTAGGCATTAGAATTCAGTCTCTCAAGAATGGAGATGAACACACACAACCGGATGGGGTAGTTTTATTTTGAAAAGTTACCACTTTGGTTTGTAATTCTTTCTCCAGTCCTTTTCTGGTATGTCAAAGCTCCACCCCTTTCCTCACAAATTTGCCTTGTGTTTTAAAGGATGCAGGAAGTTTTTAGCCAGAATTTCTAGGTGTTTTGCAACTGGAGGTTGGTTATTTCTATCTTTTTTTTTTTTTTTAAGATTTTATTTATTTCTTTGGCAGAGAGAGATCACAAGTAGGCATACAGACAGGCAGAGGGAGAGGGGGAAGCAGGCTCCCTGCTGAGCAGAGAGCCCGATGCGGGACTCGATCCCAGGACCCTGGGATCATGACCTGAGCTGAAGGCAGAGGCTTAACCCACTGAGCCACACAGGCACCCCATTTTTTATCTTTTTTACAGATTGCCTTTTCTGGCATTTTTCAGGAAAAGGAAGTGTGTTATTTGCTTTAAAAATTACATAAAAACCATAGTTTCAAAGAATAGTTTTCCTTCTAAAATTGCTTTAATCTTGTCATTTTCCTATCCTCTCTTTTTTGAATGAAAATTATATTCTGAAGAAGAAGTAAACAGCAAAATGTCACATTGGAAATCATGACAATTTCAGCAGTTTTAATGGTTATGCATTCTTGGCAAAATATCTGCAGTTATTTCAATTGTGAATGACTTCAATACATACCTCCCATATGGGAGAAGACAACCTCATTTTTTAAAAACAAGGAATGTTTTCTTAATGGCAGTCATGTTTTTCACAGCTTTATTGAGCTATAACCAACAGACCATAATTGCACATACCTAAAGTGTATATAATTTAATATGCTTTTGACATATACATGCACTGTAAAACCATCTTCATAATCAAGACTGTGTACATAGGATCACACCCAAAGTTTCCTTGTCCCCCTCTGTAATCTCTCTCTCCAGCCCCTACCCATGACCCATCTCTATGTCCAGTCAACTGCTGATCTGCTTACTGGTACTACAGATTAGTATGGATTTTCTAAAGTTAAATTAGTGGATGTAATAAAGACTCTTTTATGTCTGCCTGTCTTTCCCTTGGCGTAATTATTTTGAGATTTGTCTGTGTTGTTCAGTGTGTCTGTAGTTTATTCTTTTTATTGACGAGTAGTATAGTATTATACTAATGAATCACTATTTGTTATCCATCCCCACCTGTTGATGAGCATTTAAGGTGTTTCCATTTGGGTGCTCCAAAATTAAAGCTGCAATAAGCATTTACGTATAACTCTTTGTATGAATATACAGGGTAGCAAGTATGTCCGTTGGCTGTAAAATGTGGGAAAAAGGAGTCAAGAAAGGCTTCAAGATTTTGGTCTGAACAACAAAAAGAATGTACTTGTTATGGACTGAGAAGCAGAAAGCTGCAGGAAGGACAGGTTTTACTGTGGGTGGGTGGGATTTTTGTTCTTGTGGAATCCAGGAGTTTGGTTTTGACATACTGGGTTCAGGATGTCAAGTAGAAATCTAGATAGAAGATAAGAAATAAGTTCTTGGATGACTAAACCTGGTTAGTGTTAGTGTGGTATATTTTTCTTTACTTTTAATCTCTATGTGTCTTTATATTTAAAGGGGGGTTTCTGGTAGACAACATATAGTTGTATCTTGTTTTTTTATGATTTACTTCGACAATCTGTCTTGTAAATGGTGCATTTAGAACATTGATGTTCAAAGTACTAAGATAGTTGGGTTAACTATTGGGTTTTCTATTTGTTGCCCTTTTTCTTTTTTCCTGTCTTCTTCTTGCATTCCTTTTCTGCTTTTTGTGTTTTATTTTATTTTTAAAAGATTTTATTTATTTATTTGACAGAGATTGAGCACAAGCAGGGGGAGTGGGAGAAGGAGAAGACTCACCACCCCCCAACTCCCCAGCTCAGCATAGAGCCTGATGTGGTGCTATATATCAGGATCCTGGGATCATGATCTGAACCAAAGGCAGATGCCCATAAGACTGAACCATCCACGCGCCCTGCTTTTTGTGGTTTTAATTGTGCATTTTATGATTCCATTTATCTTCTTCCTTCGCATATCAATTATACTTCTTTTTTTAAGTGTTGGCCTTAGAGTTTACAATACATATTAAAGCTAATCTAAGTTTACTTTTCAATAACTCTAAGTAGTGTGAATACTTTATAATCCTAACACTTAATAATCCTAATTCCTCTTATTCCTTGCACCATTGTTATTTCACTCATACATGAGCACACATAAGTATGTACACATCAGAGATAAATACATAAGCATATATTTTATATATGTTGTAGCAAACTTATCTGTTAGATCAATTCATAACAATGTGTTTTTATTTTCTCATTTATTCCTTGATGCTTTTCATTACTCTGTGTAGATCTGAGTTTCTGACCTAGATTATTTTCTTTTTCTCTAAATAACTTTTCTTGCAGGGTAGGTCTACTAGTAACCAATTACTTCAATTTTTTTTCTGAAAAAGTCTTTATTTCTCCTTCACATCTGAAGAAAAATTTCACAGGGTACAGAATTTTAGGTTGGTGGCATTCTTTCCCCCTCTCAATACTTTAACATTTTCATCCCACTCTCTTGCTTACATGGTTTATGAGGAGAAATTGGGTATAATTCTTTGTTCCTCTACACATGTTTTTTTCAAACTCTGGCTTCTTTTTTATTTTATTTTATTTTTACTTTCATTTATGATTATTATTTTTTAATGTTAGGCTTCTTCCAGGATTTCTTCTTTTTTAACTTTCATTTTCTGTAGTTTGAAAATGAGCTGGGCAGGTGTGGAACTTTTTTTGATTGTTTCTTGTTTGTTTGTTTGTTTGGGGCTTTTTGCAAATATCGTCTGGTATTCTTGGAGATTCCTGCATTTATGATTTGCTGTCTGACATTAACTTGAGAGAATTCTCAGTCATTATTGTTTTAAATACTGCTTCTCGTCCTTTCTTGCTTCCCCTTCTGATATTCCCTTTTTACATAGCAGCTTTTGTAGTTGTCCCTTAGGGTTTGCATATATATATTTTTTTCAGTCTTTACTATCATTTCAGCTTTTGAGAATTCTGTTGATATATCCTCAAGCTCAGATTCCTTTCTCAGTGAGTTCTGTCTGCTATTAAGCCCACCAAAGGCACTCTACATTTCTTTCACAGTGTTTATCTCTATCTTTTGGGTTCTTTCTTAGGATTTCCTCCTCTCTGCTTACATTGCCCATCTGTCCTTTTGTGCTGTTTACTTTATCCATTAGAGCCTTTAGTATTTTCATCACAGTTGTTTTAAATTCCTGGTCTGATAATTCCAACATCCCTGCCATGTTGGGTTCTGTCGTTTTGCTCTGTCTCTTCAGATTGCATTTTTGGGGTTTTTTGTTGTTGTTGTTTTGTTTTGTTTCTGTCTTTTGGTATGCTTTGTAATTTCGACTTGATAGCTAGACACGATGTAGCAGGTAAAAACAGCTGCTGTAAATGGGCTTTAGAAATGTAGTGGTGAGGTATGTGGGCAGGGAGGCATTTCTAAGAATCCCGTGATTAATTCCCAGTGCTTTGAAAGCCTGTGTCTGGGCACCGTGAGCTTCACAAGTGCTTCTCACTTTTTTATCTTCTCTCTTGCAAGCAGTAAAGAATGGCTGCAGTGGGTTAAAGTTTGGTATTTCCCTTTCCTCAGTTGATTTAGATTCTGATAATACCCCAGTTGATTAGGCTCTGATTAAATAGCATCCCCTGAGGCCAGGCCTTGTTAGGAAGAACAAAGTACTGTAGCAGAATTCAAAATGGTTTCTCCCCCTCCCCCTGCTGGAAGCCTGTGGGGATTTTTCTCTGAAAGATATTTAGATATTTACCTATTTACCATAACTAGCATCCTGGTTGAGCTCCTGCTGGAAAATCTCACAGTGCTGTAGACTGTGAGATCCCCCTACTTCCCCATCCTCAGTCCTTGTGATTGCGAGGTCTTCCAGTTTTTTTTTTTTTTTTTTAAGATTTTATTTATTTATTTGACAGAGATCACAAATAGTCAGAGAGGCAGACAGGGAGAGAGGAAGAAGCAGGTCCCTGCTGAGCAGAGAGCCCAATGGAGGGCTCTGATCCAAGGACCCTGAGACCATGACCTGAGCCGAAGGCAGAGGCTTTAAACCAATGAGCCACCTGGGCGCCCCCAATCTTCCAGTTTTTAACACCAAGTGCTGTCCACACTGAGGCTCTAGGAGTTCATCAATTACAGTTCAGGTGTCCGTACCCTGATCCAGGTCCTGCAGAGGAACCCTGCTCTAGTAAGAAATAACTTCCTGTATTCATCTGTCTCTCCAATCTTGGGAGTGCTCAGCCTTGTATCCTCTCCTCTCTTACCAGATTCAAGAGAGTTGATTTCCCAGTCTTTCTGGCAACTTTTTATTGGTTAGCATGCGGTGGTGACTTCCACACTCCTTACACACAGAACCAGAAAATGGAAGTCAGAGGACTGAGTCTAAAGCTCAGGGGTAAGGTCTCAGCTTGAAACAGGAAGTGGAGAGTTGTCAGAATGTTGTTTAAAGTGGTGGTAGGTAGAATAAGGATGCCCCCAAGATGTCCACATCCTAACCCTGAAACATGAATAGTTAGCTTCCATGGACAAAGGGGCTTTGCAGGTGTTATTAAGTTAGGAATGTGGAGATGGGCAGATTGCCCTGCATTGTCCTTGTGAGGCCAGTGTAACCACAGGGGTCCTTTAAAAAGGGCCAGAGTCAGAGAGACAGGGAGAGGGAGAAAAGAATAGACAAAGAGAGAGACTGGAAGATGCCTGTGCTGCCTGCCAGCTTTGGAATGGAAGAAGAGACCATGAGGCAAGGAATGCAGGCAGCCTCTGGAAGCTAGGAAAGGCAAGGAAACAGATTTTTGCCTGGAGCCTCCAGAAGGCACACAGCTCTGCCGACACCTTGATTTTAGCCCAGTGAGCCTTCTGACCTCCACAAGGATTAAGATGACATGTGTTGATTTACCCTAGTAAGTTCAAGGTACTTTGTTACCTCAGCCCCAGGAAACAGACTAGATGGCACCACCTAGAGAGTGAGTGACAACTGATAAGTAGTGTTAAAATACTCCTCTTCTTACCCTTCACCTAGACTGCTAGGTTTCTCTTGGTCTCACTGGTTAAAGAGCCTACATAGGCCCAATTCCATTCTCACTTCAAATCACTTTCTGCCGGGTTGGGATGGAATAGATGCAAGGTTTGCTCCCTGTGACCTTCTGGTCTTGGGTCTGAAGGTTTTTCTTTACTGGATCTCCAGGATTTTGAAGCATGTGTCTTGATCACTAAGTCTGCCACTTGATTTCCAGCTGTCTGGGTACTTCCAAGGCTTCTAGAAACTTCGACCTTGTTCTTTGTCACTGGTCTTCCTCAACTTCTTGATGGTTAGTTTTCGAGCTGTTTGGAGCCTGGATACTCTCCTCTTGGCTTCACTCCCCTGGTTTTGAGACGCTTGCCTCTACTCAACAATGTATGACTTTCAGGGATCCACTCTTTCCTTTAGTCAGCACAGTATGCCCACAGGTAGTTTAAAATGCAGGAAATAAAGAGTTGAGACAACCTGCTTAGGGTCCTGGTGGCAGACCTAGGTTTGAAGGCAGATTGGCCTCCAGGAAGGGTCCACGCTCCATGCAGCCCCCTGGGTCTCCAGGAGCGCAGCTGCAGAGACAGAATGTAAAACTTCTATCATGAAAAGTAGTGGCAGAATCATTATTTCTACTCAAACTTTACATCCCTGGAGAATTCTCAGTGTCCAAATCCGGGCTGTCTCTGACTATGGCACCTCCAAGGAGAGCTTCCCCAGGTCCGCAGTGCTGGTGGGGTGGCATAGTGGCCCTCGAGGTTGACTCCGGTTTCCCCAGCGCACCCCTGCTGACCTCATGGTGAGTCCCGGGGAGAGGTCAGGCCCTGCGTAAGGCAGAGCTGGTGGGGACAGGCTGGCATGACCACGGTCCATCGGGCAGGTTGAAAGCGAGCTCTGAGCCCTTCCCCGCGACAGCAGTTCCGACGGCGCAGCCGGGGCGGTGCCGCAGACGGCGCAGACCCCAGGAGCACAGCCACCCGCGTGTTTTAGGGGGCGTGTACCGTTCCTCAGACTCCCTCTGCTGTGAGGACACACAAAGATGAATGGCCAGACCGGATGACAGGGCCACGTCTCTCCGCGGGCTGCAGACAGAGCGCTTTGTGCGACCGTCGCCGATACCTCCCCCCTTCTCGGTGACTGCAGTATAAATGCTCAAGTGAACTGGTGCACGTTGCTTTCGGGTGGACATCGCCACACAGCACTGACCTCTATGGGGCATTCCCTTCGGCGCCTTCCCGGCCGCGGGGCCGCGGAGGAGTCACCCCGATGCGGGTGCAGGTGTCCGTGTGGGCGTCGGGGGCTCGGAGGCTCTCTCTTTCCGGTCTTTGCGCGGACACCCCCCCTTACCCCCGCTCGGGAGTGAGGCTGCCAGGCGTCATTGGAACAGGATCCCATTCAAATCTGCCTCTTCTCCTCCCACAGCAACCCTAACTTCAACTTCTCCCTAAGTGGTATAAAGCCGGAGGACCAGACCCAGTCCAAGAAGGAGAAGGAAGAGGATGGAATCTCATTTGTTTGCCATTTAAAAGTAACTTTTATTATGCACACAGCTGGCCCCGTAGATTTCCATAAGGTAGCATGCCCACCAAGAGTGAAGTGAAAGTCCTCTCTCTTGTGCAACGTCGAGTTCCACCTTTATTGCTTTTTGGAAGCTTTGGTATTTCAGCAGACCAGACCCTGTTTCTGAATTCTCTTATGTAGCTGCATTGTTGTATGTGGACCTTGAGGAAGAAATGAGTGTTGTGCTTTCCCCGAGGACTCCCCCACCCCCTCCCCCAGTGGCACACAGCACAATGGCTTCCTGCCTGAGGTGCACCTGTTTCTAGTATCTGCACAGAAGCAGCCAGGGTGTGCTGCCGCCGAGGCTGCCCGTGCAGCTGTTGTTTTGTCATTAAAAAATACAACGGTATTCATGTAGGTTGTAGCCTCCTGAACTCTAACTTGGGCTTGTTAAAGGGAGCCCATCAGACTCTGTCTGGACTGCTGATAATAGTTGAGATAAAGATCCCACACGGACCCCCCGCACAGCAGTGTTTATAATAATGGAAGGAAGTCTCTCCAACGATATACAGTCCAGCAGACAGCAGATGTGGACCGTGAAAAATTAATGATTAACTGCTCGTCAGTGTGTGTGTCAGGGAACAGTACTGCTCTTTAAGGGGCTTATATAGTCTCCTAAAGAAATTAGCTCATGAGAGGGACTCGTAGGATAAAAGAAAAAAACTTAAGGAGAGGCTTGACATATCCTGCTTTTCTCACAGGGCAAAAAATGAAACATAATGGTCTCCTTTTTACAGTGTGAAGTTCTGACTCTGAAGTCGGGGCAGATCATTCACTTGTTAAAACAAGACATGAACATTCCTGTTACTCCTTCAAGGGGGAGAGGGTTGGTGTGCACTCCAATTGAACTCTAAGTGTACCAGAAAGAAGGGGGAAATTGTCCAACAATTATCTCAGACACAGAAGACCGTGAAACCAAAAATATTAGGGAAGTGACAGCAGAGTAGTAAATAAGGCTTGATAATCATAATTCATTATCCCTTTGGATCTAAAGGGGCTTTAAAATGCCCAGAAATTCCCATCAAAATTACAGGTAATAGTAAAGGTAAATATTAGGTAAGTATTAGCAGCCTTGTAATTCATCAAAGGCATGTTGCAAGGGATATAATCTCCCAAAATACCTAGTTAAAATGAATTTCATTGTGTCACTTTCTCCCCGTGACTTAACTTTTCATATTGAGTCCCCGTGATAGTTCAGCAGGTTAAAAAGATACTAGGAATCCAAGAAGTTCTGTGATCAATGTCAATCTTGGAATGTTCGTTTGGCTAAAGAACCCCTGGGGGTCCCTGAGCCTCAGCCAGCCCTGCGGTCTCTCCAGACCGTCTCTGCTTTGCTCAAGCAGCACATCTTTGCAAAGGCAAAATTTAAGTTTTGAATGACTGCTCATAGGACTTCGTGTCTGGTACATGGTGCTTCCTTTTGAGGAAGGGGTAGGGTCAGTGGAATTCAGTAGAGAGAAATTGGGAGCGGGAGTAGGAGAACATGTTAAAAGGAGCTGGTAAATGAGGAGGAGGAAACGCTTCAATTTTTTGTCTTACATGTAAGTCCTCCCATAGGCTGATTTGGAGCGCCTTCCTAAACTTCGTTTCCTCCTGTCTGCACCCCCATCCTGCCTCTTCCATCCAGAAAGGCTGGTTTATTTGCTATTACATTTGCTGTTTCTTCACATGTTCTCTCCTCTACTTCGTGAAGATCCTGAAATGAATCATTCCAACACACACACCTCTTTTTCTTTTCTTTTTAAGATTTTATTTATTTATTTGACATAGAGAGATCACAAGTAGGCAGAGAGGCAGGCAGAGAGAGAGAGAGGAGGAAGCAGACTCCCTGCTGAGCAGAGAACCCGATGCGGGACTCGATCCCAGGACCCTGAGATCATGACCTGAGCCGAAGGCAGTGGCTTAACCCACTGAGCCACCCAGGCGCCCTTTCTTTTCTTTCTTGAGTTTGATTCATGTTCTGCCTTTATTGCATCATTTAATTAGTTCATTCCTATATAGTATTTTTTGTTTTTAAAACATTTTAAGTTCCTTGAGGAAGGGAAGATATATATAAATTATATATATGCATGCTTAATATAGATGCTCAAATTGTTTCCTAATATGCCAATTGTATTTCAATAAATTGGTGTTATGTGTGTTTGTAAGACAGATCTGTTGCAAATTTTTTTATACACATACACACACACTCTGACGTATCAGGCATAGAGCTAGACATGATGAAAGAGGTGATTCCTTAAATTTGAAAAACACGTGTTTTACTACTTTTAATACAGCTTTTTACTTCCTTTTTGCATTTTAGATAGTGTAGTCCTCTTCATATAAGGATGAAATATCCACATTGAGGCTTCCGAGACCACTTTCCTTCCTACCAAGTCTCATTTGCTCTGGCTAACCCACGTTGGCCCTCACATTTTTTCTTGCCAGGTCTGGTGAATTCCCTCACTGCCTATGCCAGTGTGGAAGGACATGGGACTAGACACTGTTTTTATATGTTATGTACGTCGAATCTCCTTTCTTTGTATCTACAACTGACAGTTGGCTTCCTATTATTTGAATGTGGAAAGTGGCAGATTAACTTTAGGTACATAAATTTTTTTAAAAAAGATTTTGTTTATTTATTTGACAGAGAGAGAGAGAGAGAGAGAACACAAGTAGGTAGAGTGGCAGGCAGAGGGTGAAGGAGAACAGGCTGCCCCATGAGCAGGGAGCCTGATGCGGGATTCCATCCCAAGACCCTGGAATCATGACCTGAGCTGAAGGCAGATGCTTAACCAACTGAGCCAGCTGGGTGCCCCAAATGGATAAATCCTTAAAATTTATTTTTTTTAGAGAGGAAGAGAGTGCAAGGAGGGGGAGGGGCAGGGGGAAAGAGAGATAATCCCTCTAGCAGACTCCCTGCTGAGCTGGGAGCCCATTGACTCTTGGGGCTCCATCCCAGGACCCTGAGATCATGACTTGAGCCAAAATCAAGAGTCAGACGCTTAACCAACTGCCTCAATATGTAAAAGGCTCATTCTGAGCATTTCAGTAGAGTATCTAAGAGAGTCCAGGTTGTCTCTTTAGGGGCAGTTACGGGGTCTGGGATCTTGATAGTATATCTGCCAAAATTTCACCATCAGGAAGATCGTAGCAGGCCAGCATGCCCACTGAGGGGTTGGCAAGCCAGAATTGTGTATCTGGAGAAGTGATTCCTAGATGTTAGAACTTCATATAATTCAGTAAACTTTTTAGAAGTTGGGGTACAAACTTTAAAACTGTAAATAATGCTGTTAAAAAATAAAAAGTAATGACCGTTTCATCTAATAATGACCCAAATAAAGGATAATCCTTAAAATTCAATACATCTCACTTTATGAAAAAATAATCAGATAATTTTTCTTATTTTCCTAAATCCTATAGAACGTCACAATTGGCCATTAGCTCATGGTCTGGCATTAGGAATTTTTAGCCTAGACCAAGCAGAAGAGGTTTAAAACCAAGTTTCCTCTAAATACCACCTCTGTGGTTGGGAGAAGGGGCTTAGTTTTCTTTTGACAGAAAGAAATCTAAGTGAACTCTTTTTGAAAGAAAAAGTGAACTTTTCTTTTGAAAAGCGAACTTTTTGAAATCGAAGTGAACTCTGTGCAAACCAGGTATCAAATGGACTGTCTCCAACTCTTGACTTCAATACATAATAGTCTTAAACCCTTAATTTGTATAACTTGGGGGAAGTCTAAGCATCCTGGAGATTTCCATGTCCTTGTTGTCTCGTGGGCCTCTTAGTTTCTGGGATTTTGAATTTTCAGTTTGCGTGCTATACGCCTTCACTCAGGAGCAAGGGTCAGAAAGCCCCCAGCAATCTGCTCTTTTTTTTTTTTTTTTTTTTTTTTTTTTTTTTTTAATTAATTTATTTACTTGACAGACAGAGATCACAAGTAGGCAGAGAGGCAGGCAGAGAGAGAGAGAGGGGGAAACAGGCTCCCCGCCGAGCAGAGAGCCAGATGCGGGGCTCGATCCCAAGACCCTGAGATCATGACCTGAGTCGAAGGCAGAGGCTTCAACCCACTGAGCCAGCCAGGCGCCCCCCAGCAATCTGCTCTTAAAAAGCATTGGCTTCATATTGGGCACCAGCAGAAAGAGGGATGGGTGTGTGGTCAGGGTACTAAACCTGTTAGCGCCCTCTCTGCAGTCACCGTGGCTGCTATGTCCTTGGAAGAAGTCCTAGTTCCTGTAGGAGGATCCTCTCCACACGGATAAGCACGTGCGATTAAGCACGACCTCCTTGGCACTCGGAGCCAGAGACAGCAATGGCTGTGCTAGAACCAGCTCTGAGTACTTCCTTGGTTTCCTGCACCTTCCTTGTTCAGTTATGAAGGGCTCCAGATGCCGATTTCTATATGTGTCATCTATTTCTTGCCGCGACCATGACTTATATCCCTGGATACAAATAAATTCTGCTTGTTTAACTTGAAGCAATTTCCTTCATCTGCCTGGCTTCAGTTACCACTCACAGTAACTTGCTTTGAGAATGGGATTGGAATAGAACAGTGGAGACAGATCGGGACAGTGAAAAGAATGGATTAGTTAGTGATTGAAAATTATTATTGTGATTGTTATTTCTTTATTTTTACCCTTTCTCTTTCCTTCCTCTTGAATCTGAGTAACAACTAACCTGGGTTGGGCAACAATCTGAAGGTTGAATTTAAGATAACAGAAACTTTTTCTTTTCTTGGCGTTAAATAGCTTCACAAAGTTTACTCCATGCCACCATTTCATTCACCAAAGTTAAGCACTGATCGTGAAGAATTAAGTAGAATACGCTCCTACCAACAGACTCGTCCTTGGCCTACCTCTCGTGCGAGTGGCGGGTTAGGTCATCTCCCTCAACAAAAGAGGCCTTTGTTACTCGGGAGGGCAAATGTTACTATCATTTTATAGGAGAGAAGTTGGAATTAATATTGACATTGAGCACCTCCCATAGAACAACTTCTAAACTTGAATGAGAACCTTCTGTTCTGTGAAGCTTTTTTTTAGGCCACTTCTTTGAATTTGTTTGTTAGTTTTTTTTCACTCTGGATTTTTCCTCTCACAGAATCTAGCTTCCGTATTGCCTCAGATTCGCTTCGTTTCCCTGACTTCCTAATTTTAGCTCTTTTCCTCTTCGTATTTCTGGATCTTACTCCTAAACTTACAAACAGAAACACAGTCAATACACAAGGCAGATGAGCCATCTCCGTTGAGCAGCAGGCAGTCTCAGGGGGCCAACCGTTCCTCTGACAGGAATTCCTTTCCCTACCTCCTGTAGACTTTAATCACTTTTCACAGCAGCCCATTCGCCTGTGAGGGATCATTGCACAGGACAGGTAGTGGACTTAGTATCGCTCTGGGTATGCTTTCTCGCTGGTTAGCATTTGAGATAATCTCAGGCAGCTACAGTGGCTGGTGAAGATCAAAGGTATTCTGCCCGCCTGAGGTCAAGATCACTCTTGCTTTGCAAGTCTCAGTGTTCTAAAGTTATGTCTGCAGATCCTGCTTTCTCTCCCAAAAAGTTTTAGCAAAAGGCATGGAGTAGAAATAAAACCTTAAAGGCAGCTTCTCGGGGCGCCTGGGTGACTTAGTGGGTTGAGGCCTCTGCCTTTGGCTCAGGTCATGATCCCAGGGTCCGGGGATCAAGCCCCGTGTCGGACTCTCTGTTCGGCAGGGAGCCTGCCTCCCCCTCTCTCTCTGCCTGCCTCTCTGCCTACTTGTGATTTCTGTCTGTCAAATAAATAAATAAAATCTTAAAAAAAAAAAAAAAGGCAGCGTCTAAGTCACACAAATTCAGTTCCCTGTACTCTTCTCCTGAGATAGTTTGTATGTCATAAGCTTGAGGCTTATGGTACCTCTCGACCAGGCCTTCCTTTTCACCCATGAGCCACGTTGTCCCTTTCTGGATAGAGGAAATGAACAAGTCGCCCTCTAATTAATTCTATACCTGACTCCTCACTTTAACTCACCCAGCCTTTACTCACGGTTGCATAAATTAGCCCAGACTCTATTTGACAATTTAAAATGAAAAATTAACCCCTCCTGCTCAGTAATTTCTTGGACTTTTCACCAGAAGTGGATGTAAAAAACCCTAGTACTGTTGACAAAAGCTAAGGGAGAAGGAGTACTGACTGTCCATGTAGTTCTGTGCTACTGTGTGTTGGGAAAGGAGATGGGGAGAGCCGAAATGATTGATTCAGGTTGTCTTACGCATCTTTGAATTGCAAGTAAAACATTCCAAAACAAACTCATTTAAATGAAAAAGGAGAATATATATTTGCCTATGCAAAATAGACTTAAGATTCTTGTTTATGCAAAAATAGGATTTATGCTTTCAGTACGTCAGGGACACAGGTCAGTAGGATCAAAAAAAAACCTTGGGAATATCTCAGAAATCCATTTCTGGAGGCATTGGCCTCATTTTAGTTTTCTCTTTTACAGGCAGTTTAGTTTGAGAGGGTAATAGATCACTTGACTAGCACTCTAGGAACACAGGAATATTATTCTCTTGTCTCTTATTTTTTTCTGCTGTCAAAATTTATCTCCAATTTCTAACCAGTGGAACAGATAGAAGAGGCCACATAGCTTTGCAGCACTTGACCCTGGGATGGAGCCTTCCTCCCTGGTGTTAAGCGACCTTTCTTGTGTTCGTAGAAGAAGCGTGTCAAGTACAGTCTAAGGTCAAATCTCTCACATTTCTTGGGTGGCACCCTTGATTTAGTCTAAGTGCTTTGGCCTTGTCTATCTGACCACCCCATCCATCCTGACCTTTGAGACCTATTGGCTCATTAAGATTTTGGTTACTGACATCTGACTTACTCTAGCCTTAGGCTTTGCTTTATCGCTTACCAACCTTGCATGCTCCTTGATCCCAGTTTTTAAATCCATTTCCCAACCTCTAGCTTGCCCTGATTCCTATCAGGCATGGTTCCTGATTACTCAGATTTTCTGTCTTCACCATCTCCCCTGAGGGTACCGGTCTGATGAGTTCCACTGTCTGGATGACAGATGTTTTCTTTAGCAAATGTTTTCAGTTGAACATGTTTCCTACATTTTTGTTAAAAAGTACATGATTGTGGTGTATTGGTATCTCAACTAATGAAACCCTATGTTCTAATGACCTTTCTTAAATATTGCCAGAAACTTTATACACTGGAGCACAATAATCATAAAGCAATAGGATTTGCATTCTTATTGTCAGAAAAATCATCCAGTGCAAGGCTCAGAGGATGGCTGCATTATCTTTTAATATCTATTTTAGAACCATCTTCTAATTATTTTTACTTCACAGGCCGATGTACTATCTACTTTCTTTTTTTTTTTAAAGATTTTATTTATTTGACAGAGATCACAAGTAGGCAGAGAGGCAGGCAGAGAGAGAGGAAGAAGCAGTCTCCCTGCTGAGCAGAGAGCCTGATGTGGGGCTCGATCCCAGGACCCCAGGATCGTGACCACAGCTGAAGGCAGAGGCATTAACCCACTGAGCCACCGAGGCACCCCTTACTGTCTACTTTCAAATTATTATTGCTTGGTGCTGGATGTGTGGAGTTACATGCTTACTTGCAGTTTTCCTTCTATAGAGATGCAACTGGTTTTGGTCTGGTAGAAAGATACATAATGGTTTCTTGCCTTATAGGACATTTATCAGGTTTGTGTCAAACTAGCTTACTCTGATAATCATTTTTGTATCCCTTATTGCCTGGAAATAGTTTCTTAAAATGTTTTTGGAAACAACTTTACCACCTACTGGTGTCCTCATTAATTAATGAGTTGAATAAATTGTGCACATGTTCATGGCATATTTGAGTCGGTTCTGAAGTTATGAAAATTTTGCCAATGCACATGAGATAAAAAGTATCATGGGACTAAAATAGTATTAGAAGCAAAATCAAATGTGAATCTTGTGGGGGAAGGAGGAGGAGCTGCACCGAAAATAGTGAGGTTGAAAGGAGAGAGGAAACAGATAGGCTTTGAGTCAGGGAAGAACGTGCCAGAAAGAAAACTTGAGACAGAACAGGGAGCTCCAATAAGTACACAAGAGTTATCCTGGACTAATTCTGCCCCTCACCCTGACACCAGAAGGTCACGGAGGAGAGACTCATGATTTGGGAAAAAAAAAAAAAAAAAAAAAAGATATCTGTTTACATATGTCTGCAGTTTTCTTCACGGGAAGCAAAAACTTCAATACATTAAAAAACACAACCCCCCCCACCCCCGGCGCCCCCGCTGCCCCCGCCAATGTGGCTTAGAGTGATACCCTGAAACCTGTGACACCAGGTTTTCTTCAAGCTGATATTAAATGATTCATTTTAATAGAGAAGAAAGCGATAGCTTTAGAGGGCAATAGAGAGGGATGAGGTGGGATTGGCATCAAGGAAGAGAGACAAGTGTGCAGAACAGAAGGCAGTCTATGTAATGCTTTATCTTCAAAATATTTATTTTCTCAAGTATTTTTATTTCTTTTTAAAATAGAGACTTCGTTATTGAAAGTTTATTCCCAAATAATTCATTAAATGAGGCACTGTTACAACTTCTTCCTTTCCTCAGGGGTAATAACGTTAGCGCCAAGGGATCCAACTTCTCTTCCCATCAACCATTTGCAAACTGTGTGGTTAGTCAGAGTCAACGTCAGTATATTATTTCTTTATCCAGCTATTTTTACAAATGAGTAGAACTATCTATTTTAACTTCTGAGTCAGGTTCTATTTAAACATAACTCTTTGAATTCTGGTTTTTATCTAACTCGTGAAGGAGAGTACCACGTTAATAAAACAAGATAAAAGAAGTGATCTGATTTTGAAAAAGAGTTTTCACTTTTTAAGTTCCTAATGTGAATGCTCTAAGTAGGGAATTTCCCCAGTATATTTAAAATACAAGTTTGTTAAAGGAGGAGAAGCGATTTCCAGAAACACACCTGCCAGTAATGGGAAGTACTACTGAAACCTATCTCCCTCTGTCAAGATAATCTGATGAGGAGTCCCTGTGTGACATTAGCTGGTATCTTCAGTGTTTGGAATGACACCAAGAAACAGCTGTAATGAAAGCAGTAGACTTCTAGCTTTTTTTTTTTTCCTCCCCTTCCTTTCTCTCTCTTTCTTTCTTTTCTTCCCGGTCATGTTGTTGCAGAGGCAGGTCCAGTGCTTTCTGTTGGGGCTAAAATGATTGATTCCTGCCTAGGATAGGACTCTTCTGGGGGTTGAGGACTCTCGACCCAGCCAAGGTAGCAATTAGTAGAGTAATATCTGTCTTGCATAAGTCCAGGTGCTGAGCGAATGGCCAGCAGTCTGTCACTTAAATTATTATTCAGATTTATGTTCCCAAGGTGGCTCTGGGCAGATACGCTAGAAGGCCAGTCTGTGACCTTTGGACGGCAGCTACTTTGAGAGGGCTCTGAAGGACCCTGGAGCATGCATGGGAAGACCACTCTGCTTGGGTCGGTCCCTCAGAACTGTGAGAGGCGGGAGCCCCAGACGCCCAGAGAGGCTGCTTAGAAACACCATTAGAAACTCTGTTCATGGGGAGTATGGAGGTTGTTGACCGTTGTTCTGTCCCTCAGTGAGAAGAAGCAATAAATTTCTCATCCAGAAATCTACTTGCATGGGGTCTCCAAATTACAACGAAGATTTTTCTTCCTCCCCATGTAACCGGAAACTCAGCCCTCCGATTCTTGGCAGGAAAGAAGTCGAGTTAAATGTGACGACAGACTGAGAAGCTTCAAGCTCCGTTGGTAAAGCAAGTAGGGGGAAAGGCAAGAAAAGCACTTCCTTAACCTCCACCCAGATTGCAAATTTATTTTTGTGTCTTTGAAGTAGGTTGTGTTCAAGCTTTCTGGAAAATGACAAAAGGAGATTTTTCAAGTCCACCTTTGCATGTCACAGATACGAATGATACCAGACTTATCCCGGAAAACAAAATGAAACAAAAAACAAAACAAAAAAACAAAACAAAAACCAAAACAGAGTTAAGTTTCTAGCCTGTTCTGGTTTTTTTTTTTTTCCTCCACTAATAGGTTCTTTCCAAGACAGGAAATCACCAAGAGAGAAAATTTATAGCTAGTCGAAGTTAAAGAATGCTGTTCTGAGCACTGGATTTTCTTCTCTGCTTTTAAATATCCCCATTTGTCTTCACATTTTTTTTTTCCAAGCCCCTCCCCATCCCATTCTATGCGGTAGATGCTTAATATGCTCACACTTAGGAGAACAGAAGGCTTTCTCCAGAGAGAGTCACAGAGCTGTTCTGTGTGGCTGCCAGATCGCCGACCCGAACCCTGCTTGCCCTGCCAGGATGCAATCTGTCTCCAGTCCCTCAGCAGACGAGAGGCCTGGGGGCACCTTGGACTAGCTTTCTCCTTCCAGAATTGGAAGATGGCTTTAATGATGGAGGGAACTCTCCAGAGAGAATTTTTTTAAAATAAGGTTATCTATGGAGGTGACCACTGGAAAAAAAATGCTGGCTAGGGAAGTGCATTTTTGTCAGCAATTTCTCTCTCACTTCATACCCGCGTTCTGTTAAAGGAGTGTTTTCCAGAAGAGTTAGGTTTCTTCCAATATGCCTTTTAGTTGTATGCATGGAGATGATTAAGATATGGTGCTGATCTTATAATTATAGGAGTCATGATGCATCATTATGTGAGGCAAACGCTTAAAAAGAGAAGGAAAGATATAATACGTTTGTCTATATGTATCCTGGAATTGTGAGAGGTCACAGACAGAGGTGATGTTATCATAGACCCCATTTTTAAAAATTCATTCTTTTTAATTTAAAAATAAAAGAATTGAGACTTTTCCAGCAACAGAATTGGAAAAGATTATTTTTATATGATCATATCTGCTAGTATGAGCAGGAGATGAGGAAATTGGCATTTTAAACATTGCTCATAGTATAAATTTTTGGAAGACAATTAAAATACACAATTTACAGATTAAATGACAGGACATCTGGGGTTTGCTTTATAACTGTCTAGTGGGATGGGGTTGGAGGGAAGTTGAGGAGGAAGAATAAAACAAGGTTAAATGTATATTAATAATTGTTGAAACTCACTAATGAATAAATGTGGAGGCATTACACTATTTCCTCTAATTTGTTTGTGTTTTAATTTTCATAATCATTTAAAAAGAAAAAACACACATGTCTTTTCATTCATACGTTTATTCATTAAATGCATTTCTCGATGAAACTATGCCAGGCATAGTTCTATGTGCTGGGGATATGGTAAAGAATAAATTAATCTCTACTCTCAATGAGCTTAATTCTAGGGGCAAGAAAAGGGCTATAAAGACATAAAAAATGAACATAAAATATAGCAAGTGGTGATCGCTGCTATAAAAACAGGAGCCCGTTAAGGAAGTGTTGAGGTGAGACTAGTGTGCTTTTCAAGACAAGGTCCTTATGGGAAGACTTAGGCAGAGAAATAAAGAAACCCAGGAAGCAATCTCTGTGAATATTTGGCAGAAGAATATTTCAGCAATGCTCCAGGAAGAGGAGACAATAAATGCAAAGACTGTGAGGGGAAAGCATGTTTGGTGTGCTTAAGAACTACCAAAGATGATCCGTGATGGCAATAGGGTGTGAGATTAGAGAGATACCCAGAGACAAGATGATTTGCGGCCTTGTAAATCATTGGAAAGACACTGGCATTATTCTGAATGAGATGGGAAGCCATTAGAGTTTTGAACGGTTGGACGACAGAATCTAGCTCTTCTAGGAGTCTGTTGAAGATGGGGCAAGAAAGAGTGGAGGCAATCTCTCATCAAGGTTAGAAGTTACACTGAAGAGATCCATCAGAAGCCACTGGGTTTCTGGACCTTTGGATGGCAGAGTCGATAGGATTTCCTGATAGATTGGATATGTAGTATGGGAGAGAAAAGATGACTCCAAGCTTTTTTGGCCTGAGAAACCAGATGGACGGAGGTGTCCTCTACACATGTGCAGGTTAAAAAAAAAAAAACAAAAACTATTGGGTTTTATATATGTGAAAGTAGAAGTAACTTTTGATTGAGATGTTCCATCACTGGTTATATAGTCCGGAGCTTAGAGGAGAGGTGGAGATGGGACTTAGAGCTGATCTCTGCAGAATGCGAGGGTTAGAGATATTGACCCCCCTACACCCCCAGCCCACCACTCCTGCTAGGAAGTCAAAAATCTGCAGATATAGCTTTTGACTCCCCTGAAACTTAAATAACCTACTGTTGAATAGAAGCCTTACCGATGACAGTTGGTTAACACATATTTTGTAAATGTGTTATATACTTAATATTATAATAAGGTGAGCTAGAGAAAATGTTGAGAAAATACCTTTACAGTACTGTACTCTATTTTTTGAAAGAAATCTGCATGTAAGTGGACCGCAATTCAAACCCATGGTGTTCAAGAGTGAACTGATTGAGTGTGGAAGTATTTTGTATAGAGATAATAGTTAAGGCCACAGAACTGAAGGAAATCACCAAGAGCAAGTGTCACTAGAAAAGAGAGAAGGTCCAAAGACTAGGATATTTGCATTTTTGGTGTTAGATGTTAAGGAAGGTGAAGAAGAACAGCAAAGGAGGGTGAAGAACCACAAACAATGCCCAATAAAGTATATTACATCTAAAGTAAAGTGACCAGAGTGTTTCAAGAAGTAAGAACAGATTCACTGAGTCCTGTGCTGCTGCTGGGCCAAGAATGATGAGGACTGAAGCCTGCTTTGGCTTTGGCTACTGGGGGGCATGTCACTGTTCAGGATAGTGGTAGAACAGAAGTGTGATTGGAGTTTTTCAAGATCGAAAAGGGAGACAGCATCAACCATAAGTAATGACAACTCATGTAAGGGATTTGGCTGTAAAGGGGATGACTCCACAGTGTGACAGGGAACTAGTAGCAAGCTCAGTTTAGGGAATTTGAGCTTTTAATAAGTGGGCAGGGAATAGGGAAACCACAAAGGACAGTGCACTGCAATGGGGCTATTCCTTACCCACCACATCTGATGAGGTGAGAGGAAGGAGCCATTCCTGGAGGCTGGAGAGAGAAGGGGGAAGAGCTCTGGTCCGACAGGAGCTGTGATGCCCCACTGAGGGCTGCAAGTAATCCCAGCCCAGCTTTCAAAGGAAAGGAGTCAAGGGAGTAAGTACGCCAGCTTCCCTGCCCTCTCTCCATCCCTCCATTTGTTCTCTTGCTCCATGCCTCAGTGTTTGAACCCAATGCAAAGCAAAAGGGCTGGGGAATTTGTCAAGGCAGTCCATGCAGACCTATTTCCTGAGGCAAGAGAGGTGGAAAGTGGGTCTGAAGAGTTAAAAGGAAGATACTCAGCACAAAGAAGATCAGCAATGAGCCAGCAATGTGAATGCACTGCCCTCCTCAAGAAACACTTAGTCTGTATCCCACGTTGACCTACTCATGCTTCTTGTATCTATGAATTTCCAGATGTCTTACAGTATTTGAAGTTAAGCTCCAAGGCATCTTTGTGGGGCTCTAATAACGTGTTCTGCTTAGGCTCTATCTTAGGCTAAAGTTCTGCTTAGGCTCTATCTGTTTCTTATAGTAAAAATCACATACTCAAATGTCTGGTTGCCCCATATCCTTCTAGGCCAGGACTGTGAATTTCCAGTTCTGTGCCTAGGAACTAGAAACATGATTGCTTCATTGTTGCTGATGCTGGGATAGTAGCTAGATATTAATGATAGGTCAAAAGTCAAGCTTGAGAGAGCCCAGAACTGGACAGAATACTGCCATAGTTGAAGCCTCATTGGTGGACACTGTGTAGGTGGTGGATGTAAGGTGGATGGTAATTGTGATGAAATTGCATCAATGATTAATAGTCGGCAATTCACTAGAAAGCATTTGATGAGCACCTACTCTGAGAGGAAAGCTAGGTTGGCAATTATATGGGAAAGAATACAGGAAGTGGTCTTTGTGCTCAGAGAACTTACTTAGCTGGAGGTACAAAGAATCCACAAACCAATAGAGTAATAAGATGTAATTAAATGTAAAGTTGTTCCCTACAGTCCATAAATTCTACGCATTTCAGAGGAAATGAGGAGGGCGATATTGATTAGGAGTGTGATACGATGATCTTGATCTGAACCTGGAGGGAGGCGGGGGCTTGATAAACAAAGTCGGGAAGGATTCTGGGGGAGAACTAAAGAGCCACAGGCTTTTGAAGCTGAATTGAAGGGCTCAAGGAGCAAACCAGGGCAAGGATGATGGCAGAGAAAAACTTTTTTTTTTTTCTTTTTAAATAAACTCAAACTTTCCCAAGTTAAGGAAGAAGAAGGAGAAAGAAAAAAAAGAAAAGAAAAAAAAAAAAAACCCTTAACATTCTTGAGCCAATTGACTGTAACATGACAGGAGGATTAAAAATCTTTGGAGAAAGGCAACCACTTGGTAGGGAGGTGATTTAGTTTAACAGGTCATTAAACAGGTTAGGAAACATGAATTTTCATCTCCGTAATGACTCTCTTTTGATATAAAGTCCTTCGGCCACTCTGACCTTACGTCAGGGAAGGCATGCTTATCAACCGCTTCCTTTCGGCCTCTTCTCTACCTTATATCATTTTGTCCTCATAACCACCCTAGGGGTCGTTTTTTGTTTTTTTGTTGTGTTGTTGTTTTTTAAATCTACATTGTACAAATGAGGAAACTGAGACTCAGAACTCTAAGTCAAGAAACGTACCAAGGTGCTTAACTAGGAGCGGTAGGGCTGTGATTCCAAGCTTAAGCCATCTGACTCAGCGACACTCTGTCCTGGTTTCAGAACATGAAGGCGTTGTTCCCCAGTCATACAATGGAAACACACCTGGGGAGGTTGATGTCAATTCTGCTCTTCTAACCCTTGTCCATTTCTGGTTTTCCATCTTGTGACATGGCCTGACTTAAGTCATAATAGAGCTGCATGTATCACAAGAGAACGCCTTGAAAACTGAAGTATCTGTTTTCAAATAGCATGGAAATTCTAGAGGCCAATGTGTTTTCTAAGAGTGAAAAGTTCTTGGCCCAGTACCCAGCACAAGAGTCTCCTGCTATGTGCCTCCATGGAAACGGGCCAGGGATGTCCACAGTGACGCAGCGGAGGAATGTAGCCCTTGGAGAGATAGTCAGGGAGGGCGCTCAGCAACAAGAGGAAATGGCTCCATTTCAGGAACCTGCAGGACTTGGAATTCACAGGAAATGATTTCTTCCCTTGTGGGAGCCGAGGCATCCAGTAAATCTGAGGGCCTGTCAGAGGGGCAGCTTGCTGATTACATTTGCAGTTAAAACCAAAAAAACCCCACTTGTGATAGTTCTGACTTTGAAAATTATTATCTTACAGGGATCTTTGCTAATGCCTCCTCTACAAAACAGATTTACTCTTTACTGAAAATCCCTGTAGCCCACAGAGATAAGCCGCCTGTGTAGACGCGAAGCAGAGCCTTTTCCCCCCAAATGTGGGTAGAGTGGGACTTTGGTGTGTTAATCAATTTCTACATAGTCCAAACTGCCTGGAAACATGGGTAATTCCTAACAATGCCACCCTTTACCTCTGATTCACAGAAAACTATTCATGTCACTTTTGAGGTTTTAAGCCTGGTGTCTGATTGGTTTCCCCAGTGGGGCCAGGGTTTGGTTAAGAGCGTTGTGTTCTTAAGTCAACTGAAAGGCTGACTATTTAGCAACTCAGAAGATCTCGGTGTAGATTCTTGAAAGTTCTTCATGAACCAGCACTAGTTCCTCGGGAGGCGCGTTTAGCTGGGAAGTCACTGTGGCCCTTTCTTTCTCCTTTGCCAGACCTGGAATTTTAGAAGTCTCTGATGTGTGGAGCAGGAGAGGGGGGTGGTAAAGCACTGGGTGAAAGTCTTTAAAAAACACGTCTGTGTACACCTCAGCCTCCGAAGGGGCCCCTGTGAAAAAGTCAGACGGGGTAGAAATGATGATTGAATGCGGCTCCTTTAGTCTGCCGACCTATTCTCCTCTGTTCCATGATGGGAATCTCCATCAAAGAAGAACAGTCATAGAATGGAATATTTGGCCAAATTTTAGCTTCTGAGTGAAACCCTCTTTAGGTTCTTCTCATGTTTCTGGTTAACATTTACTAGCATTGGGCTCTCTCCTTGGCGGGGAGCCTGCTTCCCCCTTTCCTTCTGCTTGCCTCTGTGCCTACTTGTGATCTCTCTGTCTGTCAAATAAATAAATAAAATTTAAAAAAAAGAAAAAAAAAAACAAATGCCAAACACAGATAAACTCAAAATCCTTGAATATTCATTGTACTAAGGAAAATGATGGCTTCCAAGCAGTCTGATATCATGCTCAGTTCAACCTTTTTTCAGTTCTTGCTTTTAGACCAGTCTTCTAAAATTATTTCAATAGCAAAGAAATTAGAAACTATTTGAACTAGTATCATGAATCTTTATCTCCATACATTTTTTTTTTAAACTGAAGTAGAGTTGACACATAATATTACATTAGTTTCAGGTGTACAACATAGTTATTGGACCAATCTATACATTATGCAGTATTCACAGTTGTACTACCATTGCTCAGTAGGCAACGCTCTTAAGTACTTTTGATTATATTCCCTATGCTGCACCTTTTATCCTTGTGATTTATTCATTCTGCAACTGGACGCCTGTATCTCCTACCCGCCTTCACCCATTTTGGTTATCCCTCTACCCCTCTGGCAGCCTTCCGTTTGTTCTCTGTATTTATGGGTCTATTTCTGCTTTTTGTTTTGTTTTACATTTCACATACAAGTGAAATCATATGGTATTTGACTTTCTCAATCTGGTTTCTGTCACTTAGCATAAAACCCTTTAGGTCCATCCGTGTTGTTGCAAATGGCAAAAATCCCATCCTTTCAGTAATACTCTATTGTGTGTGTGTGTGTGTGTGTGTGTGCGCGCGCAATATATATGTGTGTGTATAAACACATGCCACATCAACGTTGTCCATTCATCTATTGAGGGACACTTGGATTGCTTCCATACCTTGGCTATTGTAAATAATGCTACAATAAACATAGGGAGTGCATATCTTTTCAAATTAGTGTTTTTGTTTTCTTTGATTATTACCTGGTAGAATTGCTGGACATATGATATTTCTATTTGTAAGTTTATGAGGAACCTACATCTGTTTTCCACAGGGGCTTCTCCAATTTACATTCCTACCATTCCTACGGTGCATGAGGGTTCCTTTTCCTCCACACCGTAAGCAGTACTTGTCATTTCTTTTTGATTCTAGCCATTTTGACAGATGTCAGATGATAGATCGTTGTAATTTTGGTTTGCATTTCCCTTGCATTTGCATCACATGATTAGTAATTTTGAGCATCGTTTCATGTGTCTATTGACTGTGTATTCTTTGAAAAGTCTATTGAGGTCTTTTACTCATCTTTAAATCAGATTCGGGTTTTGGGGGTTTTTTTGTTTGTTTGTTTTGTCTTTGTTTTTCTGTTTTTTGGTATTGAGTTCTACAAAGTCTTTTTATATTTTGGATATTAACCCCTTATTGGAGATATCATTTGTGAATATCTTTGTTCAGTGAGTTACTTTATTGTTTTGTTAATGATTTCTTTCACTGCACAAAATCTTTTTATTTTAGTACAGTCCCAATAGCTTACTTTTACTTTTGTTTCCCCTCCCTGAGGAGAGCTATCTAGAAAACTGTTTCTAGACTTAACTAGTAAAAGGCCAATATCAAATAAATTGTTGCCTGTGTTGTTTTCTAGGACTTTTATGGTTTAAAATCTTACATTTAGGTCTTTAACCCACTTGAGTTTATTTTTGTGTATGATGTAAGGACGTGGTCCCATTTCACTCTTTTGTGTGCACTGTCTGGTTTTCTGAACACCATTTATTGAAGACACTGTCTTTTCCTCATTGCATATTATTGTCTCCTTTGATGTAGATTAATTGACCATATAAGCATGGGTTTGTTTCTGTGTTTTATCAATTTTGTTGTCTTTTTTTGTGCCAGTACCATACTGTTTTGATTACTATAGTTATATAGTATATCTTAAAATCTGGGCTTGTGATACCTCTATCTTTCTTCTTTCTCCAGATTGCTTTGGGGTCTTTTGTGATTCCATACAAATCTTAGTATCTTTTTGTTCTAGTTTTGTGGAAAACGCTGTTGGTATTTTGATAGGAATTGCCTTGAATCTCTGGATTGCTTTGGATAGTTTGGACCTCTTACTATTACTTCTTCCTGCTCACGATCATGGAATATATTTCCATTTGTGTCATCTTCCGTTTCTTTGATCAGTGTTTTATAGTTTTCAGAGTACAGGTCTTTCACCTCCTTGGTTAAATTTATTCCTAGGCATTTTATTCTTTTTGCTAGCATTGTAAATGGGATTTACTCTTAGTTTCTCTTTCTGTTACTTCATTATCATTGTATAAAAACACAACCGATTTCTGGGTATGAATTTTATATTCTGTAACTTTACTGAATTCTAAATTCTTCTAATAACTTTTTGGTAGACTTCATATGGTTTTAAAGGTTGAATTGGCAGAACTCAGAGCTTCATATATAGAAAAACTCAAGACAGGGTAGTTAATGACTGAAAATCAGACATAAAGTTGTAATTTTCAAGAAATCAACAAAATACTATTGAATTCCTATTTTTAGGTCATTAGGATGAGCAAGATGAGCATATAAACATCATGTATTCTCAGTCTCAAGTAGCTTATGATCATGTTTGGGATGACCGGAAACTTACATATGAAAAAATAGCTAGAGGTAGCTCTAACTAAAATTTATTGAGCACTTATTGTCAGCATTGTGGTGAGCTCTTTACATGGGTTCTATTCTGAAGTCCCTGAAATAGTTCTGCAGTGTATGCCACAACCATCATGATCAGCATTTTACAGATGAGAAAACTGAAGCTTAGGGATTATGTAACTTGCTCAGAGTTTCTAGGCTAGCATATGGTAAAGCTGGGAATTGAGCTCACATAATCAGTAAATGTTGCGCACAGATGAACAGGACAGAGGAATATTCTCGAAGTTCAGAGCTGGAAAGTCACTGTATACTGGGAAGATAACAAAGAGACAGCATTTCAAGAGGAGACCTTAGAAAGCGGAATCTTTTCCAGGAATGTCACACTTGAGGAAACTGGGACACAAAGACAGGGATAACCTGCTGAAAGTGGTGGCCTCTGAATGGTAACTGTAGGATGGATAAGGAGGGTTCTGACCAGCTTGATGGAGCCAGATGGCATTCTGTGGAGGAGGGAACAGAAATGATGATCTATTGATTCACATTCTGATTGTTTTGGGTGGTCTTTTCTTTTCACAAAGAACATTTGGTAAAAATGGTTCCAGAAAGAGGATTTGGCAAAGGAGAAAAAAAGGGACCCTTTGGACATGTTTTCACTTGCCACAGTTTGAGGGTTCCTCCCCCCATGGGATTCCAGTCAAGGGTGCACTTTGCTCCTGTCTGTCCGATGCAGTCTTGTGGACGTCAAAAGGTATTAGCCAACGACAGGCAAGCAAGACTGAAATAAGGTGGGTGCCTGGGTGGCTCAGTGGGTTAAGTGACTGCCTTCAGCTCAGGTCATGATCCCCAAGTCCTGGGATCGAGTCCCACATTAGGCTCCCAGCTGCATCGGGAGTCTGCTTCTCCCTCTGACCTCCCCTCTCATACTCTCTCTCACTGTCTCTCTCTCTCTCTCCCTCAAATAAATAAAATCTTTAAGAGAAAAAATAAAAAGACTGAAATAAGGCTACAGCTCAGACAGAAATGCAGTAGAAAACATGTTGGCATACAATCTAAAGATCTGATGCTGAAAAACTCAAGCTTGCAGGGAACATGCTGTAGTCTCGTTCCTCTGTGTTATCCTCGAACAGAGTGCAGTTTTATATAGAATGTTTGCTGCAAAACTAGACACAAATAGTTCTGAGGATTAACTTTGAATTTCCTGGATTTGGTGGGCATAAATCAGGGCCTTCATGCTATTTTAACACTTTTTGAAAACAAGGTCCTTATGAATAAATGGCAAAACTGGGTCAAGAAATGCTTTATTCATTAATAAGTAAAATCTAGAACTTGGAGTAATGCTCCCTAATTATGAAATGGGCAGCGCTCTGTACTGTTTTCTGATTGGCTGACATCAGTTTGAATGCAAAGCTTTATTTCACTGCAGAGTCCTGGCATACTTCACACATTAAAATTCTAAGCTGTCTAAGTAGGTGTGAAACTAATTTTGTGTTTATTTTTTAAAACCCACCTATGATCATTTAGGACCATCCACTTCACTTTGGGAGAGCAGCACCCGGTTGTAGGTGGGCCCTGGGAGACAATAAAGGAGAGGATAATTTCTTAAATGGCTTAAACCAGAATATTTATAGTTTCCTGGAATAGTTGTAACTACTTATCCATTTTTCCAGCCACAACTTTTCTTAATAAGAAGGGCTTTGAAAAACCTGCTAAATCTAGGCATAAAAGGAAACAGAAGTTTTCCTAGAGCAGTGGAATTTTTTAGAGTCACATAGTAACCTTATTGATGAAATCAGGAAGAGAGCACTTTCAGATCAGACTTGAGGGAGGTTATTTACAAAACATGGGATTTTCTCAACACACCAGGCACATTCTACAGGATTTCCTGCAATATGAAGACACGTACTGTCACTGGTTTCTAATCAAGTCAGACCGGCTTGCAGACTCCTCTTCAATGGGGAATGCTCAATGGCATTACCAGCCACTGATTCATTCAGAATCAGCAGGAAGACTCTTTGCAGAGGTCATGTGGCACTTAGAAAACAAAACAAAACAAAAACAAACAAAAAACTCAGATTCATTAGCAGTTAAAGTGGAAAAAAAAAGTTTATTTTCTGCTTGGATAGAATGTATCTTGGACTGGTCTTCTCATAAAAGCACTTTCTTGTTTATGGTTACCTTTAAAACATTCCGTTTAAAAATGTAGTGCCTTTTTGAACCACGGGCAGTCTGATCCAATGTACATTTTGGAAAAGCCCGATTCACACTGAGCATCATTAAAATCAGTTGGTTTGGTACCTTTACCCCTGGAGATTTCAACTGTTCTGTTGCAAAGGAAGCGTTGCTAACTCAAAATAGACCCTTGGAAGATTTACGACGGAGGTTTTTATTCCCCCTCCTCTTTTTTTTAATTAATCCTCCTCCTCTAAAAAACAAAGTACTGAGTAAAAGAATTCTGGCCACGGTGAGTTGTTGGTAGAATAAAGTCTCCCTCTCAGACTGGTGGCCTTCTACTCCCGAGGTCACCATCCCTTCTCCGTTGGGTCCCTTGAACAGAATGCTGACAAGGGGGAAGTGGTGCGGCCCCATGCCTTGCCCTGTCTTCTGCAGGTTGCTCAGCCTGACCAGGGCTCTGCAGCTTCATTCCAATAGTTCTGAAGCACAGCAGTGACGCTGGGAGACCGTCACTGTTCCACGCTCTGTGGAACATACCGTCTGTTACAGACACGTCAGAGACATCAACTTTGAATGTGAGGGGCAGGTGTCATAGCTAAATAATGAGATCAATCCTACAGTGAGGACGTGGTATGACATGCAAATCCCTTGTTACTTTCAACAAATTTTACAGGATCTCTCTGCAAACTGCAGAGTATTAAGAAAAACGCCAAGGTATATAAGATGAAAGGTCTTCCTTTAAGAAGTTTCAAGGGCAGGGGATAACATGGCACACGAACACCCATCGCTGAGATAAATGGCAATAAAATAGTTTTGTTTATGCTAAAAAAATGCTGTTTTTCCTTTATTAAACACCTATTATCAGCCATTGTAGAAATCATTTTACATATATTATTTCATTTAATCTCATAGCAATGAAAGGGAGAAGGCCCCCCCCCCCTTTTTTTTTTGGCTGGTCAAAGCAGCAGGAGAAGAGAAGGAATAGAGAATCCTGTAACAGGCTGTGATCAATGAATTATAAACACCACCACCCTCAGACCAGCCGGAAGTAGGCGCTGTTATCCCCATACTGACAAATGGGCAAGCTGACGCTTGGCCAACTTAAGAGACCTAGACAAAGTGTGTGTGGCAGGGCTGGGATATGAATATTGGAACGTCCATCTCTGCCTCCAAAGCTATGTTTTTAATCACATATTAACCCCGTTTCACATCCCAGTTATTAAGCAGTCCCTCCTGTCTAGATAGTGGTCTAGTTCCTCTTGTCTCTCATAGAATCCTCTCCTTAGGGAATCCTTCCAAAAAGCAGCCTTTAAGATTAGCCAAGTAAAAAGCCAGATCACTCCGAGCCCAGAAGTCTAGAGAGGAGAAGAGACGGCTTCTAGCTGAGACAGGGGAGGAGAAAAGGAGGAGGAGCTTGGGAGAAAGTGGCCTGAGAGAGAGAAACTGATAAAGCCCGGAAGATGCTTAATAACAAAGGAACCTAGTGGGAATTTAGACAAATAGATAGGTAACAAAAGCATATTAAAGTGTGGCTCCATCATAGTGGGGCCTGATCTCCCAATTGCCCTCACAGACCTTTGGGACATATATCCTGCTTCTCATCAGCCAAGAGACATTAATGATAGTTCCATATTATTGGGCTAGTCAGGAACGAGTTAATTTAGTTTCTTTCTCTGGTGCTCATCTGTGGGAATTCAAGCATCCAAATAAAAGCATTAAAGCATTTCTAGGTAGAATATTCTACCTATTCTAACATCGGCTTCTCTGTATTTTGGAAATTGAGGTCTCCGTTTGTATTGCCAGTTAAGGTCACAGCAGTGATGGGGTTGATACAAGGAAGGTAATGCTGTTTGTCGAAGTGTCAGGGGGAAAGGGGCTCCCTAAAGCGAGGCCACTTAAAACACTTTCCTGGAAGGTTCTTATCAGATCATGATCTCTGAATGGACTATAGGGGCACATACCGCCCTCAGGGGACTGACCCTTGGCTTTGTATTTGTGGGGATAAGGAAACGTAAACAACAGTGTGTTGGAGTCCAGTGACCTGCCTGGAAACCTCAGCCTTGCCCATCAGCAGTAACAATGGCAGTAACAATAATACTGGACCTAAATTTCAGGGTTATTGCAAAGAGTAAAGGAAAGAATAGATGTGAAAATACGCTGCAAATGGCAAAGATTATTCTAGAGGTTGCAACCCCCGTTCTGGGTTCTCAGGTATGTGCTTATCTACCCTTCTGGGCTCTAACTGGTGAAGAAGAAACACTGAAATTGAGGTGGGGGAAGCAACAATATGAATAGAAGTCCAATTCTTTCTTTCTTTTTTAAGATTTATTTATTTATTTGTCAGAGAGAGAGCACAAGCAGGGGGAGCAGCAGGTAGAGAGACAAGCATGCTCCTTGCTGAGTAAGGAGCCTGATGTGGGTCTCCATCCCAGGATCCTCGAGTCGTGACTTGAGCCAAAGGCCGACACTTAACCGACTGAGCCACCCAGGCATCCTAATGGAGGTCCAATTCTTAAAGTTGTGGCTCCCAAATTATAGCTGAATCAAGGAATGTGAAAAGACCCTAAGGCCAAGCCAAGGAGCCTTCTAATATGGGTCCTCCAAACACAGCCTTGCAACCCTTCTGCAGAGAGGGCTGGGTCTGTGAACCAGACTATGGTCTGTGGCACAAGGCGTCCTGGCCTGCCTCTCCAACCCCACCGAAGGCAGACCTGGGGCCCTGATTCCTATGTTCCTTATAAGAAAGAAGGAAAAGAAGAGGCCATGCTTACCCACTATTTGTTCCACGTGACTGGCAGTCATGAGAGAGAGGGTGGCATCTCTCCGTGCTTTTGAGATAAAGAAGTGCCTCCCACTGGATAGAGGAAGGGCAACCTTATGGGAACAATTGGTTCTTTCCTGCAGAAGCTCAGCGGGGAGGGTCTCCAGGGTGGTCTATTCCAATAGAATGGGAGTGGCCCCCTCTGGGAACTGCTGGTGATTTTAACCATTTTGGTGATACTGGATTCCTTTGAGAATCTGATAAACTGATGAATAGTCCTCCGAAAAAAAAAAAATTCATTAAAATGCATTTAAGGCCAATATTATTATATAGTTTCAGAAAGTTCATAGATACCATCCATGGATTCTCATTGGAAGCTAGAGTTTGAATTCCAAGGCTGTACAGTTTGAATTCCAAGGCTGTTAAGAATTTCCCTTATCTTGAAGGAATACCAAAGCCTACTATTGAAATACCGTTTCTCAGAAAGTAAAGGGGAAAAAAGTTTGATGTATGTATGTATATATATATTTGGGAGAGAGTACATGCACATGCGATTGAAATGACCGGCAGAGGGGGAGGGAGAGAGAACCCTCAAGCAGACTCCCCACTGGGCACACAGCCTGATGCAGGGCTCCATCCCAAACCTCCAGATCATGACCTGAGCCAAACCTGAGTCACCTGCTTAATCCAGGTGCCCCAAAAAGTTGTTTTTAAGATGATTCCTAACGTATCAATGAATTTCCATTTTTCTTTAGTTATTCAGGGGTTTGCTTTGCATATCCTAGCAAACTTTGGCCTACACAGAACACTAGGTTTATTCATTTTAAAGTTATTTATTATCTTATCTGAATTGTGGAATATAATACCTTAGGAAATAAATAGCTGTTCATGTTAGTTAATTGAACACTGCAACAGAAACTTATTTTAGAGACAAGTTTTAATAAGAGTCCTTATTTTCTTCAAACTGAGTGATACACGGCAACTAACTTCATGGAATCTTGGAAGATCGTGGTTATTCTCTCTTCTTCAGTCAACTCCATTTTTTTCCTTCTCTACCCTGAGCCTGTCTATGTCTAGAATGCAGCCTCCAACAATGACACATGTGGGGCTTTTATAAAAAATGATGAAACAAATGTAGTCTACCCTACCCCAGCCAATTCTCTGTCAACTCCCCCCCCCCAAATGTGCTTCTCCACCCCGTTTCCACTCCAGCTTGTCCTTGGCCTTGCTCACTTCCACTTTCCTCTTAGAACCCATTCATCTGAACTTTGGGCCCTTTACCTCTACTTTCCAGCCACAGGAGAACAGTTGGCCATCTTGGCTGAGTCCCCCATCTTTTAAGATCTTACAATTCCAGACAAGATCTTGATTTTCACATTGAATAATCCAAAGGTCCATGTCTCAAAAAAGAATAGGGGAAAAAAAGAGTTTCAACACAGAATTTTAGGCTCTACCTCTATAGAAAAGGTCCACTTGCCCTTTAAAAGAAGAGCTTGGGGCACCTGGGTGACTCAGTCGGTTAAGCATCTGCCTTCAGCTCGGGTCATGATCTCAGGGTCCTGGGTTCGAGTCCTGCATTGGGCTCCCTGCTCAGTGGACAGCCTGCTTCTCTCTCTCCTTTCCGCTAGTGCTTTCTCTCCCCATCTCTCTCTCTCTCTCTCTCTCAAATAAATAAATGCAATCTTTAAAATAAAATAAGAGCATATTCAATAATTCCAGAGAACTAAGGTTTTATAAGAAAGCAAAAACTTGGGAGCATAGTCTCAGCCAATACTCCTTATTACAAAAGGCATTTCTGGGGGAGCCCGGCTGACTCTGTTGGTAGAGGTTGAGACCATTGATCTTGCGATCATGAGTTCAGCCCCACATTGGGTAGGTAGAGCTCCCTAAAAAAAAAAAAAAAAAAAAAAAAAAAATTCTCTGCACATCAATTTCTAAGTCATTTAAGAACAATAGGATTCCTAGATGAATCCTAGGATATAAATTAAAAGTTAAAGTACCATTAATAGATTTCTCCAATACTTTTTTATTTTTGCAAGTTTTATTGTTCTTTTCGATCGAAGACCAGTTTCATGTCAGATTTCTCTCTCTCTCTCTCTTCTTCTTCTTCTTCTTCTTTTATTTTTAAAGGCTTTTTTCTCTATCTGAGTAGCTTTGGATCTGTAAGATATTTCCTATGAGATCAGAAGACATTCTTCTTTTAGAGAGTAGTTGACATATTCTTGATAGAGTAAAGAGTTGATATTAGTGAAAATTAGTAAATATGGACTGTATTTTCTTCACTGGCTTAAATTTATTTGGAAGAGCATATATTCTGTCTACATTCGCAATTTTTTTTTTTTTCATTTTCTGTTTCTCCCTCTGGCTGTACTCATAGAACAACAATACATCTAGTTGAAAGATGAAAATTTGGACTAGTCCATTTTTTTTAAGTCTTTGTAACATCCATATTTGTTTGATTACTCCTCACATGGATCATCTAAATATTAGATGAGAATAAAATTATATTAATTGCTTCATTTTATGTTTCATTTTACAAAGGTTTTTTAAATTTAACTTCACAGTAGATATTATTTTCATATTATATAGGTCAGGAAACAGAATATTTGTCTTTTACCCTTTTTAAATATTAGTTTGTCATTATTTTCTTCATGGCAATACTTTATGTATTTTATACCTATACATATATATAAATTTAAAAATTGAGATTTTGTGTGTATATATTTTAATACTAAAAAATTAAATATGTACACAAACATGTATACACATGGAAAGAAGATAATATAAGCAACTTTATTATAATTTGTTTTTTTTTGAAGATTTTTTAAATTTATTTACTTGACAGAGATCACAAGTAGGCAGAGAGGCAGACAGAGAGAGAGAGGAGGAAGCAGGCTCCCTGTTGAGCAGAGAGCCTGATGTGTGGCTTGATTCCAGGACCCTGGGATCATGACCTGAGCTGAAGGCAGAGGCTTTAACCCACTGAGCCACCCAGGTGCCCAGCAACTTTATTATAATAATTTAACAACTCCTATGAAATGGGCATATTCCTTAAAAATTAACTTACCAATACTGATGTAACAAGAAACAGACAAATCAGAATAGCCTATAAATGTAATCAAATCCATAATTTAAAACTTCCCTAAAAGAAAACTACCGGCCCAGGATAGCATCATCAGGGAAAGATTGATACTTAGGCATCATTAAAATTAAAAACGTCCATTCATTTAAAGATATCATAAACAGATTGTATGTTGACACAGTGTACACACAATCTTTTATATATACATACCTTTCATATGTGTATATGTATATACACAATATCTAACTCTTATAGCCTCTTACTCTCTCCATCTTTGTTTCAGATATTTGTTAACTAATATTTTCATTGTTAAGGTTTTTCATGACATTGTAATCAGAACCTATATCCTCTATGATTTAATTACACATTGAGTCTAAAATTGAAACATAATAGAGTATTCATCATGTAATATGTATAAATTTTTATCTGAAGAACCAAACAGTATAATTTGACACACAAAGAAAGAAATAACTCTGTATCACTAAGTAGATATCAAACTCAGATGGATTCTTTTTCTTTTGTTTGTATTTCATATCATCAATTGCTTAAAATCATTTCTCAAATTCATTTTCTTTCCATTTGAATGATAACTTTTTTATTGAGCTTTTCTCCCAGCTGAAGTTTTCAGTTGCCTTTATGTTTGTTGACATAAGAAACATGCTTGTGTCACTAAGAAATTTAAATTTTTTGATCATGCCATTAGTCTTGAAGTTATTCTAGAAATTCTGCTATTTGGAGTTCTGACTTCTGGTTCTAATTTGGTCTAACTCATTTATGGCCTTGCTATATAAATCCCAGGATTTATTTGCATTGTATTCTTGGATTAAGTCTTCTCTGTCCTGAAACACATTTCTTTTTCTAAGATGGGTGTCACCCTGGGAACATTTTATACTTTTCTGGAGAACATCATCAACTTTTGTTTTTGTTGTTGTTGATTTTTTTTTTTTTTTTGTATGTTTTGTTTTTTCAGAAAGATACATAGAAAAGATACATAGAAAAAATATACAGAGTTGGGTTTCTCAGGCCTTTGTATATTAGGTAATATATTTATTTTAGCCTCTCGTTTATTGTTGCCTCAAAGTGAGCAGAATCAATCTCCCATGCAAAATCAGTTTAAATGTTGAAATCGATGTCATACATACAACAACATAGTGTGAAACATTTATTACTCACATACTGAAGATTTCTGGGGAGATTAGGATGACAGGTACCCAAACCAGTTGGAAATGGCTTGAGTGAAGTTTATAGAGTAAGGTCAGAGGGAAGGTACGAACTTCTTGCCATTGCTGAGAGAGGTAGTACATGGTCCTTTTTATAGGTTTGCCTGAATGTGGGGCAAGTGAGAGAGAGAGAAGGGTAGAGATAGAAAACTGTCAGGGGGGGCGCCTGGGTGGCTCAGTGGGTTAAGCCGCTGCCTTCGGCTCAGGTCATGATCTCGGGGTCCTGGGATCGAGTCCCGCATCGGGCTCTCTGCTCAGCAGGGAGCCTGCTTCCCTCTCTCTCTCTCTGCCTGCCTCTCCATCTACTTGTGATTTCTCTCTGTCAAATAAATAAATAAAATCTTTAAAAAAAAAAAAAAAAAGGAAAGAAAACTGTCAGGGGTAAAATACCAAGAGTGGAATCAGACTCTTATCATATCCTTGTACTCAAATAACAGTTCATCGAACTGTACAACTTTACATTGAAAATAATTTGCCTGTAAAACCTAAAATACACTGCTACATTTTCTAAGAGCATCTTCTGATGATGACAGACTGATGAGAATTTCATTATAGATGAAATGCTTTCTTTTCCTAGAAGCTTAGTAGATCCATTCAGTATTCTGAGAATTCTGAATCTCCACTATAAAATGCTAAGGCATCGGTATTTTTTCCACTCATGTTTGACACTTGGAATGGTTCTTTTCATTTTGGCATTTATGCTCTATATCACTTCGGGGGAAAAATTAATTTCTCTCTATTTTTAAAAATTTTATTCTCTCATTTGTTTTCTCTTTCCTCTCTGGAGATCTTATGGGGCCAGATTACATGCCCAGTGGATTTATCTTCCATTTCTATGAGCTGTTAGATTTTTATCTCTGCTTTTTGTCTTATAATCAGAGAAATTGATTTTACCTCCATCCTTTAGTCTTATATTTTTTTTAAAGATTTTATTTATTCACTTGACAGAGAGAGATTACAAGTAGGCAGAGAGGCAGGCAGAGAGAGAGGAGGAAGCAGGCTCCCTGCTGAGCAGAGAGCCGGATGTGGGTCTGGATCCCAGGACCCTGAGATCATGACCTGAGCCGAAGGCAGAGGCTTAACCCACTGAGCCACCCAGGTGCCCCCTTTAGTCCTATTTTTAAAAATTTGCCAGTGTTATGTTGCAATCACGAGAATTCTTTCAGGTTACCTGTCCTTCCCTTTTCACTACAATGTGTTCTTGTTTTCTGGATGAATTTCTTTATTAATCGCTTTGAGGACCTTGTATCAGTTATAAGTGTGTTTGGTGATGAGCAGTAGAGAATCCAACTACCGCACCTTGGTTAACAAGGGTGTTTATTTGTCCCTTGAGGGGAGAATCTGGGGATAGGCAGACTGAAGTCGATTTAGTAAAGAAGATCTCTCCATTTTTGGGCTCTGCCATGTTTAACATTCTTATCTCTAAATGGTCATAAGAGAACTACTACCCTTTTAGGCATCTTTTTAGGTTCCAAACAAGAAGAGATAAAGACAAAAGACTGAACTAAATCTATAGATTTTTTTTTTTTTTTTTTTTTACCTAAAGGTAACTATTTTTTTTAAATGCCCTTTAAGGCTAAATGGGTGGGAGAAAAACACACAAAAACTCCCCAGAAAGTTCTCAGTGACTTCTATTTATAGATCACTGTCCAGAATTGGGCCACATGGCTACCATAGACCAATCATTGGAAGCTTTTTAAAAGAAGGAATTGCAAATGGGATTGAGTCAACTAAACAACAGTGTCCACCAAAGATACTAATTGGAATTTTAATAAATGTTCTATTCTTTGAATTGTCCCTCTTTTATACAACTGCCATTTCTCAAATAACTAGTCATATTTGGTGCTACCCATACCTAAAGAACTAGATTAAGTTTTGCCTTTTTTTAATTTCAAGTTACTTTTCTCATTTATGTGTCTGCCATTTATGGTAAAGTTAAGATTTTTTAAATTTTTGTCATGTTATGCTAGCTTTTGTCAGTTTGAAAACTTTATTACTTTACTATCTTAGATGGTGCAGCTATAATAATTAAAATTCCCTAAGTCCTATACGGGGAAAACTTCTGATTTTACCTTCTTACCAAAGCTAGCACTCTCTTTAATTAAATGGAAATTGGTCAGGTCTCTACCATGTACCTTCTCCACTCTTCACTGTGGATGTATAATCTTGGTTCCTATTTGACTCTGGATCTTTGCCAAAAAATTTGAAATGAACCAGAACAGCTCATTTTCCAAAGTTTGCAAAAAGTTTAACTTAACATTTGTTTTCATTATTTTTCTTTTTTCATGGACTTCTGGGAAGAATCTGCTTTTGGTTTGAATTCTGAGGGGAAGGGAGGAAAGAGAAATAATAATATCATGGAATTGGGCCAAAAGAATAAAAAAGGTAAAAGTGTTCTTATTGAAAGTTTCACTTCCTTGAATTAGTATAGTTTTACAAGTACAGGTATTGATTTTGTTTTTATTATCCTTAAGCTTTGCTAGTTCATAAAATCTGCAGAAGTAAATTTTTAAAAATGTATAAGGAAGATACTGAATTAACTGTAGACTTAATAATAAGACAAGGACTAGGATATAATTGAAGGTGGACTGTGGGAGGAGAGAAGAGGGTAGGTATAAGAGAAGCAAGCTCCAACATTTTTGAGCCTTGCTAGAAGGTGGGAAGAGAAAAAAATATATTAAGATGATCTTGATCATATATTAGGCTTTTAGGTTAGCAAACATGTATGCCTAAGATATTTGAATGAACAGTTAGACTTTGAAGTGTTTACCTAAGTGGTGAAGACTGTATGAAGAATTCACCAGGATATGGTACCTATACAGTCTGGATTAAGATAGTTTTCATTTTGAATATATTCTTTCCAACAAAATATTTTGTTAAATATAACTAATTACATTTAATGTGTATTCACAAAAGATGTCACATATCAATATTTATTTTAAAATATTTTGTCAAGTTACATACACATAGACCAAGTGACTACTGGGAGGAAAAAATAATGTGAAATTACGTTCCAAAGATTATTCAAGTTCACTTGACAGCAAAGGAGGAATTCAGGAAGTGGAATAATTAATGTTTGAGTAAATACTTTGTGTTAGCAACATAGGAAGCCATTTATACACATCATCTTTTTTTTTTTTAAATCTTATAGCTTTCAAAGTATTATCTGTATTTTATATATTTATATATTTCTTATCTGTATTTCTCTGATAAGAAATCTGAGAACTTAAGTAATTTGTTCAAAGTCAGAGTTAGGTCAAGAGGTACATGAATTTGCTAGGGCCACCGTACAAAATACCAGAGGCTGAGGGTCTTAAACAACAGAAATGTATTTTCTTGTATTCTGTCTTGCATTCTAGAGACTGGTAGTCCAAGATCAAAGTGTTGGCTGGATTAGTTTATTTGTTTGAGACCTCTCTTCTTGGCTCAAATGCTGTCTTTTTCTAGGGACTTCTCACCATATTCTCACATAATCTTTCCTCTGTCAGTACTACCCCTGTGTCTTCATGTGTGTCTAAATTTCCTCTTATATGGACACCAGTCAGATTGGCTTAGGGCCCATCCTAATGGCCTCATTTTAATTTGATCGACTCTTCAAAGGCCCCACCTATACTGGGGATCCGAACTTCAATATATGAATTTGAGGGGGATGCAATTTAGCTCATAACAAGGGGACAATTGTACTAGAAATAGTGAAATAGACATCAACCATGAAGACTTTCCTCCTTCTCTGGTCTTGCAGTGTCCTGGAATATAGAGGGAACACATTGCTGGAGGGCATTGATTATCAACCATTTATCCAGCATAAGTGTAGCCCAAATACAGAAATGGGTTGAGTTGATATAAGTAGAGAGTATACTAGACTCACAAACCTTGTGCTTGAACATTTAGTCCAGGAGAAATCCAGAAAATACTTAGTCTAAGCTCCTCACTTTACAAAGAAACAAAAGTCCAATTGTGAAATGACTTGAAGATATCATAAAATTGGTGTTACAGAGCTAGCATTTTTATAAGCTTGTTGTGTGCTATTCTCTGAGAATATATTCAGTGAATAAACATATACATTTGTGTGTACTAGATATATAAATATAGATTTTAAAAGTCTTCTAGTCTTTAAAATGATATTTCCAATTTACTGATGGACAAAAAGTCCTGCAGCTGAGATTTAACTTTTTTTTTTTTTTTTTTTAAGATTTATTTATTTTACAGAGAGGGAATAGGAGGGGAGTGGCAAAGGGAGAGGGAATCCCAAGTAGACTCCTTGCTGAGCACAGATTCGGAGGTGGCACTTGATCTCATTGAGAGAGAGTGTATGCGGGAGAGGCAGAGGGAGAGAGAGAATACTAAGCTGGCTCTGCTGAGCATAGAGCCTAAGGTGGGGCTCAGTCTCACCACCCTGAGATCACAACCTGAGCTGAAATCACAAGAGTCAGAGGCTTAATGAACTGAGCTACCCAGGTGCCCCAGCCTTAGGAATTTTTTGATCAGTAAAATGGAAACAATAATGACTACTTTCCCATGCCAGTTTAAAGATTAGAAGACAGTTTTAAATATAATAATATAATCTATATAATTATATAGACATACACATCCGTAGATATAGGTAGAGATAGATGTAAGGTCTCACGGGGAAGAGTTCACAAAATCTCCAGAGGGTAGATAATCTATCTAAAACAATTCAGACTCTCACATGTGATAACATGCTAACTGACATAAAGGAAAATCCCTCCTTGTCACTTGTTTTCACATCATTGTATAGCCCTGACAATTACAATGTGATGTGACTGAAGACCTTGGTAACTTGATTTCATTTTGTCATTTGTTTGTTTTGTGGGCAGAGGAGCTGCTGCTTTAAAGTTCTGCAGCCCACCGCTCTCCCCAGGTGGTTTAAAGAGATTGTGGTTGATGGAGTCAGTGAAATTTGTCATATCTAAATCTATTTTTCTCTGTGAACAGGATCAACAGTCAATGGGTACCAACTGTGTCTTTTTCCCTGAGACAGGAAGAACTTGGTTTGTTGAGTCTTGCCAGCTTCTGCTCAAGTCCCAGCTCCTTCTCTTGAAATTGGGCCTATAGGTGGCAGCAACTGTTAGCTATTGAGCTTGCGTGACATGTGCCAAAAGTTCTCTTGAAATACTTTGAATAGTTTAAATATTCTTGGATACTTGAAAATGAAATTTTCTCTAGATAAGAAAGTGAAAGGTCAAACTTGAGTTGTGACTGTTGAATGATTCACACAATATAGTCAACATTCAATAGATTAAGAAGTTGCAGTGCCTGAAACCTGTATTTTAGAAGTTTAAGATGCGATCATGGTTGGGTTCAGTCTTTTTACATTTGTGGCTGCTGTGGTCAGATGGCTTATCCTTGGCTCTCCATGGTTTTGTGTAAAATGGATATTTGAACCTTAATATTCTCCCTTCAGTTCCTCTGTGCTGATCACTCAATAAAAGGTGAAATTTCAATTCATGTACTGTTTTACACAATGAATGTGCCCCAGGAACATTGAATGCAATTCAAGTTTTTGCAAATCAAACAACGCTTACATGCATAAAGCAGCTTATACCTTAAGGGTAATTTGCAGGGAAAATCCTATTGCATTTTGAACTATATCATAGGAATTTCTTTGGAGGGTTTGGAATTTTGGTAATTTGTTTTCCTAGATGAGGGACACCTGTATCTAACAATTCCTTCCAACAATCCATTAGGTTCTGGGACAGTGGAGGCAATATGGACTTTAGCCGGATGTCTGTAGGTGATTGCTACACAATATTTTGGCATGACTAACCTGAAACACATTAATCATCCTTCTGGTTTATGTAACTTGTGGCTCAGTCTACTGAGGAGACGGTGGGTGGCATCAGCCTCGTTTCAATCAGCTGGACCTAGTCTTTGTGTTTCCTCATTCTCAAGAGAACTAAAAGTAATGCTTTTCGACTCACTAGGCCTCTCTCCATGCCCTGAGATGTCATACTGAGCGGAAGACTAGCTGCTTCTAACACAGACCTTTGACTACCCAGCAAAACCAAGTGTGTCTGACTTCCTAATTTCCAAAGGAAATTTATTTTATGTGAATTATTTAGTTGGGTTATTTTCTATTATGCAAAGAAAATGTCTAGTTTTCCTTTGCTGTCTTGACCAGTTTGAAGGGAAAAAGAAATGGCATCACTTTGGGAACACAAGTTTTAATGCCTGCCAACAGTGAAACACACTGAACCAGAGCTGAAAATAAAACATAGTTTGGAAGAGATGCATCGATAGCATAGATGCCCAATAATTTGAGGAAAACGAGGTTTGGCCTTTTTATGTTACAACTCTGGCAAGAGGCATAAATTTTGATTTTAAGGTAGATGGCTGAAGCTGAAATTGAATGGGAACAACTGAACATTGAGCTGGAGGTTACCTGAGATAAAAAACCAAAGGGTTAACTTCCTCCTTTGGGATTAGCCTGCAATGAATCTATTAGAGTTTTTTGTTTGTTTTGGTTTGTTTTCTTGGGGGAGGGGGCGTGGTGGTGGTGGTGGTGGTGGTGGTGGTGGTTTTTTGAGTGTGCTCTATGGAGGAGAAGAAGATACAGAACAGATACATAGACATCGACCTACAAAAGCAATGTTTTATATAATCGAATCAGCTATAATCCATCTAGAATCCTGAGCAAAAGTTACTAGGTGCCTCAAGAGAATGTGTTGGAAAACAAAAGTATCATATATCTTTTAGGGCACTGCTGAGGGAAGAGTCTAACACAAGGCAAAGGTGGAGAAATGAAAGAAAGGTAAAGTGCTTCAAACAGATAGGCATTTTCTACAGAGAACTTCCTTGTTGTCCTTGCACTTGAAAATACAGTACACTGTGTTTAATCCTTTCATCCTTATCTTTAAAGATAAGGATTTGTCCCAATGATTATTTTATTATTGTTTCAAGGCTTATATAAAATGGAACAAGGCATAGCTTATATATAAGATATATATTTATATATACATATTTTAAATATATAATACTTACACGTGTATATATTTAAGGATGCTGCCTTTCTACTTTTTGACTTTAAGTTTTAGCATCACTAGGTAATACCTGTTTCTCCAATAAACGTGGTCTGTTTCTATGCACAAAACAATATTTAGTAGAATCAGTTCTTAAAAACACTTAAGTTCCAGATCCATCTTTCCTTTGTAACACATAGGCTTCTCTTGTATCCTTAGACTCAGTCCTCATTATAAATTCCCTATACTCGGTGCATATTCTTGATGCTTTTCTCCTTTGCCTTAAGTTGGGTAAACTGCAGGCACTTGGTCCATGAAGAAGTATCTTAGGGGGTTCTAGAAAAAATTGCCCTCTGGATTCTCTGTGATTTTGAGGAAAAAAATAGAGTGCCTCCAGGAAGGCCAACCCCCTTTCCTAAAAATAACCCCATTCTCTGTATTATTTTCTGGAGTCCACATTTTAAAATTCCTTCTTCTTACACACATATATACTATCAAGTTAAGCTGTGATTAACAGTACTATGTCCCATAAAAGGAATCTTTTCTCTGTAGATTAGACTAATCATAAGGCTTCAGCTTTATATATTAAATGTTAATTTTTAGGGGCACTTGGTGGCTCAGTAGGTTAAGTCTCTGCCTTCAGCTCAGATCATGATCTCAGGATCTTGGGATCCAGCAAGGGATGCAACAGTCTTTCTGCTCAGCAGGGAGCTTGCATCCCCCACCCCCCCACCTCCTGCCCTTGCCTGCCTCTCTGCCTACTTGTGATCTCTGTCAAATAAAGAAATAAAAATCTTTTTTTTAAATGTTAATTTTTAGAGAAAAATGTCCAGGATGATTGACCAAGGCCCATCGTGGCAGTCTCTGCATGGCTGTCGTGATTGTGTAGCAAAATGATAGTAATTTCTAGGATGTAACCTCTGTGATGGCAGGATTCTCAGCTATTTTGTTCTTTGCAGTTTTGTCAATGCCTTACCAGAGCATGGCAGCTAGTAGTTGCTCAATAAATACTTGTTGAATGAATGAATCATTAAGAAAATTACTAGAATAAATTGAATGGTTTGGTGGGATACAATGTCTAGCTTCTTCTAGCATTGAATTAATTTGTTTGATCCATACACTCCGTTATTGTGACTTCTAATTAAGTTCCTTAATTTTAAACGGAACAACTTCTGTGCCGAGTCACTCGTCAGTACTTTGGCACTGTGACTAGATTAGCAGCCACTTTCTCTTCAACATGCATCAAACCTACCTCTAACCCAAGAAAGAATTCTTTCATAGTTGCCTCACTCTTGAGTGCTCTAAGGCATTACAAGTTTTTGCTGTCTACTTGAACAATTGATAGTAGTCCTTTGAAGTAGAGCTTTGAACAAGAGATAAGAAACAGTAATCTAACCGTAGCCTATGCTGATAGTCGACAGGACCATCTTGCTATTCAAGCCACTGAAGATTGTTAATCTCACTCAGAATTATGTTGAAGCCATAGAATATGCTTTCTAATTTTCAACTTCCTTTCCTCTCCTTCCCTTTATTTTTGTTAAGTTCTGGTGGCAGGATATAAATACAAAAGAGAGTGGTATTCTGTATCTCTCCTCTTTCTTGTGGGCAGAAACAAAGTAAGGCCAGAGTGTAAATGTATGTGCCTTTCTTTGTGATTAAACAGTTTCAAATGAGAATCTCACCATAGACATGTTCTTTTTAAGAAGTGTCAGTAGCAAATATTGGGAATGTTTTTCTTGAGTGGGAGGGACATTTGACAGAAGGTACTGCTATTCATACTAAGACTAATATTGTGCCACTTACCAATTCAACCCAGATCCGGGAGGTGACAAGAGTCATAGCCATCAAGTATCTATTCCTGCATTCTAATACTTCAAAGAGTGTTGAGACGAATTCTCAGAAATGGCCTAAATAACCAGAGGAAAGTCTGTTACTCTTAAAAGGTTTATCCACCCCTCTACTCTCCCCTCATTTGGTCTTTACCTTGTCCAGGAGAAAACTAGTCAAAGAGCTCATTTAGAAACATTTTCATTCTGTCCAGACTGGTTCAAACATTTTCCGAAAACTTCTTTCTGGACCATTCCGGTTTTTCTGCCAAGAAACTTACCCTCACTGCTACTCTGTTTCCTGGGATTTGGACACGAGCTCTTGATGGCTTTCTGTGGTTTTCTCTCTCTTCGTGTCTCCATGTTGAGGTTACTCACCTTAATAAATCTAAGTTATTTCACTCTATGAAATGTCTTGGTTCTCATTGTTGAGAAGCAGAGCCAGAGGGAAAGGCAGCTCATGTCCCATTTCTCAGGCAGAGGCTTGGGACATCCTCAGTGGCTCCCTCCAGCTCCCCCCACCCCACCAGGGGGTATGGCAGCAGGTTCCTGAAGTCAGACCATGTATTGTCCTGAGGATTACACTGATCAGCTCTAAGTCAGTCAGGTAACAGGAGCCCTTTCAATGGTGTCCTCCGATTCTGTCAGGTTGACTATTCAAATGCCGGTTTTTGGGATCCCCTCCAGCATTCCTTCATGTAATCCAGGCACGTTATTGCAAGTTTTATTTGAGAAGGGGCTACTTACTTGTCACTTGGAATATTTTCAGTTTTAAGTCAAAACCTTCTTAGTCAAGGGGGGAGAAAAAGAAGAAAGCAAAAGAAATGAGAGAATACGGTGTAAATTGGAATTGGTGGGGGGAGGCAGAAAAGCCCAGAACAAAACGCAGTAGTGTATCAAATGCCAAACGTACATTAAGTGCACGTGTGCGCTGGGGGATGCAGTTTCTGTTTTGTTTTACATAGTAACTGTAATGATTTTGTGCTGTTTAGTGTTTTGCTTTTTCCAAGAAGTACTAAGATCCATGAAGTCAAAAGCAAGGGAATATAGGCAAGAGTGCAAGTCTGAGCTCTTCTTGGGGCTTGGATACGTGCTTCTGTGTTCCAGCTCTCGTGGGGAGGGAGCGCTATAGGCTACTGGGGGATACCCAGTTTGCCATTTCAGGGGGTTGGCCTGGGTGCTGTTAAGAAAAGAGACAAATTCCTGGGTGCCAGGGGAGAGGCAATGCTTCCAAATAAGTCAGCTGTGATTGCTGCCAGAGGACAGGACTCAGCAGCCTCTCAGAGGTGTGCAGAACTTGGGGTACAGGCGGAGGAGAAGAGGTTTTAAAAAAACAGACATTGGGGGCGCCTGGGTGGCTCAGTGGGTTAAAGCCGCTGCCTTCGGCTCAGGTCATGATCTCAGGGTCCTGAGATCAAGCCCTGCATCCAGCTCTGTGCTCAGCAGGGAGCCTGCTTCCTCCCTCTTCTCTCTCTACCTGCCTCTCTGCCTACTTGTGATCTCTCTCTGTCAAATAAATAAATAAAATCTTTGGGAAAAAAAAAACAGTCATTGGACAGTATCTTTTAAGTAAATATGAATTGTTGAGTTTGGGCAGAATTTTGCCAGACTTCCCTTTCATATATGCTTTTTTTTTTTTTTTAAAGCATCTACCTAGATTGGTGTCTGACACCTTGTTACGAAGACCTAAGAAATGGGATTTTCATTTCTCTTTTTCTATAGCTTAAAGGCCTTCTCTGATGAATTGAAGCCTAAAATTAATCAATTTGTGAATATCCTAAAAACAGAAGCACTTTGAAGAATGCACACACACACACCCCCCACACACACACCCCGCCATACACACTCTATTTTTCTGGATAGTTAGTCTTCTTTGCAGTTAAAAATGTCATTAGGATAAAACATAGATACTGACTTTGCTTTGGAGTGCTGAGTTAACCCTGGTGAATTAATAGCTAAATAAGATGGTTGAAAAAAAATGGAGACCGTGAGAGGCAAGAACATCTTTAACTCTCAGCTGGTCCAAGTTATACAATCCTGCTTCTAAAACTGTCATTCATTCTGAATTCTCTCAGATGACCCCAAAATAGATAATCCATCTCTGATGCTATTTACTGTGGCTATTTTCATTCTCTGAGTGCAACTTTGTAGCACTTAAGAATAATAATACTTCCCTCCCTCAACACTATCTTCAGGACTTCCTGCCAGTTAGAGACTTTCTACATCCTCCCCCGCTCCTCCCTTCTGGCTTCTCCCAGCTGTTGGAGCCGTCTCATGCTGCTGCCAGCTTCCACACTCTCCCTGGAGAAGTGGCCTCCTCTCCAGGTCGCGATGGGGCAGGCGGGCACAGGTGCGCAGCCTTATCCCGTCTGAGACAGTGTGGGCCCACATCCACATCTATGTATTTCTTTTCCTCGCAAGTAGCTGTTAAGTTGTGAGTTCTGTTCCTGCAAGTCAGGTTTTGAAAGGAAAGGGAAAAAGAAAACGCTGGAGCTAAAAAGACTCCGGAGAAGGGAGCAGGAGCAGTTGCTATGCGCTTTGCAACACACACGCGTGCGTGAGCGCGCGCGCGCACGCACACATACACGGACAAAAGGATAAATTGAAAAAGAATGCAGCAACCCCTGCTTGTTTAGCAGTCCGGTCAGCCCCACAGATGAGGAAGTGCCGCTTTGTTCTAAGCTAAAGCCTTGTTTTCTTGTTCATTGTCTTCCAGGGTAAAATGGGGGGGGAAATTCACCTGTCTGATGCAAAGTTAAACTGCTGGCTTTAATGTGACTGCATGGGAACTTGGGTTTATTAATGAATACAACATACCCTCTTTGATTTGAAAGCTTTCACCCTGCTGAAAAGATTCAAAAGGCATCGCTTCCTGCACCAGTGCAATTCCTTTATCCGTCTCAGTGGTTCACCCCTCGCCGGCTGCTGTATCTCATTAACAAGCATTTGACCACTGCAGCCGGCCTGGGAGTGTGTTGACACTTGAAAGGCCCAGGCAGGCGTGGGCAGGCCATCAGCTATGGCAACAGGAAACTGCCCCGGAGACAACACTGAGAAAACAGCAGCTGCAAAAGCCAAAGTCAGAACAGACATAAAGGGTTGCCTATATCCACGTCAGGCTGGGTTATCGGTGCGTGCCTGTGGGTCTGAAATCACACGTCTATTCGCTATATTTATGGGACAAGCCGGTTGCTATCAACATGTATCAGAATCTAGACTTGCTGACAACCCAGAATAATTTTTTGACTTGCAACGTTCTCAAACCTTAGGTTTCAAAAATCTTAGTCTCCTTCTAATACGTGGTCTCGCTGATGTACGTAAGAATGGTCACTAGAGGCTTAAACTTGATATCCACCTTCACGCCGAAGTCATGTGTATAATCACAAGTATATATACCTGAATCTGTATCCATTTTTCACGCCACCACCCTATTTTTCAAAAACAGATCAACTTGTAAAACTGTCATATTAAAGATGTAAAATTTCTCGGATAGTCTTTGGCTCAGGAATCAAACTGATAATTTTGTGTAGAATAAGAACGACCAGCTGTGTAGAGATAGCTCATAAAGTTAAGTGGGACAATCCACATGTATAATTATAATTTAAATGCTTAAATTAATCAAATGTATTTACTAGTCATTGAATTTTGGGCAATGAAGTTTGATACCCGTGAATCAGTTCCTAACGGTTGTGTTCGTGGCATCAGAGGGCTCATAGTACAGACACCAATTAGACTGTCTCATGCAACGTTTGGAGCAGGTAGTTCTCCAAATCTAGTGTGTCCACATTCAAGCCCACAAAAGCATTTTGAGAGGATGGGTAAGCCATAGTTCAAAATCTCAAAATAAAGTTTGTTATCCATAAGGAAAATGACCCTTTTCAAAACAGGGAAAAGAGGTGATACCATATTAGGTGAAGGAAGAAAGCTAAACGATAAAAGACACTAATACAACATGTTATAAGTGAAGTTAATTGTTGTTCCAAGACCATACATTATTTTCCTGTCATCATGAGTACAATAGGCTATTAATAATGATTATATCAGTGGGTACTAATACCTTTTTAAAAATAATTTAGATTTGTTTAGCCCATTATGTACATATAGCTCATAAAACTACCCTAACTTACTCACATTGTTACCCTAAAATGATCAGATAAAAAAAAGTGAACTTAATTAACATTGCTGATTAACTTTCCTATTCTTTTTCTTCCACCTTTTATATTCCAGGGAAGAAAGAAAATTGCACCACCCACCCATGGAAATTTGTGTTCTTGACATGTAAATTGTAAATTTGTAAATTTAGAAATATCTTCCTGATGGTTATTAAAATATTTCCATTTGACTTCAGTTTTTCCATGGCAGTCATATTGTGTTACATTCATGTTTAATAGGCAGGTGGATACCCAGGCTCCAGAAACAGGTATCTTGGGAGTAACTTCCAGTTCTGCCCTTTAGCAGCAAGGCAAATCTTAAGTAACTTAACTTTGTGCCACATTCAGACCCCCCGTTTGTTGAATGGGAATAAGATTAACGTACTTATTCATAGGGCATTAGAAGCACCAGATAAGTGTGGATCCACACATACAGTGCCTATCACTGACTAAGCACTCAATAAATGTTAACTATTTTTATTAACATCAACCCTTTTCCCACTATATCACACTCTTCCTCTCTACACTATTGTATAGTTCCATAGAAATTATTGTAGCTTATGTTGTTGTATGTGTGTTGACTTATTTTTTTTAAGATTTTATTTATTTATTTGACACACACAGAGAGAAATCACAAGTTGGCAGAAAGGCAGACAGAGAGCGGGGGGAAGCAGGATCTGTGCTGAGCAGAGAGCCTGATGCAGGATTCGATCCCAGGACCCTGAGATCATGACCTGAGCCGAAGGTAGAGGCTTAACCCACTGAGCCACCCAGGTGCCCTGACTTGCTTATTTTATAATAAAATGCTTCCCCCATCTTCTTCTACTCTCAGATACAGACTCATGAATATAAGCCCTATGAAATAATGGACCTTATCTGTCTTGTTTACAATCTATTCCCTTGAGCCTAATACACTACTGGCATACACTAATGGCTCAATAGATTTTTTTTTAATCTTAAATACTAAATGAATTTCCATAGCTCTAGGCTCAGAGGTTAAAAAGAAGAAGAAGAAGAAGAAGAAGAAGAAGAAGAAGAAGAAGAAGAAGAAGAAGAAGAACAGAAAAACCAAACAAAAAAACAAGAATGAGTTTTACAAATTAATCCCATAATGCTTGATGTATACAGTTCTAGGGTTAGGATGAATACTTATTCAACGGATGTCTATATTTCTCTATATTATAAAATTGATGCCAGGGCCCTAGAGAACACCTTGATAATGTTGCTGTATTTAGTTCTATTGGACTGATTCCAAGTTCCTGTCCTGTTTAACTTGTCTTCTAATCTTATCTATAGAATAAGTTGTTTATATACAGGGCCCTTAATATATAACCTTATTACATACTGACATGATTTCACAGTGTTGTTTGGAGTTTGTGTGAGTTGAACTTTTATTTTTTGGTAAAAATATTGTTTTTTCTAGTAGAGAACTGGGGGATTTGAGGATAGTGGAAATGATGACACCAAAAAGGAGAAAAAGCCTAACACCTGAAAGACCATCGGGATAAAGTAGGAGCTCCAGCCATGACGTAGAGGCTGATCTTGAAGCCTTAACCACATGGAGACCCAAAGGTGATAACCTCAACTCTGCAGATGCTGGGCTGCAGTCTGCCCAGGGCAGGGACAAACGGTGGGTTTAAGGGATGGATATCAGAGTTTTCAGAGTTGAAAAATGTCCAAACCACCCACAAAGCACTGTGATGAGCTCCAATCTGATACTTCCCATCAGTCCAGCTTAACTCAGACTCAGTGATCTACAATAGAATTAACCCCATGTTAGCATTAATTGACTTAAATTTTATCTTTTTATAGGTTCACTCACACCTAAAATCTCCCCCATCCCCAAGTCATCCATTGTGATTTGGCACTACTGTATATGCCGGACACTGTTCTGGGATGGCATACGCTGTCTCATGGAATCCCTGCCACGATCAGTATTTCAATCCAAGATGATGGTACAGAGATAGAGGCCACTTTGGCCACTTTCCTGAGGTGATTAGTGGGTATGCCATTTGAACGCAAGTAATGAACTTTACAATTTCTTTCATTACATCTCGTTGTCTGTGGAACGTCTAAAATTTCTTTAAATAATACAAAGAGGTTGAGTCATTCCGATGCTTTATATTTCAGAGATAGCTTTTAAAAATGTCCCAAAGGTGCTGGTTCCTATGAGAAACTGAGTGGCAATTAAGGCATGGACCCCCGGGGTAGCAGCTGAAAGTGTGTATTGGAAACTTTGTGTGTCATCCCTATGAAGAGAACAGGAAAGAGAGGAGGAAAGTGGGCAGGAACGAAAAAGACCAAGTTGCTCTAGGTTTGCAGGCACATTTGGGATCTGAAGAATGTTAGATCTGTGACAGGATAGTGAGGTATTGTGGCAATAGCTTCCTACATCACTTCTGCAGAACCTTCCAAGGGCTTCCCCAAGGAAGTCAACCCCACGGTTTGTCCTCTTGTCCCTTCACACCCCCTTCATGTCCCCTTTACAAGTCACCCTCTCTAAAATTTCCTTTATATTTCAAGTGCTCATCTCCTCCTTCCCTTCTTTGTATGCATTCACTCCTTAACACTTAGCACTACTAATAAATGATGGAGTTGGCTTTCTTTTTAACCTACTACCTGGCCCTGGAATTTAAGCTTTTTATGAAGAGGATTTTTGTTGGCATTACTATGATATTCCTGGTGTATGAAATAGGGCAGGACATACAGTGAATGCCTTTTTAAAAAATGTGTTAATTATTAAAATTTTAGTTGCCCAAGATGTGGTAGATTGAAAAAGTGGCCCCAGGTAGTGACTTCCCTGCATCCATGCCCTTTGTAATATGACTTTGCTGCAACTGTATTTTCCCACTTTTAGAATTTGGGTTTTATTGGTGTCGGTTAGTAGGTTGGAACAAATATGACATTGTGCTTATTCCCAGTCTGGTCCTCAAGAGGTGATGTATACCTTTACAATTCTTTTGAAACTCTGCCTCTGCCATGAGGACAAGTCTGGGCAAGCCTGTTGGAAGATAAAAGTAGCAAAAATGTCTTCTCTCAGTTGAGGTCATCCCAGAGTGACCAGCCCCAGCCAACCCACCACTGATCACAGATGCATGAGCAAGTCCAGTTAGGATCAGTCAACTTGACCTAATTCAGCAGAGCTACTAGTAGACTCAGACTCAAACAAAAAAATATTGATACTTGCCACTGACAATTTTTTGTTACTTGTTATGCAGCATTGTTGTAGTAATAGCTAACTGATACATAAAATCTCTCAGCTAGTGAGTAGCAAGAGGTAAGATCTAAACCCAGATTCTGTCTCCAGCATCTGTATTCTCAACCACTATGTGAGTTCCGCCTTAGGAGCATTCACAGTCTGGTAGAAAAAATGAATATAAGCAAATGGAGTGCATTTTGATAACTGAAATAATACAAGCCCTGTTTAGTTAGACCTAGAGAATAAAGTACTTAATTCTGTCTGGAGTGGAGAAAGCAAAGAAAGTAGATGACCAAATACAGAGTCACAGGTGAGTTATCATCAGAGTGAAATTTAGGTGGAGCTATCCAGGTACACAGGGAAGAAGAGGACTCAGGAAGTAGGGGTTAGCAAAAAACCAAGTAGCTTGTTTGGAAAAAGCTATGAGGCTCAGTGTCACAGAAAGATAAAGTATGAAATTGGGAAATGCCAGACTTGAGTTTGGAGAGGTAGATATTGTGTCCAGATTATTGTATGCAATCCTGAGGAGCTTGAGTTGAATTCTATGCAAAAGAGTATCATTAAAAGCTTTGCAGGTAGGAGATGCTACGATAAGACTTACGTTTGGAAAAATCAGTCTGGCAGCAGTCTGCTAAGTGCATTTGAGGTGGCTAAGAATGAAAGGAGGTGAAGACTCTAGAGGCCATTATAATATAGAATTCTGAAAATACAGAATGATGGTGATAGTGGAAGATAGAGATGAGGCTACAACATTACTTATTGGGGACAGGAAGAAAGAAAGGCTTTCTGAAGAAGTGAATTTGAATAGATCCTTGAAGAACAGACAGACTAAAACAGTAGAATCAGGGATGAAATTATTCCAGGCTCAAGAAATACCACAGATGAGGTCATAGAAGTAAGGAATTACAGATTGTTCTCAGTTCTCTGTAACCTGTCTTGTAGGTAGATACATTCACCTGAAGCCTAGAATACAAAGGTGAATACTATTGGGAAGGAAGGAAGGATATGTAGAATCATAAAGTCCCAGAATATTAGAGCTGAAAAAGATCAACAAATTGAGTTGAAGCTATAATATGTAAGGTCTTGAAAATCAGACTAAAGGGAAATGAATTTAGTGGTCCTTTGGAATCCCTGCTAATTTTTGAGTAGCTGTGAGTATTTTGTAGTATTGAAAGAGAGGAGATCAGGGCCAAAGCTGCTTCTAGTGGTGGGGAAAGTAAATGAGTTTGGAACATCTTGATACAGATGAACTTATGGGGAACGACATATGATTCTGTTGGCAAGTTGACTTTATAATATCGAGTTTTATTAACTTTCTTTAACAGAAATAATAATAGCAGAGAAAAATCAGTCTATTTGAGAAAGAGGGAAGACTATTTTTTGTTGAGTCTAAGTTCTAGAAGGACTCTCATATGGACATTTGTAGCCCAGAAATGGAATGGAATTGTTCAGAGCTCGGAAGGGAGAGTGTGGCTAGGAGATTGATTTGGTCGACAGTCATACTGACATGGTATTTTGAAGATGCAGAAATAGGTATTACGGATATTATAGAAGGAGGGAGGGAAAAAGGCAAGATCCAAGTGGGGCAGCCTATAATTTATCCTCTGAAATGGAGCACTTTTGAGAACAAAAGGCAGTGGTATTCATAATTATTGACAAGACAACAGACTATACCAAGATGTTCCCACGCCAACCTGGATGTGTGGACACCTTGGAGGAGAGGGCAGGCTGTAGCGACTGTGGGCTTGGTGATCAGCAAGAAGGAAACCAGAGACTGTCTGGAGGGAAGATACTGCCGTAGGGAGGGGTTGCCTACGTTCATTTTGCACGGGGAGATCTGGTAACCAGGAAGGGTCTATTGAACTCTATGAGGAACTAAAGAAAGCCTGTATCACTAGGGCTATGGAATATTTTTAAAAACTTCTGTTCACAAAACAGCATCTGCTTTTGAGGGGTTAAAACTGGCTATCTCTCAACTCTACCACCTACATTTTCCTCATGTTAGGAACTAACCCACGTTGTACTCAGAAACACCACTAGCTGCCTCCTCAGCGTGTCCCAGGACAGTTTTATAGCCCCAAACGGAACACAGATGAATGGCTGCCTGTTTCCATTTTATGCTTTGGATTTACAGGTGCAGGTTGTATAGCTTCTCATCGTTACTTAACTTGGAAAACATTTTAAAAGCTTCCAGCATGTCAAGCCCTGTGATTTTGGATAAAATTGGATTTTGAGTCTGTTGTGTGCCTTTAATATTTCCTGTGCTGAGAAAATTATAATGATAAAGCCAAACAGAACACCTGCTCTGCATGCAATGTCTTCTGACTTTCATTTGGTGATGTTTGAATTGGGAGGGTGAAATTGCTGGAAGCGTAAATTGTCATGAAAATATTAATTCTTAAGTCTATTTAGGGGAGTCGCGGTATATATATGCTCAGTGTTTCAGGAGGCGAACGCAATTCTTTTGTTTGGGTGGTGGCTTTCAAACCAGAGCTGTTGCTTGGACAGGAGCAAGTTGACCCTGGAGGGGTCTATTTTGGCTGAGGTGGTAAATTACCTTGACCCAGGATGTTTCTGAAAGGCTGCAGAAAATTTCCTTTGAAGGCCCTGCAAGTTGTCCTGGTTGCGTAATAAATCCCACTCACTCTGACAAAATGCTCCAAGTAGACAAAATGGTCATTTTCTACTTTTCTTCAGTTCTTCATTCCTATAAAATAAGTTCCTCTGATCTTTTGGTCCTAGCTTATATCTATTAAGGATCTGCTGAACCAAGTTTGCCAAACTGAGTATGCTTGAATGTAAAGCCTTGGTGCTCTGGCCAATGGAGGGAACTGATTCATGTAAAATGGTCCATAGTGGTTTCTGATGTCTGTCATATTCCACAGACATGGTGGAGGGTGGATGTGACTCATTTTCTTAGCAAAATTTTATCCAGAATTATTTTCTACAGAGTGATAGCCTCCCAGGCATCTAATACCCAATGTTTCCAAAAAGTCTCTTAGAAGAGGCTGAAGTAGGTAGCATTATCATGTTGGGTTGTAAAAATCATAAAATCACAGGTGTTTTCAAGCTCATGTAATCATGTGTCAGGTGAGGAAGTGGAGGCCCAGAGGCAACGGTACTAACTCACACCCACACATCCCTGGTGACCAAGTCAGGCCCCGAAGCCGGTGGCTGGCATCCCAGCTCCATGCTCTTCCCACGGCGTGACCAGCATGACAGGTGTCTCTTAATCAGAAAACCAGAGCACTGCGGAGAGCAGTGGCCTGACCCCCGGGTGATATGTGAGCCAGCTGCATGGCTCCTCAGAGAAAACTTCAGAAGTTCAACTGCTTGTAGACGCAGGGCACATTTTTGGATGCACAGGTCATTCCGAAGTGGCAGAGATGGTCTTCAGGGTCACAGACCCGGCTTCAACACCTGCAATTTGTGCAGGTGACAAGTGGATCTTTGATGAAAGGTGGACATTTATGGGAAAGGAAGAATGTAAATTGTTCACCAGGCAAATATTTACTTGAATTGTGTTTCCTTAGCAAGAGAAGTATTTATATTAGCTTCTCCGGTGTGAATTCCCTTAGTCCGATCAGTCTCCTCCTGGTCCCTTAAAAACCCTGCAATACCACTGCACAGTGTTCCCATGATGCCGCTCACTCATTCCTTATATGTCCTGTGGCCATGCTTTCAAACTTCAAACTGGGACACACGGTCTGACCTGCCTGAATATGCTGCTGTGGCCTATGGAGAAGGATCTTTAAAACTCTGCTGTCCAGAAAATTCCATAATAGAAGATCACCCTGCCTTAGGTAGTAAAGAAAATGTTGAGGAGAGAAAACTAGAATGGCTTCGAGGCCGTTCTGTGAAAACACTTTTTAGAAAGGGGATGGGCCCCTGGTTCTGCTTCTATTCACAAATAAAGATGTTGCCAAAGGTATCTCAAGGAGGCCTCTACCGTGAGCCCACAGTATTCCGATTATTGAGTCATTTTAGCTGTAGCGTGCAGAGATTTTAAGGGCGCAATTTGTGTTCAAAGTATTTAGACCGTAAATTGTAGGAACTATGAAGGTTCGAGTTCCAGCTGATTAAGGAACGGCATCGGAGGTATTGTGTGAATTAAACAACGTGAGCTAAGATTCAGCTCTAAAACAATATTTGGATGAACTCTCCCTCTTGGGTTTCCCTGGGTCGAACAAGGTATACCGTCACGATGCACAGAGAAGTATAGCCATTCTTTCTTTTTCTCTTGGTGCTGTGGCCATGTGAGCTTTAGGAAAGAAATTTCTGATTCATGGTCATTGGCTGGGGTGCTGTTTTCAATGGCATTCTGCTACACCCTCTTACAAAACTTCAAAATCCATGAGCACACGTTGGGATGTGCTCTACAAAGCGGATCTTAAAAGCTTCTTCCCTAGGATAAATTCCTCATGGAAAATTCCTAAATATTCTGTGGAGCTGAAGCAATGATACTCCCACTGCAAAGGATCTGAAGATGACCCCTAAGGTTGCTAATTGGGTTCGATGATTTTTCTGAGCATCGTTCAGGCATGTGGAAATGGACAAGGGTACTTTCATTACTCCTGTCCCACTCCGGGCTTGACTGCAGTCCATTCTCCAGAGTCAAAGTTCCCAATCCCCACCTCTTCTGTTTTACAGTCTATGTATACAGGGTCATTAACAATTTGCCAGAGCAATTTATTATGATTGAATTAACTCCCAGAAGAGGAGGAAGCGTGTAAGTGAAATCGCACTGCTCCAACAAAAATAGTGTTAAGCCTTCCAGTGAGATCTCCTGAACTGACAGTGCTCCCTGAGTTGAAATAGCTTGGTGGTTACAGCAGATTATATGCATTCTGTGTTACTACCTATTTGTCCTTAGGCACATTGTTTAAGCTCCTCGCACCCCAGTTCCCTAATCTATAATCTAAGGAATAACAAACCCTCTCTCATAGCACGGATATCAGGATTAAATGAGATGGAGTGTTGAGTCCAAAGCCCATTTTCTTTAGTATCTGGACTTTGTAAAAGTTTAATAAATAGTAGCTATATTATTTTTAGTAATAGTATTGCTAGGGCTCCTGCCACTGTAAAATTATCCACTGGATGGTGATTTATGTAAACTGTGTAAGTGCCTACCCATTCCTTCCTTCAGCATTTATTAGGATCGTGTCAGGCTGAGGGCTAAAGAGACAAAAAGTGAAAGACACACATATAAGATACGCACACACATATGTAAAATATGGGTTATGTGTACACACACATACTTCACTAAACATCTATAGATATAAAATAAAAATGTCCTGTGCCTGACTCAGAGGGATTGATGATCTAGTATGCCCCTTATTTTTGTCGCACCACAAAATAAGCATCAGCACAGGACACCGCTGACACAGAGAGATTGATAGGGCCATGGCCAGATGTCACATTTTAAAAATGTGGTCCCCTGACCCCATGTTAAGGATTCAGACAAGCTCCAAACCCATCAGGTCGTCATCCGCTAATGACAGGTGTTTTGACTTTATTGTTAGAGCCAACCCAGCGAGGACAATAAAGAGAGTAAACTCAGTTTGGTTTTGGTTCGGTTGCAGCTGGATGACTATCATCTAGGAACCATTTAGCAAACAGACGAGAGACACATGGCTTTATTTATAGCAGTCTGTAGGGAAGGAATGCAGTTGATTGCGCCATCCCTTCGGCCGGAGTTTAGCTGCACAATTATCTCTATCAGGTGGAGGATGCATTAGGCAAACAGAGGCTCCTGCTGGAATGGAGGCAAATTGATCTCTAAATGGATGGTGTCAGTTAATTAGGCAACGCAGTTTCACCTGGGGAGTGACAGTTTCACAAGTGGGGGAATTTAGGGCCAGCCGTGTTTTTAATTTCTTGAAATAAACATCGCAATCGCTCCCAGTTTTATTTAAAAATATATTTTTATATTGTTCTGCCAATTCAGAGACTTTGGGTTAAAATGACCCTAATGATTTATACCGCGGATATTTCCGACCATGTGCGGGTACTATTTCAAGTGCGCGGCTCCGATGGTATCGCACTCACACCCTTCACTCCGAAATAAACATTCCCCAAAGCTCTCAAACAGATAGTGCTCAGAGCTTTCCCCTGGGTCCTCTTTTGAATTAAATCAATTAGGAGAAGGCCATATGTTCACCATATGTATGTCAACTTGCCAGGGATTCTTGAAAGGAGAAAGACATTTGAAAAAATCACAGATCACTTGGAAACACACAAACTGAAAAAGGATTAATCAACCAACCAGTTAAATCTCTATTTCTATCATTCAAAAGTTGATTAAAATCAGACAAGATAACATACCTCCTGATGATCATTATCTATTATACCTCCAATCTTTTTTTTTTTTTTTTTAATTCCATTCTCATATGTAGTTAATTTCTCAGGCAGTATAGAGAATCAATCACTCTTTATCAAGTTTTCTTCACCTGTTCACCTGGAAAAAGTAAAATGATTGCCAGGCCAGCAGTAGTAGATCTTAAGAAAAAACTCTTCAGAGTTCAACAGTCTACAGACGCTATGGAACATTTGGTGAATACTCTGGCTGTCCTTCACAAGCTGGGGTGGCAATCCAGTTGGCTGGAAACTGATTAGGAGATGATGACATGTTAGCGTTGGGATGTGCTGGGCAGGTCTCTCAGTTTGGCTTTTTAATTGCACAGATGCTGTGATTCCATTTTGAATCCTTTAGGGGGCCCAAACATGGTGTTTGGCACATAGCAAGAGTTCCATGCATATTTTTAAAAATTGAAACAATAAGGACACTGAGGGCTAGAGAAGCCAAGGGACACGAGCAAGGCTCTCTAGTTAGTGAACAGATCTTCTGACTCCTAAACCTTTTGCTTCTACATCATGAACACCACCAAGTGGTCTCCAGAGGCCCCCATGTCCCTCTCTGTCACCTCCCAGGTTACGCATGGGGCTCTCACCTTGGCATTCATCGTGTCTGTCCTGTCTCACCTTCCTTCCTTCTTCACATTACTTAGATGAACTTGTATGCTCGCCCCTATGTTCTCTCTGGACCTACCCTCTTGCTTTCTTTTTGTTGTTGTTCCTTTGCTCAAGCTGTTTCCTCCACAGTGACAACCTTTTCTATTCATCTCTACTTTTCAGAAATTTTAGCTGCTTCTCAGATTTGGGGCAAATTTAAGTAGAGGTTTCAGGACTGGGACCTAATCTGGTTTAAAAAAAAATTTTTTTTTTTAAATTACAAATAGCAAATATCCTAGGTAGTTTCCAGAAGGGTGATGGAAGTCAGTCATTGAATGAATGCAGTGAGTTGCATACTTAGTCCCATTACAAGGAGTTGAGGGGCTAAAAAAATGTGGGGATAAAGGTATGGTTGGATGCAGCACTGGGAAAAATTTAAAACATACAGAAATTATTTTTAATGCATCCCGATGCTTCCCTTCTTCTTTTGGCTCTTCTCTCCTTTTCCATCCCATAAATGTAGTTAAAGTTGTCCCAAGTTTTATTGCTATCCCTAAGCCAGTGGGCTTTGCAAAGGTAAAAATAGTAATAATACCTTCATGCTTCATGGCTCTGTCCAATAGTAACACAGCCCCCAACAGCAAATTCTTACATGGTGTTTCCTGTGTGTCAGGAACAGTTTCAGAATACAAATGTGCATGGGCGCAAACACACACACACACACACACACACACACACACAAACACATTTGGTTCCCATAATCAATTTTGGGGAAAATCACCATTTTACAGATAAGGAAACTAAGCCACGGAGAAGGGAAATAAATTGTCTAAATTGTCCAGCTGCGTAAATGACAGAGCTGGGATTTAAATTAGTCAGTGTGACTTTATTCTGCTTATAATGGTGACTTCTCTGCCTCCTCTTTTCTTGTGACACAAGACCACGGGGGTATGGTCAGTGGGGGATATCTACTTCATTCCGTTTCTACTTGTTTATCCTGACTGGATCCCTAATTGGATTTCTAAGGATATAAACTATTTTTCTCTCTTTATATCCTTTTTGGCCTGAATATAGTTCCTTTTATGATAAGCTTCGTTTTCAAATAATTAAATCAACAAATATTGAAATTTCACTAATAGTAGTCTTCTCACTTTCCTTTTGCTTCAGTTTTGTGACTTATTCAAGTTATTGTCTACATCTTCGGTCTTACATTTCTCTTCTTTTTCCTGCTTGTTTAAAACTTTTTGTTTACTAAAAAGTCTCTGCATCTCTGCACAGCTTTATCTTTGGGCAACGCTTAACCCATGAAATCCAACCAAAGATATCTTCGTCTTCTCCAGACTGGCCATTATCTTCCTTTTCTAGGTCTCCTCTCCAAGATCCATGATTTTTTTTTTTTTTACCTAAAATTTAACTAATTTTTAGATAGCATCTCCTAAATGCCTGAGGTTTACCATTTACATCTTGAATGAGACATTTTGTCTCTTGAGTTCAGTACACAGATATGGAAGAACCCTGGGGGAGAGGTACAGAAGTTAATTTACTTGTTGATATTGGGACAAATCCATAAGTAGAGAACTATGTCCCATATATTTATATTTTGGCAAAGATCCCTGATTTAGAGAGAGATGGGAAAAATACTCAGTCACCATGAAAATTCTGGAAGTGCTTATAGTAAAGAAGAATGAGGACAATGACAGAAATCCTATGCAGGGAAAATATGACAGACGAAAAACATGGAGCAGCTGTATGAAGAAAGATTTACAGTAAGAAATGTGAAACCATTTAGGGAAGAGTTACAAATTTTAGGGAAAGAACCACTTAATATTTAAAGAGGACATAGATTCAAAGAAAAAAGTAATAAATGGAATGGGAGTATTTCATTGCATCTTATCTCCTGCTATAATAGGAAGTAAACAGACAAAATTAAATTAACCCTTGGCACCCAGCGCCCTGGTGGTTTTCTTGGAACCTTGCAAAAAGGGCGGACCATATGGTGAGGACTGCCTCTGTGACAACACAGGCTCAGATAAAATTTCAAGGATTATAAATCCTCTTGTTTCATCTCATAATTTGATCACCAGCTGGCATCGGGAAGTATAACATTGCACAATTAAGTGTCTATGGGTTTTTTATATCCTCCTCAGTAGCATCCGGATTTGGCCTCCACATTCTGGAAAACAGAACGTGGCACTGCTCCAGGATGATCGTTAATCTGCCTCAGTAGGGCAGTCTTCCACACGGGAGCCCGTCCATAACGGTCTGTTGTAGTGATCTGTCACACCATATAGGGGAAGACGAAACAAGAGATTGAGCAATAGAGGGACACACATAACTTGGGATCCTGGCAAAGATGGATAGAAGGAAGGAAGCATTACATATCATCTGTCCCCATAGCTGAGCAGAGGTCAAGTAGTTAATTACATGCGCGTTGCTGGTCTTTGTGTCTGTCATACAGACATGGAGGGGAAAGAGAACCAGCAGGGACTGTAAATCAGTGTTTTTGGAGAAGTACCAAATTCAATATTCTCTCTGGGGTATCTTTCAGGGGCCACTTGAATGTGAGGGAATGGAGTCCCTGGAAGGTCCTGCCATACCGTGTACACCATGCTTGTTTGCGTGGTGTGGGTTATGCAGAGGAGGTCTATGGGGAGATAGGAGAGCTAAGCCACAGCATGTAGCCCACATTTCTTCAGTAGGAACAGGTTGGTGAACACATGTCCTTTTCCAGTCCGGAGTTCCCACCCCTCCCCCACCCCCATTGTTCCGCGTTGTACTGGAGCCATATTGCACTATTCATAGTAGTTCACATTTGCTTGCTTTTCTGGAGCTTGGGTCTGACTGAAAAGGAGAGATGGATGGTTGAATGGATACATTGGGTGGATTAGACAAATGCATGAGCCAAGGAACTTTCACACAGAGCAACACATTCTGTAACTGGTCAGCTATTTACAGAAATACCAGTGGCAGCTAGAGCATTGATCTCCTGGAAGCAACGTTGTAGGATGGCAGAGTGGAGCAAGAGAAGGTGAAGTGGAAAGAGTGGGCAGACAGGAAAATCCTTGGAGGGAAATTGTGTGACTTTCTTATTTAAACTAGAATGTTCCCTATTCAGCCTGTTTCTGTGATGTTTCAGTGGTTTCTCGTTTGTTTTAAACACCGAAAAATAGTGACCCTGAGTATTTTTTCATGCACGGACCCGTAGATGTTAGGAAATGCAAACTGGGAAACTGTGGAAACCAGACAGAATAATCTGTGTCCCAGTGCCTATTTCTTCCACCATCTGAAGGTAAGACTGGCTAGTGTCAGCTCAGCCGTGGCAAAGACAAGAGGATTCGGTGGCTGGAAGGAAGAATGGAAAATAGCCTTTTTCTTTTCTTTCTTTTCTTTTCTTTTTCTTTCTTTTTTTTGAACCTGTCTTTCAGGGGAAGGAGCTCCCTCAGCAGGTGGGATCTCAGGGCTCTGAGAGAGCAATTACAATGTGCAGGCCCCAGACAACAGGAAGTGAGTGCAAACAGGGCCTCTCCTCAGCGTAAACACACACAGACTTAACCTGCGGCTGAACTTCTGCCCTTGAGTGACTGGTGCCATTAGGACACAGGTCAAAAGGTTGCAGGGTGACAGAAAATGGAGCCTTATTGAATGAAAGAGAAAATGAAAAATTCTTTTGTTTGCCTAACACTGTGGTTTGTATAGCTTCCGTGATGTCAGAATGGAGTCCAGAGCGGGAAAAAGAAGTCCCTGATTGACTACAGTCTGAGAAAGGCAGGCGGGGTATTCAGCTCAGGATGGCAAAAAGAAAAATCATGCGGAAGAGCAACATACAATGAAAGCAAAGCACATCTCACCGTTCTTAGGGGGGAGTGCAGGCTTGACCAGCCCCTGGTGATGGTAAGAAGGTATGGAGAGCAACAGAACATTTTGCTTCCCGTAACAGGCAGGATCGAAACAGCACAAATGCAGGTCCTCCCATTCTCCACAGCAGGCCCCCTCCCCGCAGCACGCTAGGAGAAGCTTCCTGAGGCTAACAGATGTGCCCTCTGGGAGCACATTCAGTAACAACATATGAATGAGTATAGATAGAGATATGGTCACCTACCAAAAGGCGTGGCAACATGAAAATCACCTGGCAAAGTATTTCACCTTGTAGACAAGGCTAGAAACTGGAGAGTTCCTGTTATGCTTGGCTGTTTCCACCCATTCAAACTCTTGACACATTTGCAAGTTCTGGATGATTCTTCTTTTTTTAAAGAGATTTGTCAGAGAGCGCGCACACAAGCAAGGAGAGCAGCAGGCAGAGGGAGAAGCAGGCTCCTGCTGAGCAAGGACCCCAATGTGGGACTCAAACCCTGGGATCATGAGCTGAGCTCAAAGCAGACACTTAACCAACTAAACCACCCAGGTGTCCCAATTCTGAATGATTCTATGTCTTCCAGAATGTTTCTTCGGGGTAAAAAATGAAGCACTTCAATGAGGATGCAAAAGACTACTATCTTGTGTTCCAATTCAGTCTATCATTCTGTTGATAAAGATTATGTAATTTTTTTAAAGAAAAAAAGAAATATTATCTTGCTTTTTTTGGAGTTGTTGACCTCCAAAATGCCTGGTATTCTAAAACCCCTTTTACCCTGTACTTTTTCTTAGGTTCAACTTCAGCTATATAACTTTTTCTTCTAATAGCTGAACCAATAATGACCTCCTGCTTTTCAAAGTGAGTTTTATATTCAGGATAACTGGGCAGGTTCAAACACACTATTTATTATTTTTTTTAAGGCGTTTTCAACTACGTGCCTCCGAGCATTCATGATTTTTTTTCCTTAGGGTATCCCCACGTTACAACCAGGCCCTCAGAAATGAGGCTTTAGCTCCTTGCAAATGCTGAGCAGACAGACGTGAACACCCTCCTGGGAGATTGATGAGTCCTATTAACCTTGTTGCATAGATGGAAACTCAGAAACAAAGTGACCCTGAGGATTAGGAGGAAGTCAATGTCAGCACCAGGATTAGAATTCACACTTGCCTGGTTTCTCAGCCCACGACCAGCTCCCCCATGGATCCCAGCTTTGTCTTCCGCCCTGAGTGAGGGGGCAGGGTGTTTCCAAACGTTGACAGAATCCTGTTATCCTCAGGCCTCCACGTTGCGTTGCGGGAAGGCCCTTCCTTTTTTAATAAATGACAGAGCTGGAAAGTAACTTGGAGGTGATTTTTTTTTTCCAATCTCCAAACTTTATAAGTGAGAAAAAGGTCATAAAAGCGCCAGAAACAGAATAATACCCAGCTTGCAGTAATACCGTGGAGGGGAGGGGTGACAAATCAGTGTAGTGGAAAGTACCAGAAAGGATTTGGAGCCCAGCATTTGAAGCCTGGCTTTGACTTTTGGTGAGCCTGTTCCTTGCCTGGAAAATGTAGAAAAACAACTCCAATTTTAATGTTTTACCAGATTAAATATTCCAAGTACCTTAGACATTGTAGGGACTTCTTAAAATTTTTGTCCGTCCCTATTTTCATCTTTTTTTCCCATCAGAGTACCACAGTTTCTCCATATGAGAGAAACAGTACCCAAATGTGTTCTTCTAAAGGTTCAATCCCAAATCAGCAGGACTTTCTGGGACTCTAAGCTTGGAGCTTTGTTGAGCCTGGTATCAGGAGTGAGGGCCCAAGTGTCGTACATGGCAATTTAGTTCATGGAGGCCAGAGCTGCCCAGAGTCCTCAGCAGTATTTTGCTCCTAGGGTAGGGACTACCAGGGTCCAGGGGCCAAGTGGAGAGGCAGTCTGGGGAATGAAGACCATTCTCATGTCTGTGTTCTGGAAGGTATTGCCTCCACGGATAAACTGGTGTGGATTACCACTGCCATGCCTTCTCCCCAGAACGATGGGCCCGCTATTCCTTATCTCACTTCTCTGACCCCAGTTTCCTTTTGTCACTCCTCCAAAGAGCATCTGCTTTCTAATTTGACAAGCAGGGTCTTGAGTAATTAACATAATTTGCCTTTTTCCTCTGAGAAGAGATTTGCAATTCATTTTCATGAGTCTGAAAAGGAAGGGGAAAGTCCCCTTTTCTCTTTTCTTCAAATCTGAACTGGGATTGTTAGACCAGAAGGCTTGAGTGGATTGTTGAAGCAAATCACAAGAAGGGGACCTCTGTCCGGTAAGAAGGGCCACTGGCCTCTGTCTCCCAGAGGACGTCTCTATCCCTTTTTAATGTTAAATATATTCAAAACCAGAAGATGTTCCAGGAGGGGATATTTAGAACGGGAAAGATCGGAAGAATTGTTTGGATAATGGCCCCCTCACCATGTAATGGGAACATTATGGCAGTAACAATTATTGAGAATCTATTAGAGTCATGCCCTATGCTGGGCTCTTCTTCTGTACAATGTCTTGTTTAGTCCTTTGTAAGGTAGGTTCTATTATTTCCATCTGTACATGATGGACTATGGTGCAGAGAAGCTGGGTAGGGGGGTCTGGGCAGAAACTTTATGGAGTACCCAGGGGGCATTCAAATGGAGAAGTTCCATCCTGCACAGGAGTCCATGCTCTTGGCTGCCATATTTCGCCATCTGTTCTCCTGATCTTGACTTAAGTAGACTCAAACATTCTTCTTTACTCCCCTAACCTTGTCCTTGGAGAACATATGATTCTTCTTCTCTGATCCAAGAGGGATCCACTTCTTGATCTACTCCTTACTCTGTCTTCCAAGCCCAGGGTCAGCCATGTGCAAGGGCCTCACACAGTATGCATTTGGCTTTTAGGCATTGGCGGTAGCCCACTTTCCTTGGCTGGGGTGTAGTTGGGGTTGGGAGGTGATGGAAGATGAACCAATTTCTGGGGAGTCAGGAGGACCAGGCTGTGGTATTGGGGATGCTGCCACAACAGCATCTCTTACATTTGATCTTGGAATGAAGGGCAGGTAGGAATTTGCTGAGTGTATATTCTTGGGAGTAATCAGAATCTTCTTGGTCTACCTCCAGGTCATTTTTTATTTTTTTGGTGCCCACCATGGGATTTAGGGCACTATCAACTCACCTCTAGCAGTTCTCTATCAACATAAAATCTAGTACTAAGATTTTATTGGCAAGGTTTAGGTTAGGGACTTTCTGGGGCCAAAAGATTTCTATCCTTTTCTACTTCCCAAGGGCTAGAAGAGTAGGATTCAAGACCATTCTCTCTATCTGTTGTTTTACTCCTTGTGATCTCTGTAGAGTCTTTACATATGGATTCTTTCATGTTTTTAAGGAAGTCTGAGATTGTTAATGACTTCATAGTATCTGACTTAAGGTGTTTCACATGGTCCAGTGGAGTTTTCTAACACACTAACAGACAGAGCCTTCAAAACCTCTAGCCTTTTCTGCAAAGCGTGCCTGTTGTTTTGAGAGCGTTTAAAAATGTGAAAGCTGTGGATTCACTTTTCTCCTTTCTCTGGTGTGACTTCTGCCCCTGTGCACTGGTCATCAGACTGGAATTGACCTCTCCGTGGAGAAGTGAGGTAAAAAATGACATGGAAATCCTTTTTGTTTTTCTCGTTGTCCATTATCACTCATGCTATTTAATAAAAGAACAGCTCTTACTTTGGTGTTCCCCCTGAACCTGATGTATTTAAAATGTAAGGAATGTAAAGAATGCTTATTGTGAACTATAAGAGTGACTTTTAGGCACCTATGTCCTCCTCTTCATGGCTTCTGGGCAAGGACACACCTGCCCAGAGGAGGGTGGACAGAAGTTGGGGGGAGGTAGTGGTACGGTAATGTAGCATGTTCTCTTTGTCCTCAGATAGGCGGCTATCATCTTCTACCTTGGGAAATAACTAAATGACATTTAGAATTAAACTCTCCCTGGGAGGGGTGCCTGGGTGGTTCAGTGGGTTAAAGCCTCTGCCTTCAGCTCAGGTCATGATCCCAGGGTCCAGGGATCGAGCCCCTCATTGGGCTCTCTGCTTTGTAGGGAGCCTACTTCCTCCTCTGTCTCTGCTTGTGTCTCTGCCTACTTGTGATCTCTGTCAAATAAATAAATAAAATTAAAATAAATAAATAAATAAATAAATTCTCCCTGGGAAAGTGGTATGAATATTGAGGGATTCAGGTAAAAATCACTTTCTGCCTCCCTGCGTGATTTAATTCTTTTTCTCTTCTTTCCTAAATATTGTGTGTTAGGAAAAATACTGGATTTAACTACAATGCTAGCAAACTGTGGTTAACAGCAGAAGGAAGATAGCTTTTTCTTTGAATTAAACAAGTGATTTTTCTCACTCAGAGCCTCAGCTCAGAGGCTGAGACTGGTCAAGTGGGGGCTCTGCCCTCTGTTTCTAGAAAGACATAGCTCCTCTGAGGCTACAAGGAAGCCAAAGCCATGGTTCTCAAAGGGGAAAGGTTTTCTTATTGTTGATTAGGACTCAGTCAACTTTACCAGGGAAATAATGAACTTGGGTCTTTCTTTTAGCCTCAGGAAGACTTAAGCTGTACCTTTCCACACCTTTTTTTCTTCAGGGAATTTCCTATACTGATGGCCAAGTGAGGAGAATTGGTTTCTTCACAGCCCAGAAGGCCAGATGGAAAGTATTATTCTTTGCTTCTGCAAAACCAAAATAACTAGTATTTCTTACTGGTGATAAGGCATGAGTGCCACATAGAAGTAGTGTCCCAACTAATCAGAATGGGACTCTGCCATCTTAGAGCATCTTGGGGGAATTCCAAACAGATGAAGCTGAGCATAGAGCTGCTTGCAACTATGAAACAATCCCACTGTTAGAGCTTTCCCTGACTTATAACATATAGTTCAGATTTGTTCTTTTCCGTTTCTTTACCTGTTCTTGGTACCATTCAGTTGACCATAAGCACATGCATTTATTTCTGGATTCTCCATTCTATTCCGTTGGCCTGTATCTGTGTGCCAGCACCATACTTTCTTGATTACTATTGCTTTGCGTAGTGAGTTTTGACATTGAGAAGTGTGAGCCCTCCAACTATATTCCTCTGTTTCAGGACTGTTTTGGCTATTTTGTGTCCTTTACAAATATACAAAAACTTCAGAAGCAGCTTGTCAATTTCTACAAAAAAGGCAGCCAGGATTCTGACAGGGTTGGCACTGAGTATGCAACCCAGGGAGTACGGCCATCTTAACAATATTAGGCTTCTGATCCATAAACAATCCGTTTATTTAGATCTTTTAAAATTTCTTTCAACAATATTTTGTGATTCAGAGTATAAGTTTTGAGCTCCTGTTGTTAAATTTATTATTTTATTCTATTTGATAATGAAAATGAAATTGTTTTTTGATTTTCTCTTCAGATTGTTTCATTGCTAGCGTATAGAAATAGAATTGACTTTTGCTTATTGATCTTATACCCTGCAAACCTACCAACTTCTTTGGTTGATTGTACTAGTTTTTAGTGGATTCTCTAGGATTTCTATGTACAAGATCATCTCATCTGCTAAATAGAGAAAGTTATATTTCTTCCTTTCCAATCTGGATACTTTTTACCCCCCTCCTTAATTGTCCTGGCTAGAACTACCAGTACAAAGTTGAATAAAAATGGCAAGAGTGGACATCCTTGTGTATTGTTCATGATCTTAGGGAAAAGCATACAGTATTTCACTATTAAGTAGGGTGTCAGCTCTGGATTTTTTTGTACATACCTTTTATCAGATTGAGAAAGTTCCATTCTATTCATATTTTGTTAAGAGTTTTCATCAAAGAAGGGGATAGATTTTGTCAAATGCCTTTTCTTCATGTGTTGACATCATTGTTTTGGGTTTTAAACCAATCTTGCCTTCCTGGTATATATCCAACTTGGTCACAGTATGTAATTTTTTTTATTTGTTTAACGTCAGATTTGCCTTGCTAGTATTTTGTTTTGGATTTCTGTCTCCATTTTCATAGAAGATATTGGTCTATAGTTTTCTTCTGTTTTTTTTTTTCACTTGTATCAGGTGTTAACCTTAAAAATAAAACTTCAAGTTATTTAGAAATAATTTTTTAAGATTTTATTATTTATTTATTTGACAGAGAGAGAGAGAGTCAGTGAGAGAGGGATCACAAGCAGGGGGAGTGGGTGAGGGAGGAGCAGGCTCCCCACGGAGTAGGGAGCCCCACGCAGGGCTTGATCTAGGACTCTGGGATCATGACCTGAGCTGAAGGCAGATATTAACAACTGAGCCACCCAGGTGCCCCAGAAATAATTTTTTTAAAAGATTTTATTTATTTATTTGACAGAGAGAGACACACACAGCTGGAGAGGGAACACAAGCAGTGGGAGTGGGAAAGGGGGAAGAAGGCTTCCCGCAGAGCAGGGAGCCTGACGTGGGGCTCCATCCCAGGACCCTGGGATTAGGACCTAAGCCAAAAAAGCAGCCACTTAACAACTGAGCCACCCCGGCACCCCTGTTTAGAAATAATTATTATTAAAAAAAAAATTCCTGCCAGCTATTTTACTAGAAAAAGAAGGGTTTATTCAGAAATAACAGAGAATTACAATCTGGGACAAGCAAAACTACAGGCCAGTCTAGGAACACAGAGAGGTTCACTCTTCTATAGAGAAAAAGGGTACCTTGAAAGGCTGTTACAAACAGAAAGTCCATTGAGGTAAACCGGGAGTTGGAAGTGTAGAGACTTCTTATTGGCTAGTTATGGGCTATCTCTCATTGGCTGGCCAGTTATGGGAGTGGGGATGGAGGTGGGTGGTGGAAAGACTTTCTGCCTCTTGTTTAGGTAGTAAAGTAGCATCCTCATGAAAGATCTGTGTCTTCCTGCAGGATATGCAATTGGCAAGTGATAGGGCCTGAGAACTCCCCTGCTGAATCTCCCAAATTCATTTTAGTGAGGTTTCCCATTATTAATTTTCACACGGGATAGTTAATACTGACCTCATGTAATGATTTGGGAACTATTTATTCCTGTTGTATTTCCTCTCTCTCTCTCTCTCAGGATTGTGAAGAATTGGTATTACCTCCTCTTTAAATGTTCCATAGAATTCACCAGTGAAGCTATCTGCTTCCTTTTTCTGTTGTACTTTTATTTTCTATTTCATTAATTTCCACTTTAATCTTTGATTTCTTTTCTTTTCTTTTTAAGATTTTATTTATTTATTTGACAGACAGAGATCACAAATAGGCAGAGAGACAGGCAGAGAGAGAGAGAGAGTGGGAAGCAGGCTCCCTGGTAAACAGAGAGCCCAATGTGGGGCTTGATCCCAGGACCCTGAGACCGTGATCTGAGCCCAAGGCAGAGGCTTTAACCCACTGAGCCACCCAAGCGCCCCTGATTTCATTTCTTTCACTTGCTTTTAAGTTTAGGCTAATCATCGTTTCCCATGACCTGAAAATGAAAGTTTAGGTTATTGATAGAAGGTCTTTTTTTTTTTTTTTTTTTAACATAAGCATTTATAGGTTGTGAATTCCCCTCTAAGCACTGCATTAGGTGTATCCCATACATGTTTTAGTATCCTCCTTTTCATTTTAATTCATTTCAAAGTATTTTCCAATTTTCCTTTTGATTTCCTCTTTGACACATTACTATTTTAGGAGAATAGTGTTTAATTTCCATATATTTGTGGGGTTTTTTTTTTTAACCATTTCTTCCTTTTTGTTTTCATCATTTCTTTCTGTGATTGATTTCTCATTTCACTGCAGTCAGGGAACATACTTTGTATTAGTTCTATCCTTTTAAATGTGCTGAATCTTGCTTTATAGTTTATCATCGTAGAGAATGTTCCATATGCCTTTGAGGATTTCTGTAGATGTTTTAAAACTCAAAAGATATCTGTTTGGTCTAGTTGTTTTATAATGTCATTCAGATCCTCTGTTGTTGATCTTCTGGCCAGTTGTTCTATCCATTATTGAAAGTAGGGTAATGAAGTCTTCAACTAAAGAGAATTGTTTTGAAATGCCCAGCTCCCATGATACTCCATGATAGGATTGGCCTAGACAGCCAAGACCTCTGCTGAAACCATCCCAGTTCACTTCCCCTCTGCCCAAATCTACTTCCTCATCTCCTTACAGATATTGCTCCCAAGGGCTCCTCCAGTAAACCCTCTACATGAAATCTCTACATTGCTGTCTATTTCCTGAGAAACCAGCACTTGAGATGATCTTAAGAGCAAACTCTAAGGGGATTTTGGAAGGTAGATTCATTGCTGCCTGGAAATGAGGACCACATCCCTGGCAGCAAACTTACATGCAATAGTAGTGTAATTTTTTAAACTTTCACTGGCTGTGAACCGGTTGTGATACTAGAGGAAAGGAATACACTATTAACTGATGAGTGTTATATCTCAAGCATGTGAGAGTTTTGGGGAAAAGAAGTAATTATAAAATTTATAGAATCTGCTGGCTCTTGCCAGTTGCTATGGCTGCATTGAAGGAAGACCATGAAAAGATGAGGGTGATTCATCATGCATTTGAAGGGAAGGTTTATGTACCCATATCCGTAACAGGAAAGCGGCCTGTCAGAAAACAAGCAGTCAAAAAAAACCCCAGCAGAATCTGGGTGGGGGGCGGGGAACACACACACACACACACACACACACACACACACACACACACCGCATAGAAGTAAAAGATCACCTGACAAATTCACAAAGAATCAGAGAATAAATTGTGCGAGATAATTACTAATCTCCTCTGCCATCCTTTCCCAAGTTACTTTTTGAAATTAGTTTTAATGAGAGACTTTTAATTGATGGCCTTAAAAGGAAAGGTGACCAATTAACCATTACTTCACAAGATTCAACATGGAACCAGTGACGTTGAGATCTGTCCTCACAGCACAGCGCAAAGAGAGTCAGTTTAGTATCCTGGAGCGCAACCCAGGGCAGCCATCTGAACCACAGAGTGATGTTAAACCTTTTTTTAAAAAACCCAAAACAAATAAGTAAACTTATTGTTCTAAGCCAATGAGATTTAGAGGTTTTTTTTCTTTATGTTTTTATTGCAATCTAACCTAGATAACCTTGACTAATACAGGTCCTCAATGAATAATGAAACCTAGAGTAAAGAGAAGAGAACAGAGCTCTTTTCATTTTTTTCTTGATAACTCCCTATCAGTTTGAAGAATTGATTAAGTTTCTCCATTTTTTTTTTTTTTTTTACAAGCATAAAAGTCTTGCTTCCTATGCCTGGCATATGTAATACATATTCTTTCTAAAGACAGCTGGACATTACAGTGTGACTTAGTATTTAAAAGAAGCCCCATTGGTCCTTTGTAAATTCATATGGAAAAAAGGCCAGATTAAAAACACAACAGGAAAAAGCAGATGTCAACGACCCCAGAGAGTGTCACATTATGTTGCTTCATCATCTGAGTTTATTTTTCCATTTCTGAATCTAGAGAAGTCTGGGCATATCCTCCAAAAAGGAAGAAAAGTAAATATCCAGACATCTCAGCAAAGCAAAAAGCTAAGAAATAAGACAAGCCATTAGCCTTCTGAGAAATGGGGAAAAGCTTTACCCGATGGCTGCAAGCAAGGGTGTGTAGCCTCTGACCCCGTGCCCCCTGGCAGCACAGGTGATGAGCACAGCACGAAGGTGACTGGTTGGAGGTGTGGCTTTTGGGGGTACTTTACAGAGGCTAGGTTGTAAATCTGTCCATTTATGAACGTCCTGCCCAGGTTCCCACCAGTTCTGTGGACAAAACTAAAGGTGGAAGGAACCAACCATCCCTCAAAGCCCTTCTTATTACATTGTTTATTAAAGAGCACCTAAATGCATCTGTTGTGTGCTGTTTCCTACTCTGAGGGCTTTTCTATTGTTTTAAGCAGAAACGTGTACACCTGTAAGCAGTAAGGATGGGACAGACTTTTTTCCCCTGAGTTTCCAGATTTTTGTGTTGTTGTTCTGGTGACACACTATTGGAGTTCCTCGGGCCTCCAAATTCTTTCCCAGCCCCCACAGATCATTCTAAACGGTTAGAAGAGAGATCTCAAGACTTCCCCCCACCCCAGGAGCATATTCAAAGCAGATGTTGCCCATTACTCTTTTTCTTCAATAAGGAGATGGAGCAGTGACATTTGGATTACCTTTCTACACCAGCAGGTATTAGCCGAACAGGAGAAATTATTTATTCCTCATTAAAATTGGCTACCCAGAAACCCTAAATGTCGTAACCATGACTTTGCACTACATTAGGGAGACTAATGGCAATATGTGGCACTAAATGACTGGAGTGACAAATTGTGGCTTCGTTGGCCCGGGGAAAAAAAAAAAATCTCATGTTTTAGATTAGATGGCTTATTTTAGGCCAAGAAAAGGGGGGCCAGTGAATTAGCTAAGGCATCAAGGGATTTAAATGCCCCTAATTAAGTGGTCACTTTCGCAGAGCTCTTCATTTCAAGAAGACCATGTTTGCTCATAACTTAGCACCGTCATTGCCAGGAGGAAATGTGGCTGTAGCGTGACGTTTACTTACCCCGCCACCTGCTACCAACTGTGACACGCTCTCCTGGAAATCCAAGAATGCTCTTTAATCGAAGCTGGATTAAAATGCGAAGGACCTCTGGATGCAAAGGAACCCTTTCCACAGGGGGGCTGGAACTCTAACTCCCCGACAAATGCTCCTGGAAATTCTAGGGTATGAGTTCATTTAACATTAGAGATAGGAGTCATGGCAAAAGAGACAATTTGCATTTTCTAGTTCAGGCAAATGCAGCTCATTCCCTTTTTGTCTGGGGAAAGTAATTCTTGCCAAAATGTGTCCTGTTGGTAAAAAGTGCTTCTCATCAAAAGACAAATAATTAGGGGAAAATAGCCAAGTTTCCTTTTCTGCCTTCTCTCTGGTTGAGGATGTAAACATCTCTCACAGTCATTCAGTGTGATTATGCCTACTTCACAGGTGCAGAAATACTGAATATTAAGCGAATCCTCTATGTTTTAAGGAGGGGAAAAGAATTTGTCCCTTTTAATCTGCGAGGCCTATGTCCTTACTTCCCAGTTTGTGCAGTGATGCAGTGATATCGTGGCTCCTCGCCCGGATCCAGGATCCTCGTTTACTTGAGTCGGTGGTTGTACTGCTCTGTGCTTTATTCTCATTGGTTACAAAAATAGATGATGGAAGAGTCATATTATTTTACAGCTATTCAGAGATATAATTAATATTTTCAAAGTGCTTTAAAAACCTTGGGTGAAAGGAAATGCAATGGAAAGCAGAATATTGTTTGTTCTTTTGCATTTTTATCAGGTTTGAATAAAACCTCCTCTTACGAAAGAGCATTAGCAGCTGGGAGTGATAAGACATTTTCCTTGGGAATCGAGAGGACTTTGAAATCAATTGTGTGATATTAAAAGGCAGAAGAGAAAAGAATGAATTTTTAAAGTATATTAAAGTGACGCTTCAGACACGTGATGATTTTGCAAGCGTGCTTCCTACAAAACAGAAGGGGCATTCCAAGTCTTAGACTTGAGTCTGTATCAGATGGAAGATCACCAACCCTAGGTTGATCTGTACATCTCTGATGCGTCCTCCTACTTCTTCCCGTGTACACTTTCTTCTCGCAACTTCCTCACCGTGGCCTGCCCTCCAGCTCAGCTTCGTTCTGTGCAAGTAAATATCACCCCATGGAGCTCAGGTTGTTTTCCTGCCTGTCACCTCTTCTGGACTCTTTCATGTTCAGCAGGCTTTCCCTCTAGAAGCCATTATTTCCCGAGACTCCTTTCTACGTCCTCATCCATTTTGTTATGTTCTTTTTTGGGGGGGGGGGGTGGTGGTGGTTAATTCTATCTCCCTCTGTCATCAGATGCTCACTGAGGCAAAGAGCACATTTTATTCTGCTTCTAGTTGTGTCATGAGACGATACTATTTTTTAGCATACAGAATAACAATTAAATTTAGCCTCCGGTTACATTCTCTAGATCCAGTAGAATAGGACTAAAGAAAAAGAGTAAAGAGGGGGAAAAAAAAGAATCTTCTCATAATATGACAAGAAAAACTGGCCTCTATTTCAGGGAGAAAAAAAATCATTGCAATTTAGGGGGTCAGGGGGACCCTAGTTGGTTTCTACCTGGTTTCCTTGAACTGTGGCATAGAATCACTTTACTATTGTCAAAGTTGGTACTTGGCTGGAGAAGTAGGGCCATCAGCTGTGGGGATGGTATATATACATGTGCTGGGAGCCACTATGGCCTCTATTGAGAAAGCCCCCAGCTGCTTGGGGAAGGAAGATGATTGCTATCCATCAAAGGGATCTTGTGCACACTGAGCAACTAGTGACATGACTGTGGGGTGTGTCCAAGTCCCAGTACCCCCACTGGAAGGACAAAAGAAGTCAGAACACTAACTGGCTATTTTCTCTTAGACTTCTAATGCAGGAAGCATGCTCTGAAGAGACTTGCCCTGATATACCATATTTTCAGGTCTAGATCATTCTGAGAAGTCCATTCACATACTTCTTTCTCAGAGTTTCTTATCAGCAACCGCCAACACTCCTCTTTCCATGTTCTTGCCTGTGGACCCAGATCAATAACCACTTCCCAGGAATCAAAGGAATTCATGCCTTGGACCTATTCTCTTACACAAAAGTAAAGAATACAATGCCCACTTCAGATTATTCTGTACTCTGTAATATTATTTCCAGGTTGCCTCCGTGAAAGACTTCCATTCCACAGTGATCTCCTTTCCTATGGTGTCTGCCTACCTCACTTCTGAGCCAGGCCGATGTGGACAACCGAGTGATAACCTGAAAAGCTAATGCCTGCCCATTTAGAGGACTTTGCATGGTACCAGCCTCTTCACTTTTCCCCAGGAAGTGGTACTGCGGCATCGCTCTTTGGGTGGGAAGTTGTTGAACGCTGTTACTTCAAGGGCTAAAGGCCAGTGTGAGCAATTCTGGCAGTTCCTGGGAATATCCCTTACAACTAGTCACTGAGAAATGGGGGCCATGTCCACAGGATGTGTTTGAGTTTCATTATTCCCACTGCAAAGACAAAGGAAGTTCGAGTATTACTGCGTGGCCAGAAGGAAGTCTGGCAAGTGAACCCACGGCAACTTGCATTCTGAGACTCCAGGTCTAAGCGTTCCCTCAGAGGCAGAAGCCAAGAGAAATCACAGTGTGCAGGATTTCCTTTCCACCTGGGGAACACACAGGAGCAAGATTCACAGTATGGCTGTGTGGTAGTAATGGAGGACGGGTCCTCAGAACTACCCAGCCTTTCCTTCAGTCTCTGGCTGCTCTGGGCCCAAGAACTGAGTTGGGTCCAGTGTCTGAAGAGATGCCATGACCCTCTCGTGGGGTGCTGGGGTTGGGCCTCTGTTTGTCACAGCTGGAGGTTCTGCCTATCTCATAAGACCATCAGCTTAATACCTACATCCCCAAGATTAAATAGGGCAAATCTGCAGGTCAGATCATTTTCTCAGATCTGATTTCCAAATTAGGCACTCTGCCTCTTAGGATTATATCCAGTTTTCTTCCAACTTCCTCTCTTCTCCATTTCATTTGAATCTTCTACAGGCAACAGTGCCAAACTACCAAACCCAGTTAAGCATATGTTATCTTATTTTTTTTTTTAAGATTTTATTTATTTCAGACCATGAGAGAGAACATAAGCAGGGGTGGGGAGGGGCAGAAGGGGTGGCAGACTCCCCACTGAGCAGGGAGCCTGATGTGGGGCTGGATCCCAGGACCCCGGGATCATGACCTAAGCCAAAGGCACCCATGTACCCCTTAAGCACATTTTAAACACTGGATTCTTCTTTCCCTAATATTTTCCTTATAGTATCCACTTGAGGGACCAGTGAAGAAGGAGGTTGACATTCCAATGTAGTTTACTCTTCCTAAAGTCTTTTGAGTATCCTCCACATAAAAGAAGGATTTTCTGGCCTTTGGGTATCACCGAGTGTGATTCTGTGTTTGATCTGAGTTTGAGTTGACTAGCCCAGCAACTGGCTTGAACTTTATGCCAGGTGCCAAGGCAAAGACAACTGAGTGCTGCCACTATGGGGATTACGCCTACATCGATCGTGACTGCCACCCAGTCGAAAATGATCTTTTCTCCTCTGTGGTTTAATATCTTCAGAATGTAGGACATAATTCAGATGACGATTTTCAAAAAAATATAAGTCTCTGTCTGGGAATAACTCTTTCTTCCTTACTCGGATATCACACTTTATCTTTGGATGCCTTTGAGGTCCAGGGCTGGCCACACAGTCAGCAATAATGAGGAGACAGTGTTGCAGGAAATGAACAAATAAGTGTTTAAATATGGGTTGGGGGTTCTGTAAGTCTTCTAAAATTTTGCAGCTAGCCGTTCTATTCCAACTGTAAAGATGTCTCACTTCTCCATTCTTTTTGCACAAGAGACCTATGGGCTTGTTATTTTGGTAGGAATTATAATTTAGCAACTTAGAGAGTGAATATCTGATTTTGGCTTCTGGAGGTCCCAGACTGGTGTCTAAAAGTGATAAGGAATTCTTTTCAGATGATCACATTTTCTCCAAATCATGCTCGTTGCTGCCAGAAAATGTGCACTGAGGGTGGTGGAGGAGAAGGGTCAAGACAAGACAGGGACACCTGCTGAAGACCATGTCTGTGATCATCTCTACTTAAACTAGGGAGTGGCAACGGAAAGGAGAAGTAGGGACAGTTTAAGAGGCATTTGGGAACTAGAATCAGCGGGACTTGGTGAGAACTGGGTATGAATTGTTCAGGAGGAAAGAGGTTTCCAGCTTGGATGAGCTAAGTGGGTCTCTATGGAGGCCGAGAACCTAGGAAGAGCAACAGGACTGTCAGGAAAGGCAATCAAGTTAGCTTTAGACACATTCTGTTTGAGATGCTAGCTTTTCTCAAGGAGAATATTCCAGAAAGTTGATTATTAGGTTTTTGTGTACAAGCTCCTTAGTATCTGGAGAGGGCTGAGAAGGAATGGGTACTCTGTGTCCAATCAGGGTTGGTCACCTAGCCCACTGACTCTGTTTTTCCTTCTATTTCGACATGGAGGGGGTTTCCTGCAGAAGACTGGGACTTTTCTCCTAATTTTGGTCCAGAATAGTACATGACCTGGAATTCCCCCAAAGGGGAATGTGTCTGTTACAGCCGGTCATTATTATTATCTTGACCAAATGTCCTGGACACCTGTAACTGGTAGGAACTCAACAAATGGAGCAATGTGGGGTCTTCTTATACATGACCCAATTCTTCACAGACCCTGTGTTTCTAACTTTCCCTTTGTGATTAGTGGACATGAAAATTCAGCTTCACCTTTTAGGGATATCAAGTGTATTTCTTTCCTTCGGCCTACTTGCATTGATTTTGAAGTTCACAAAATTTTCCCCAAGCAGAATCTACTTCTAAATATTTTCTCCTAGACACTAAAAACAAAAACAAAAACAAAAAACAAAAAACAAAAAGAAAGAAAGAATAGGAAAAAAGAAAAAAGAAAAGAAAAGGGCCGCTTCATCTTGCTGTTCCCTCAGTAACTTTACAATGTTGTCAGTGAGAATGGCCTTGAATTCTGTTTTGGCTTCTGGTCCTCCATCACTGGTCTTTAGCATTCACAATCCTTCACAGAGGAAGCATGAGAAAAAATGTGGTGTATTGTGAAAACTTGTATTTCATTCATCATATTCTACCTCGGCACATAAAGAAGCTTGGCCTGTAAATGTCATGCAAAACAACTGTCGGTCTTTATGAATGTTGCCCACAAAATATTTCTGGTAGTTGGATTTGTTTGGCTAATAAAAGAGGTTTGTAATTGATTTCTTTAAAAAAGTCTATGCAGTACAATTCTTTTGGTGTTAATGCCTGGCAACGGTTTTGGGGAGAGAGAAGGAATCTGGCTTGGCTGGAATTTACAGATTGCAGGCACATCTGAGAGAGGGCTGTTCGCATGTTCTCCTCCCCCCCCCCCCATGGGGCTGTCACGTGATTCTGCCCCCACAAGGCCAGGATGCTGAGAGCCAGTGACGAGAGAAGTGGCCGGGGAAAACATTCCCTCTCTTTCTTTCTGTTAGATTTAACTGGTCCTGAAACCTCTAAAGACAAAAACGACTTCTGTTGTTTTAGGAGCAGTATCTGAACAAGGGTCTCCCCAGGACTTCTCTTGAAACCGCGAGCGTCACATTCTCTCCTTGCCTGCTATTCAAGAGGTCAAACCCAAGACACAACTTGTATTGCTAGATTCTCACCAACTGAGCTGTTTCTCCAAAGTTTTCCCTTTAAAAAAAATTTTTTGTTGTTGTTTTTAAATGAATGTTTATTGGAAATTTTCTTTGAAAACATATGGGTGGGGAACACCTGGGTGGCTCAGTCAGTTAAGCATCTGCCTTTGGCTTGGGTCATGGTCCCAGGGTCCTGGGATTGAGCCCCACATCGGGCTTCCTGCTTGCCAGGAAGCCTGCTCTTCCCTCTCCCGCTCCCCCTGCTGTGCTCCCTTTCTCACCATGTTTCTCCCTGCCAAATAAATAAATAAAATCTTTAAAAAAAAAAAGTATGGGGGGCTGCAGCAGTGAAAGGGCTCTTTGCATCCATAATGAGCACCACATTCCAGATCAAATGTGTGGTTTTATAAAAAAAAAAAAAAAAAGTAGACAATGGCTTGTAGAGGCATATTTTGGGAGTACACATACTAAGCATGAAATAAGAGTTGAGGAGCTTTGTCTAGGCAAACTACCTGAATCAGCTTTCTCTATGTACTCATATCCCTGCTCAAGGTCATTCCAAGGTCGATCTTAGATTTTCACATCCCAGCCATTTTCTGCAAGGCCCTTCAAGCAGGACTGTATCTAAAACAAAAGTGTGTTTTTCCTTCTGTTGAGTGTCACTGACCCACAGAGAAAATAATAACAAAGGCCACACAACTCCTCTGTTCTAGGCATGGCACCAAGCATTCTACTGGCTTAATCTTTAACGTGAACGAATGCAGAGGGTCCCAATGCCATGATGTGGTCACAAATGATCTGGTCCTGATGCCCAGGATTCTCAGTTAGGGGTAATGTTTCAGTATGAGTGTATACTGAGGTCATGGGAGGAAAATGTTGGGAGCTGGATCTGGAAAGGTAAGCTAGCTGACTGTTAAAAGATCCCCATGACCCATGCTAATTACCCCAGCCCATAGGGATCTCTTGCTCCCTATTCCTTCTTCTCTTTTCTTTGGTCCTTATCTTCTCATATTTCGTTCATTCTTTGGCTTCTGTTGTTTTCCTCTGCCAGTGGCTGTAAACCCTCAGCTTCCCTAATTCCCTTGGGCTCTGTATCCCTGTCCATTGATTTTGACTGCCTTGGCCCTTCCAATTCGGGTCCACCTGTGGTGTAAACTGTGTCAGTGTGGCTGGACTACACATAGCATTGTTTTCTCCTACAAGGACTGTGCAAGGAGATATTTGGGTAGAACAATATTGTGTCCATGAAACATCCTTGCATGCTATATGCTTTGATAAAAGTCTTCCCTTGAGCCATATTTTGGATAGGAAAGTAGATACACCGCTATGGTGGCTTTCTTTGTTATAATCCCCCAGGACAATAGAGGAAAGCTCACCATGGGGAAAAGATGCTGTAAGCTTTTCAGATGAAAGAAAGATACTAGAAATACTTCTGTTTCTCTCTGTGTCTCTCTCTCTTTCTTTAAGCCTGGGGGATGTCCTTTAGCTGAGGATCACAGCTGTCAGGGTTAAGAGAGAACTGAGGGTCAACAAAGATGGGCTGATTAGAGAGTGATAGGTCAGATATTTAAACTGGATTGTCTCTGAGGGGATTTAAATCGGTTTATTATTTCTGAGGGTAGCCCAGGGAGTTGCAGAAATGTGGTCTCTGAATCATTGCCCATGAGCTGTGAGGGGTAGTTCCTACCACGTGGAACATGCGGAGAAGGAACAACTGTGCATCCTGACATGATCCACGCTGGCTTCTCCTGGCCAAGCATGAGCTATGGATGACCAAAGACCTAGTTTGTAAGGACTTAGAAGGAGGTTGCGATCGCTAAAAGCCACATTCGTTTTCCCTTAGCATCACTTAGAATTCACATTAAACTGGCCACATCTCTGAGTTTGGAAAGCACTCATTTGGTTAATCAGAAAAGTCATAAAAATTATGTAGTTCTGTATGTTGTTTGACAGAATCTCAAGATGGGGTTAGGACCGCACGCTCTGGAGTCTTCAAGAACTCAACTGAAATCCCCATGTCACCACTGTCTGACCAGGCATCTTAACTGTCTGTGTCCGAGTTTCTTTATATGTGAAGTGGGAATAAGAACATGGCCTACTTCATAGAGTTATTACAGAGACTAAATGAGCTAATGCATGTAAACCTCTTAGAAAAACACATCCGACACCTAATAGGCCCATAATGCGTGTTAGCTATTATCATAATCATGGTGTGGAGCCGAGCTTTGTATACCACTTAAAGAGCTGTGGGCGGTGCTGTGTGTTCCAAAGAGTGACAGCTCCTGGATATGTGAACCGAAGGAGTGCTGACGGACATCATTGATCCCTACTTTGAGTGGGGCTCTCTGGTTTGTGTGCTTAGCCCTCCCTCTGTCAAGATTTTTGCTAATGATTTGCATTACGATATAGAAGTCCTTGCCAAACTTACAGGGGAAGCAAAGCGGAGGCAGAATGACAATGTTCAATACTAGAGTGGGAATTGAAAAAGGATTTGAGAAGTTGAAAAAAAAAAAGTCTCAAGATTTGCAAAAAGACGGTTTAATAAGGTTGCATGCAAAGCCTTACATTTTGATTCTAAACGTGAGCGGTGCTATTCTGGGGTAGAGGACATCTGATCTGAGAATAACTCGTTTAAAAATTAGGACTAAAACAGTATGAGTCACTAGAAAGTAAGGATGCCTGAAAGCTAATGTGGTTTTAGGCTATTTAAGGTAGCAAAATGGTCACCCTTGCACCATGCTCTGAGATGGTCAGATTCTTGGGAAACATTGCACTTCAGGCCAGTTCAGAAGGGGCATTAGCAGTAAGAACCCTATAGGTGCGTATAAGGGCAGAAGAGGCCAAGACACTTGATGGGTTGTTGAAGGAAATTGAGATAATTGGCCTGGAAGAGAGTAGTAGCCAAGGATTTAGGGCATCTATTGCGAAACACCTGAAATACTTGATGGGTAGTGGGAAGCAGACGTGTCACGTGGAACCCCAGAAGGCAGGCGTGGTACGTGTGTGAGAAGATTACAGTGAGCTGGATCTCATTTAATGATGCGGAAGTGGTTTGCAGAACATGTCTGAAAGTGGAAAGTGTTGCCTCGTAGAGCTACGGGCTTGTTGTCACTCCAAGTGTCTAAATGCAGGCAGGAGGACATCAGTGGTGGAGAGGAGATTGAGCCAGATAATACCCAGTGTTCTCTCCACCCTAGGAGTCTTTCATTCTTAACCCAGTACTCTCTCTCTGTACAGAACAGGTTGTGAATAAGGAGACACATTTGAATATCACCGATTAGGAGTCAGGAAACAACTAAACTGAGCACTGAGAAGTGAGGGCAGAAAAGCAGCCAAACAAAACCCAGAGCTCTGGAAACCACAACCTTCCACGGTAACCATCCCTAGAGAGGTACAAGTAAGCGTTAAAAACAAAACAAGAAGGAGCCCCCGCATCAAAATGCATTCGAAACCAACAAAAGCCCAAGGAGCTTGTTTAAGAATTATATAAAGAAATCCAAGAGGTTGTGGGGGGTAGGGAGGGAGATGAATATTTTGCAATGAACCATGAAACTAGGTCCAGAATAAGTAGATAGAATCAGTGTGAAGAGTACAATTAAGGAGAAGAACAATCAGCCTATACAGCATTAGGATATGGAAGGTGAGGAAGGCCAGTGGGGCATAAAAATTGGAAAAGGCAGAGCTAATCTTCCTGAAGGAAAGCAGCCCATGCTCAGAGGCACCCAGAGGGACAGAGCTGAGTGGGCTTTCACTTGATTCCTCTTGGAAGAGTGCCTGGACGTGTAGCTCTTCTCTCATTTTACCTGCCAGAGGTATGGACAATGCGCAATGCGAGCTGGAAGACGCATGTTAGGAGACATTCAAAGGGAGGAGAAAATCAAGCCCACTCAAAAGAAAGAGCAGTTAAAAAAATTGTTTGGAGGAATAATTCCCTCCTGCACTTTGTCAGAAAGGGATGTTTTCTGAGACAAGAGTTGCTTAACAAAGGTGAATTGGCAAGGATGATGCCAGAAGCAATCACCTAAGCAGCAAAGAATTTGGAGACTGGTTCGAGAAGCCTAGGTTGAAGGATAACTCTTCAACTGCTGCCAGGGCTAGGAAGTTCATTAATAAGGGAAAGGGGACAAGCGGAATAGATACAATCTACTTACAAGAAAGCAAAGTTAATAGACAAAATAAAGCAAGGCAGGTGTGTAATGGAAGTAGAAGCAATTAACTTTGAAATTCAGGCAGGATTTGTCGGGGTGCGGGGAAGGTAAGCAGACTGAATAATTTTGTTTGGAACAGGAAAAGAGGAAGCTGATGGAAAGGCTGATAATTACAGGGTGAGAAGAATGTTCCCTTTCAGGATACAAAAGATGTTAGGAGATGGGGAAGAAAAGATGGCTCTGAAACAAACATGCTGAGATGAAATCCTCAAACTCAGGGAGACGGGTTAGGACGCAGTATCACTGAGTTTATGTCGTAGGCCCTGTCTGCTACGAGCACTTTTCTCTGAGAAGCTCGCTGCCTAGGTGAGGATGAGAATCAAGCTTATGAACATAGGTAGTCCTCGCAATAATCCTTTGAGCTGGGCATTTATACTATTCATATTCCGTTTTAAAGTGATAAAAGGGAGGCAGGGTTGAGATAGTAGCTTATTTTAACACAGCGAGAAACTGGTTAATTGTGAGGTGAATTTGGGCCCTTTGATTCCAGAACCTTCCGATCTTAACCCATATTCTGTTCCTCATCTTGGATGAAGGCACCTCTAATGGGGTCACTTTGAGGGGCTAAAGGTTAGGTCTCCCTAGCTCTCAAATACTTCCTCTGAGAGAGTAATGTAGTACTTGAAATTCTACCACTAGTCCTCTTTCACAGGGATATTCATTGTGGAAGAGGAAACCTGTGGCACCATTACTGACCACTGACTTTGTAGAGTTGATCTTCATTTATTCAGCAACCATTTCCTGACCTGGTGCCAGGATTGTACCATACAATCTGTGTGCAGAGACAAATTAAGTGTTTTCCTCACGGGAAGGCATACATGTTCAGGATACCGTAGAGCTCCCTCATCCAGGCTGTCACCATTCCCCCTCCCTGGATTTCTGCAGAAGCTTCTGGACTGGTCTATCCATTCTAAACCATTCCCGTTAATTCCCACATGACAGTCACAGTTGTCAGTTTAAATGCACGTCTCAGCTGGTTTCTCCCTATTGGAATCCTTTGATGGCTTTCCACTGCTCTTGAGATTAAGATCCAAATCATTAAATATGTCCTCCAGGGCCTGGTATGATCTGGCCTCTCCCTAACTTCCTAGATTAACCTTGCTCTCTCTTTCTGCCCCCTACTCTTCCAAAGTCTCCATGAGAGCATGGTTCTTCCCAAATTACTTTTGCCCACTTAAATGCCATTTATTTGTTCAGATCTCCCTGCTGATGTCACCACCACAAGAAGTCTACATAGTGAGCCCCATCTTGTAGCTCCCTGTGGTTTTATCTTCCAAGATATGACCAGTTAGCATGATTATTTGATTAATATCTGGCTCTTTCAGGAGACTCCATTAGGACATGGGTTTTGTTTTGCTCTCATTTGTATCTTTTTTTTTTTTTTTTTTAAGATTTTATTTTTTATTTGACAGAGAGAGACACAGCAAGAGAAGAAACACAATCAGGGGGAGTGGGAGAGGGAGAAGCAAGCTTCCTGCTGAGAAGGAACCCAATGTGGGGCTCCACCCCAGGACCTAGGATGATGACCTGAGCTGAAGGTAGACATTTAATGACTGAGCCACCCAGGCACTCCCACCATTAGTATTGTTACACATGGAAAAATGTGCAATAAACATTTATTAAACTGATGAACCTTTTTCTCTTGGAAAAGATGTCTACTTTGAAAAAATTTTATTGACTTGAGAGAGAGAGAGAGAGAGAAAACGAGTAGGGGTGAGGGGTGGGGCAGAACAGCAGAGGAAGAGGGAGAAGCAGATTCCCCATTGAGCAGGGAGCCAGATGGGTGATGTGGGGCTCAGTCCCAGGACCCTGGGATCATGTCCCAAGCCCAAGCCGAAGGCAGATGCTTAACCAACTGAGCATCCTAGGCACCCCAAGATGCCTCCTTCTTTTACTATCCGTTGTCTAGTATCTCCACTGAGTTCAGTTTACATGTAAGCATGGAATCTATCCCTCATGGTGTGTACATATGGGTGTATCTCTCTCCTGCCTTCTCTTGCGCTCTACTACACGTTGCCCTCTTTCATACTTGACATTTAACCTATCCCCCCACCGGCTCTGAGAGATTCTTATAGTGGTTCAATGGCTTATTATTCAGGATAAAGAAGTATTTGGGGCATTTCTTAACAGCTAGCTTATAAACTACTGGAAGGCCGATAGATGGTCATGGTTAGGTCAGCTACCCATTCCCGACCCAAACAGACACCGTCCAGGGAGCAGTGTCCTAGGGAACAAATCGCCGAAATCACTGTGTCAGGAGATGCCTGTAAACCTTCTTTGAAGGGCTTCGTGAGCGAGGCTTTCAGCACCAGGATCAATCATAGCCTTTGGAAAACATTACCCACATATTAAGTAATTGTGGAATGGTCAGTGATTAAAGAATTGAAAAATGACTGGGCCAAGGACATCTAATAGTATGTCAGAGCTCGGTGCTACAGTTAGAACTTGGTTATCTCCGGATCAGCTTTGCAGGGTCCATTTGGCTGTACCATGTCACACCTAATGAGAACACGAGCTAAGTAATAGTACCGAGAATGACACGGAGGGAAAGCAGTCGGACCCCAAGCACGGTGTTCGTATGCTGTAGGGGACCACTGATTTTGTTTTTTGGGCTTCTTGTTTGTTTTTCTTGCTTCCTTGTTTAATACTGTTCCCCTCTACCTCTGGAAGTCCCTTGTCGACAGGAGCAGTTTACCATCTTCCACCCCCTGGAATGCTTACCTACTCACATCACCTGACCTTGGTTTTCTGCACACTTGGTGTTCCTGGGCATTCTTCTAGAATATAAAGTTTATGAGTGTGATAATATCATAGGCCATGGGAATACAACTTCAAAAATTTAACCAAGGGAAAGGAGAGGCTTGCTTGATATTATATTTTTAAAGATATTTTGGAGTAGGCAAGTTAAAAAAGAAATGAAGTTTTCCCATACCCAGGCCTGGTAAGAACCAGGGACGGCCTAAGGAAATGACGCACACATTTGGCTCCAATGGCAATGCGAATGCTGCACTTGATTATTTACAATGATTTTGTTGACATTTAAGAGAAATGAGGTTGTTGGGGTATTCTTTTGGGGACAGGTTACCCTGGATTATGCAACCATTTGTCTCTACTCCTTTTTGTAACCGTAGAGCAGCAGAAGCAATACACTTAGCTTATCTCTTCGAACTCTTCTCCCTTGAGCTTTGTTTGGTGGGAATTCTGAAGTTGCCCTTGACAGTTAGCCTAAGTTTTTTTTTTTTTTTTTTTTTCTTTGCACAAGGGAATCAACCCAAGCAAAGCCTTTGGGATGACAGTGCACTTTTTGTTCTCCCATTGAAAGCCTCTGGGATTGGTGGCTGATGAATCACCCCTGGTCAGATTTACAGACAAAAGCTTTTCTGATTGGCTGTCACTGGGTCCGGTTCCCACCCTGTCTTATCTCTGTCTCATCCTTGTAGCTGAACAATAGGACTAGGTGTAGGGCCGTGTTACTGTAGGGAGAGATAGTGTGGCTTCGTCTGAGCCTTTGCCTGGTACTAGTGATGTCAAGTGAGACAAGAGATGGAAAAGCATGTTGCCAGGACCAAAGTGCTATGTACAGCAAGGGATATAGTAGACAAGGAAGAATGCTACCTATGGATAAGACAGGCATGACCTTGAGAAGCTGCTATGCTGTAGACTGAGGGATTTGAGGAAATTCTTTGTCTGCCAACTTGAACGGAAGTGCCCTTGCAAACACAAACTTCATATTTAGCAAGCATTCACACACACACACATACACACACACACACACAAGCGTGTGTTCCGCTAGCCAAGGACTGAGTTATACGAAGGTAAAAGGCACACCGGGGTTAAGAAATGACAGGGAAGGATGATTAGCTCATAAACGTGCAATTGTTGCATTTACTGAAACAACACAGGCTGAAAAAGAACACATTTGAGAAAATGGGCCCCGGCCATTGCATTTAAGTGGAGAAAATGGAAATTCAAGGGGTGGAGCGACTTGCTTGCTTTCACCTACCAAGTTCACGGTAGAGCTCAGATGGTCTGACCCCTGGCAGCTGTCCTGAGAGGAGTACCAACCTAGGGGTCGGACACCTGGGTTCCCATCCTGGATGGACACGTTACTGTGTGTTCTTGCAGCTTCCAATCCTGTAGTACGGCAGGAAATAATCCTGCTCTGCTTGTCTCCCATCTTGGCTGTAAGAGTAATATATGCAGAAATATTTTGCCAAGAGTTATGTAAGTGCAGCGTTATGTGGCATTTGTTTGCCTAATTCCAAGTATTACCACTTGATACTGTCTGTTTGATAAATCCAACTTGGTAAGTAATAAAATAATGGAGATGAAAACCTGTTTTTCATTTACATTTACCCTTTAGAGTCTGGCAGTAATGCCAAGTACATACTATCTACATAGAACTCAATAAATAATTGTTGATGTATTGAAGAACGAGATTTGTGAAGTTCAGATGTACTTGTGACAACAGAGCTTACTTGAGAGCAATCTTTACTTTCAGGGGCACCTGGGTGGCTCAGTGGGTTAAAGCCTCCGCCTTCGGCTCAGGTCATGATCCCAGGGTCCTGGAATTGAGCCCCGCATCGGGCTTTCTCCTTGGTGGGGAGCCTGCTTCCCCCTCTCTCTCTGCCTGCCTCTCTGCCTACTTGTGATCTCTGTCTGTCAAACAAATAAATAAAATCTTAAAAAAAAGAAAAAGAAATCTTTATTTTCGGAGAATGTGTGTGAATAGACCATGATTCAGTTAATATTGATCATTATTGTTTTTCATAGCATGGATACTAGTGAGTTTCTCTTTAAGACGATCAAGGAGGCAAATGATTTATTTGCCAGAAATATTCTGCCTTACTGAGTCATGAAATTCACCCTCATTTCGGGTCTAGACTCAGATCAGTGTAACTTTATCAGGATATCCCCACATTGGTCGCAGTAGCCACGCTAGTTCTCTGTCAACTTACTGTGTGTTTATTGAAAAACAAAGATGGGATAATCGTTGTCCTTTTCAAACAGGTCCTTAGGCAACGTTCACCATACCACTCTTTTCACAGACTTAGCAGAAACATGCCGTAGAACTGTAAATATGATGACAGACATTTTTTATTGAGTTAAAATTCATAGAACAGAAAAGTCTCCGTTGTAAAGTATACAATTCAGTGGCATTTAGTATATGCATGATGTTGTGCAAGCCAGTTGCAAAACTTTTTTATCACTCCAAAAGGAACTCTGTACCCATGAAACAGACATTCTCTAATCCCTCCCCTTCTTCTCTGCTTGCCCCCAGGCCCTGATAACCACGGGTCTTGGCATTTCTGTGGATTTACCTATAGGACCCAATTTAACTAGTTTAAGTTGATCTGTCCAGCAGTAGCTCCTTTAGCTTTGTATCCGTTTTGAAGAAGATGGTCAGTCTGTATCTGCAAGCTACAAAAATAAGAATGGAATTAAAGGTTCATGGACTTGCCACTGGTCAGTCAGAGAGGCACTAGCTGGCCGTGCCAGAACTGTAATTGACCATGACAGATGACATGTGTACCCAGCAAGAAGAGAATCACATGCTAGCCAATCGCAGAGTTGTGCTGCTGAATTCCTCAGCTTGCCCAGGATGGGCAACAATGTTTGCTCCTTCATTCATTTGTTCATTCATCTGACAAAGAATGTGTGCGTAGCACCTATAATTTGCTGGGATATGTATTTATGAATGATGGCTGCACGCGTTGCAAGTCATGGTTCCAAGCGCGGGCAGTTTACTAAGTACTAGTTTCTTGCAAATCATGACCTGCCAAGTAAACGGTCTATTCGTAGATAGGGATCCTTTGAATTGCACACACTTGCACACACATGCGTGCGCACACATTGGTTTGTTCGTGTTTGGAAATCAAAGCTCTTTTAGCTCGACTAGTGGTTTTCTCCTGAAACAGCTTCATGAATGTCTAACATAATCTGGGTGTGTGTGGCGAGCTTACACCCTCTTCTTTCTGGTCACAGGTAGCTGTTCCTCCATAACTGACTGAGTTGGCTATAGGACCGTTCCACTTGTTCAGGGGCTATTTAAAAGGCATCTTCTTTGGAAGCTCTGCAAATGTGTGCTAGTGTAACTACTCTGCAGCCCCCACCGCCAACCCCGAAACAGGGCCCTTGATGCCTTGATGTCTAGCTGGTTTTCTTCTGTGCGTGTTCCGTGCATGAGGGCAGAAGATGTCTTGCAGACCGCTAAAGTCTTGAAACAAGGAAAACAGGGGGGACCTTCTGCAGGTCATTGGCACTGCTGTATAAAATTATTTGGGGGCATGAACCTGGCTTTAGTTTAGCCCATTCTTTGTGTAAAAGAAATCACATTATACATGGAATTAGGACCTGGGAACCCCCAGCCCCTCCCCAAGATCATGGTCTGACTGGGCCTTCATGATAAGAAGTTTCAGGTTATTCTATTGAAATGCAAGGGACTAAAGAGGGTTTGTTATCTGTTGCCTTTCAAAGGCCTCTCAGCAGTGAAATACTATCTGAGAGACTGAAAGAGACACAAGACCAGACTAGCAGGTGCTGATCCACACGGAGGGAAAAACACTCACAGCATACACTTAGCCAGTGTGAATTTATTTTTGTGCCTTCAGGTAGGAAATGCCTCGCAAACAAAACATTAGCCTCATTTGGTCTTGGGGAATAGGTTTTAAACTTTTATGGTATGTGTGCTGAAAGAAACAGTTAATGATTCATCCCAGTGCGGAATTCTTGCACAGAGCTGAGGAGAGAAGACATCAAGGCGAATACCGAGATTAATCATTTGTAGCGTAGGTCGAGACATTTTCCAGTTTTGAGGAAATTTGCTCACAACGTGGGCTTTTACTATTGAATTCATTGCCTGTCCTTTGGAGAAGAGAGTTTACATTTCTTCGGTGCACCAGGGGAAGGCCTCCTGTTTAACCCTGGAAAAGAGTAAGGACAATCATCCCTTTGGCTGCACTTATTTGCTGTATTTTCCACTGAGCTATGATGATCATGACAGGATTCTGCTTTGGAGGTGATTCGTTTTTCCCGAATGGTCCACGGTTTTGAAAACATTTACACGATGCAAAGAAAAAGTAGTTCTCTGTTCTACCTCTGCTCCAGATCCTTCTTCTCTTTCAAATTAAACTAAAGCACTTTGAGTGTTCTTCAGAAAGCCTCCCTTATTTCACACCCGTACTGTGTACTCACATGCGGTCATACACAGGATTCATTTGCAGGGTTGAAATGCTATTGTTGGTACCTTCTTTTTCTTTTTTTTTTTTTAAAGATTTTATTTATTTATTTGACAGAGAGAGAGATCACAAGTAGGGAGAAAGGCAGGCGGAGGGGTGGGGGTGGCGGTGGAGAGCAGGCTTCCCGCTGAGCAGAGAGCCCGATGCAGGTCTCGATCCCAGGACCCTGAGATCATGACCTGAGCTGAAGGCAGAGGCTTAACCCACTGAGCCACCCAGGCACCTCGCCTTGTTGGTAACTTCTTTTGAGGATTCTGTTTCAGTTTCTCCCTTGATGTGGATGCCTGCTCGGGGTTGAGGGCGTCTTTTCCTAAAGTTGGGATCTGGGAGACATCCTGGTCATTCAGAGATATTTAATGTTGACCCGGTCAACTCAAGGTCAGCATATTTTCTGTTCTCACCTCTCTTCTTACCATTTACACGTGGGCACCAAACATTTTTAGAGGAGAGTATGCTCTGCATGGTCCTGGGTGCGGGGGAGGTACGGAAGGGAGAAAGAGAAAGAAAGAGGGAGAAAGGGAGTAGGAAAGAGGGAAGACACGTAGGAGGGAGATAGAGAGAAGGACAAGAAGAAAAAGAGGAGGAAGGGGAGGTTTGTCGACAGTGACACGAGAGGGTAGGTTTTACACAAAGGTGGTTTCTTTGAAAGCATTACAGTCCAGATCAACCCACTGGCTGCCCAGTAAAAACATAAATGAGGCAAATGGGGAAGGAAGCCCATGGATCCCACTGCCCTATCACTGAGGAGCTTGAAGCACCGCTAGCATCCCAGGCTTCCAAACCTGTAGTCCCTTTTTTGAGTTTTATGGCTTTTTTCATATGGTATGATTTATCCAACTAAAGAGCCTTTGCAAATGCCTGTCTAAATTGCTCTTCCCTTTCTCCTTTTAGTTCAACTCATTTTAGTTCATTCATTTAATGAATACTTGCGGTCAAGTTTCCTTCCAGGCACAGTTTTAGGCCCTAAGGATGATGTGACAAACAAGACAGCCTAGTCTGCTCTTGTGGGACTAAAATCCTATTACGAAGCAGAAACAGATGGAAAATGCAGCATATATGGCTGTGGCTTGACGACTACATCGTCCTCTAATTTTAGCTCAAGCCTCACTTTGTCTGTGAGGTCTTTCTTAAATTTGTTTTTAAGTGCTAGATGTCAAATTCCTCTATTAAAAGTTCACTTATTGGGATAGCTGGGTCTCTCAATCAGTTGAGCATCTGCCTTCAGCTCAGGTCATGGTCCCAGGGTCCTGGAATCGAGTCCCACATAAGTCTCCCTTCCCTGCTCAGTAGGAACCCTGTTTCTCCCTCTCCCTTTCTCTGTCTCTCTCAGGAATAAATAAATAATCTTTTAGGACAAAAGTTCTCTTCGTTTTACATATGTTTTTGTGGTTAGTTGATTAAAATGGCCTCAGGACAAGAGAGGAGTTTCTCACCCCATTGCCAGCTGCTAGCACAGTGCCTGGCACCTTGTAAGCACTCAATTTTTGAGCAAACAAGCAAGTATATGTACAAGTTAGAGCATATGACAAAATGATAAAGACATGAACATACTATAAACTATAAGAAGGACCCTTGAACTTGCCAAATCAGGGGCTTCTGGAGATTTCAAAGATCTTTCTTCTGATATTACCAGTGAGGTAGTCACTCCTCAGGAACCCCAGGAGGAAAACTAAAAACAGAATAAAATGAGAAAATAAAATATGATTTTCAGTGGTGATATAAGATTGTGATTCTTAGGTCCCAACCTCTCTTAAAACTCTAACCAACTACTTTTTCCCGTTATCTCTGTTCAGACTTGGTGTTTTTTTAAAGGAAATGCATCTCTCTCTCATTTTTTTTTCTTTTGCTGACTTTCTTATATTTATTTCGTACCTGGCATAATGTCAGGCAATTGTTTCCTCTAGCAGGTCGCATAATCCAGTATCCGGGACAGTGAATTAAAAAGGACTTAAGAGTATCAGTAAATGAACTTATAAAAATGTCAAATTGATTGTGTTCGACGAGTTACCTACATTCCAAGCCCTGAGGATTAAAATTGTTGAGGTCATAAAACTTCAGGTTAAACACAGAAGAGATTTCTTTCTTTTTTTTTCCAAAAGGAAATAATATTTTTTTCTCACCTTGATGATGGGTAAGGGCCTCTTTCTGCCATGACTATTTCTATGATAGGCACGTTAGTCTTTAAGAAAAAATCCTGAAAACAATCTTTTTTTTCTGATTCATTCTTCCCTGGCACCCGATAGTTTTGTGGGTTTATTCTGCAGTTAGAATTCACTTCATGAAACGTGTTAGTTTCCTCTTTCCACGGGGACGTGTGCAAAAATGGAAACAAGCGTGCCACGCGTTGATCGTGCCCCAGTGTCGGCTCACAGGTACACACAGGTACTCAGCCTCACTCTGTGACATTGTTAAAGTCACTGGTTGAGAGAATTTTAATCTCCAAGATCGACCTCTTTCAGAAACAAAGGAGGAGGAGGTAAAGAAAGAAAAAGTACACACCTGCAACCTATTTCTTTTTGAAGCAAAGCCTTTGAGCAGATGGAAGATGAGATAGAGAAAGAAAACAGGCCAATTGCCAAGAGAGGTCTGTTTACAATACAGGCAAGTTCCTTCAGAAGTTGATAGGGAGCCGTTGTCATGGAGATGAAGAGAAATATTGCTGCGGGGTTTCACAGAACAAATTCCTACTACAAATGTACCTGGATTTAAAGACGATGGAGATGGGAAATGGGACAAAGAGTTGACAGTAATGCTTCTCTCCGTGGCTTTTCAATACGTTCTTCAGGCCCTGAGAATCCCTTGCCTTGGGGTATGCAAAATAAGCGATCTAAATAAAAGGTTGCTTTTTCCTGTATTAAATGGAATTCCTAACTAGAATTGGACAGGGTTCAAGTGAAGCGTCAGTGGTCCACAATACATTCTAGTTTTGGAACGTTGCCTATTGTCGGTAAAACTTCTGAAAAGTAAATTATCATTATTAAAAACCAAAAAGACATTTTCAGTTCTGCCGACAGGAGCACAGGTCAAGTGCCTCGTACTGTCCTCATCCTGTTCGCTGTAGTACGGTGCAGAATTACACCGAAGCCATCCCTCTGGTCCCTCCCCCCAAAAAAAGCAAAATGAAAAAAAAAAAAAAAAGGCCTTCAACTTTATAACTTGTTATTGGCTTCCATCAACATTTAATCTTTAATTTTAACCACCAAGACTTCCTACTTGCATTTTTTTGAAAAACACAGGAAATCTTGTCACACATTGTCTTTCTGACATGTGAATTGTTTTGTGGAGGAAAGGTAGTCCTGTGAATTCCCAGCTTTCCAGTTCCCTTTTCGGAAGTGCTTAGGAAGCTCTTCTCTCCCGGTTACCCCTTCTCCGACAAGTCCAGCTGAGGATGACGTCACTTTTTCCTTTTCCTTTCCCACCTCCCAGCCTTTCATCCCACTAAGCCTCTTGTTAGGCTTTAATTGAACAAAGCAACACCTGTGTTTTTTACGCGACTTCAAACCCCTCTTTCCAATCCATTTCTTCAGCTGCCGACAAGGGTTGTTTTCACTGACAGCAGGTTATTAGCAACTTCACACGGATGGGGGAAAAGCCATCTAGGAGCTCCAGAAGCCTTTGCGGTCTCCTGCTCATATTAAATTTAGATGCTGACAATCAAAACCTGACATTGTTTATTAGACATTGTGGCACAGGGTTATGGAAAGAGCAATGAACTCCAGGTTAAGAAGCCCGATTTCTCTTCCGGGCCCTGACATTAAGCAGCTGGATCACTTAAAACTTGCCTAACCTAACATACCTTTACTTTTCTTATCTCCGGCAATTGGGGGAACAGACATCTTTGGTCTCTTGTAATGCTATTCTAAAAGAATCACATACAATTTATTTGATAGTATACCTATTTGCAGTATGGCTCACGATCGTCTAGAAGCTACTGTAAAATCATCCTTACTACTCTTTTTCTTTTCTTGCCCCTGATCCCTCCTTCTGCTCTCACACTCACACCAGCATTCTCGATTTCTCTCGCTCCATGCTCTCCCCACATGATGCACCAGAGATCAGTCAACGCTATCTGATCACTGTTATGCCTTCTGGTAGGACTTCTGGAAGCCTCAGTCCACTGCTGCTATAATTCTGTTCATAGCCTTCAGGAGGTTGCTTCCCAGACAGCATGCTCAAGGACTGCGGCGCACACAGAATTCTTCGCAAAGGCATACCCGGACTCCTCCCCTTCAGCATTCACTAAGGTCATGGGAAGATGAGAAGCAAGCCAGAGGGTAGTTGCTTAGAGGTGGTTTCCTGCTGGAGCTCACCAGCATTGTTTGTTTCCAGAGCCTTTTTCCATTTTTTTTATGGAGGTAGAGCGAGCACACAATGTTACATTAGTTTCCGGTGTACAGCACAGGCATTCCACCTACCCAGGCATTTTTAAACATTGTGTCTCTTCAAAGCCTGGTGGCCTTGCATGAGCTACTGAAACCTTCTGTGTCTGTTTCCTCATCTAAAACTTGGTTGTTTCAGTGAGATAATACATGTAGAAATGTTTACCGCCCTGCCTGGAAAAAAGACCAAGCGCTTGTCTCATGTTGGCTTCATTACTGGGGCAGGTAAAGGCGAAAGGGACCCACGGACTTATTTTCTGATGATTTTCAACTCCTGCCATTCTCAGAGTTGCTAGATCTTTACCCACCTTAAAAATTATATTTTATGTCCGCTTGCTCATTGTTTCCCGTCTTCACTTCTTTTTTTGGTTTACCTGCAGGACATACATGTTATGTTTTTCCTAAAGCAGTCTTGATCAACAGAGAAGCAACTTCCCTTTCTTGCATTGTGATAGATTTCTGAAAAGGGAAGGAAGGCAATTAGCTCATCGAACTTCCCTGAAATATACCATCCACTTAAAGGCAATTAGTTGTTCTGTGGTTCAGGAAAACAGGATATTGATTTTTTTTTCTTTGATCCAATGGAGTAGTTGACATGTTTGTGTTGAATTCTGCATCCCAGGAACTTGGAGCTGAGGACCCTGTTTCACAAGTGATGCCAGCCTTGTTTTACATCTCACGGAACATTATACACCCAAGAGGACCTTGAGACATGGTTATTACTACTTTTTTTGTTTTAAAATAAGGGATTCTAAACATGCTCCAAATCAGGTTGATGATTTTCAAAAGCAGTAGCAAGAGGGGTGGTGGGGACAATGAGAAACTGCTCTCAGCACACTTCTCCCCCATCTGCTCTTTGCTCCCCTTATTGGGCTTCTAGAGAGCAGGGATGGGCTTCAGATTTTTTTTTTTTTAAGATTTTTTATTTATTTGACAGAGAGAGAGAGAGAGAGAGAGATCACAAGTAGGCAGAGAGGCAGGCTCCCCGCTGAGCAGAGAGCCTGATGTGGGGCTTGATTCTAAGACCATGAGATCATGACCTGAGCTGAAGGCAGAGCCTTAACCCACTGAGCTACCCAGGTGCCCCTGGGCTTCAGTTTTTGCTGCTACTTTCAGTTGGAGCTATTTGTCATTTAGTCCTGGGCCCACTGGATGTTTAAGGGAAAACTCAAGGAGGACTGGGGCTTCTGGGTAACAAATATATTTCAGGGGAAATAACTGTCCCATGTTTTGGACAATCCCATTTCTGTTCCTTAACATTGAAATAAACTTAAACTTTATACTTCACAATCTGTGCCTCAGTTTCCTTGTCTTTTAAGCAGTGATAAGGGCACTACACAGTTATGAGGATCTATGTGTTTGTAAGATGATGATAAAAATGCCTGGCTTAAAGCAAGTACTCAGAAAATACAGCTATTGCTGGCATTCTGCTCCAAATGTTATTTTCTGCAGCTGCGAGCATATGGGCGCGAGAGGTAATTGCTCATCCTTTCCTTGTAATCTTTCCATGGAATATTAGGCATGACCCCATCATTCGTTGCTGTGTGAGTGCCTGGTCTCTTGATTCCAAACGCTTAAATAGGAAGGCTCTCTCCATACCTCACAAGGGAACTAGAACCAGCAGTAAGAAACTAGCTTGAATTAAAACCTGTGAATTCTCCTGTTTTCTAAAGTAGTATTAACTTTATTTCAGCTTATTTGTTTTCCAAGAAGGGAAACTTCTGGCCCCAGTTTCTTAGGTGGGTTGGAATTTCGCTCTTCCTCGCTGCAGAGAGATTGGTTTCTTTGGAATAGACTTCATTTCAGTTTGTGTTCTGAATTTCTGGAGCTTTTCAATTTCAGGCTAGACGGTCATCATCTTATAGCAAGTGTATTGGGTAGGAATAAGGTAGCTGCTGTTGCAAACCCCCAAATCTCAGCGGCTTACAACACAGGTAAGCTCAGGGTGGGAGCAGGGTTTTGTTGCCAGGCAGTGACTCTGCTAGCCACTCGGCCCCGAAGCCTGAAGAGAACAGCGTGGTTGGTGCCAGGCTGGCCGTCTGGATCAGGCCTGGTGGCACTGCCCACCCTCCCCAGTCCAGAACTGCCCACCTCCCTGGTCCAGAACTCACAGCTAGGTGGCACCTAACTGCATGGGGAGCTGGAAGCTGGAGGCCAGCTCCCAGAAAGACAAAAGAAATGGTGGTGAATAGCTAGTTAGTGTCTGACAAGGCAAGCTATTTGGGTCTACCAATTCCTTAAATGATGAAATATTCCTCATGTAACCTACATATGTGTGCAATATAAAGAATAATACAAGTAGCCGGTTTAAGACATTATACATTTTATACATACACATTTCACCAACGCAGTTAAAAGCTCCTATGTGCTTCTCCATCTCTGCATCTCATTCTGAATTGCTCTGAAATAAGCACGGTTTTATTTGTGTTCTTTTTGGTTATTTTATGACAGATATATTTGTATCCAAACTGTCATTTTCTTGGTGTTATTTTTGCCTTTGTGCAAACGTGTCCTACAGTATATAGTGCGTCGTGTTTACACCCATCCTTTGGATTCTGAGATTCGTTTGTGTTGACGTGTGTAGCTGTAAATGGTTCATTTTCTTTGCTGTATATTATTCCTTTTGTTGGATAAACCATAATAGATTCATCCAGTTTCATGTTCATGGGCATTTGGGTTGTTTTCGGTTTTGTTGTTATCATTGTTTTCTTTTTGCCATCAATAGTGCTATGACTGTTCTTGTACGTACCTCTTTATGCAGGTGTAAATTACCACAAGTATGAGTCTTCCTGCTATACCAAAATACCACTCTATTAAAATTGTATAGAGTAGTGTGGATCCCTCAAGGAAACCTAAAAGTAATTTCGATTTCCATTTGCTCCAGCCAGGTTGGTGTGAGTTTGTTGCCATTGAGAGCTGCTTCACAGAATGTAGACTAAAACCAACCAACACATTCCAGCTCCAAAGATCCAGTAGCCTCTCGATCTTTGAAGAAAATTGACACAATGACTCTCCAAAGGAATTGTTGTACTTCCATTAGCTGCTCTTCTTTGTGCACGGTGGCTAGGTGATTTTGGTGGAGGGGGATTCATATTATGTAGTGGTGTATCACTTTTTGAGATACAGCATTCCATGTAACAAAGCAAGCCGTTTTCCTAGTACAGTCTGGATGGATTAAGGTTTAGTACACGGTAGACAGCCGATCTCATAATTCCTCACAGATTTCTAGTTGCTCTGTCACATGACTCTTATGCTCATATACACCTAGAATTTGCCTGTGTGGGGGAATCTTTTCCAAACTTACAGGCATGAATTATTAGAAAAATAACAACAAACGATTGACATTTTAGACTGCATATGTTTTAAACTACATTTAAAAAAGACTTCTACAATTTTAAGCCACAAGGTAGTGAAGGAATTTATTTTCCACGTATAAAACCATGTTGCTGTGACTGTTTTTCTAGAAAGAAAATGAGGCAGAAGAAAGAATTTCACACCTCTCTCTGTGAGTTGCTTCCTAGCTGTTCATAGTTACTTAGTCCTTCATTCAGAACCTTCATATCCTAATGGCCCAAGATGGGCCATTAAATACTAGTGTGCACCAGTCAATAGCTAAGGCTTCAGAGCTCAGATGCCTGGTTTAAATCCCAGCTCTATTGCTTTCAGCATCTTCTCAAATCTCTCTATTCCTTCGTGTTTTCATTGATAAAATAAGAGTGATAATACTAATCTTTACCTTGTAGTGTTTGAGTAGGAATTCATTAAATATAGTTTAAAAAACTGATAGCCTTCTTTTTATTATTATCCCCCACAACGAATATTAGTGAGCTTTTTTTGTCAGGCACTGTGCTGAGTTCTGATGACATAGAGCAAACTGCCTTGGAAAAGGAGCAGTGTAGGGGGAGACCAGAACTTTCTGTAGAGTAAAAAAATTCATTTATATTTTATTAGGGACCATTCTTGTGTTTATATTTGCTTTCTTCATGTAATCTTCAATCCGCCAGAAATAATTTTAAATTTATTTTAATTTTATTTATTTAATTTATTTATAAATATTTTACTTAATTTTAATTTATTAATTTTAAGACATCAGCTTTTTTTTTTTTTTAAAGATTTGTTTATCCATTTGAGAGTGAGAGAAAGAAAGGGCACGCATGCACACACACTAGTGGGGGGAGGGGCAGAGGGAAAGAATCTTCAAGCAGACTCCCTGCTGAGCACGGCACCCAAAGTGGGGGCCCCAGATCCAGGATCACAAGCTAAGCTCAAACCAAGAGTCTAATGCTTAACCAACTGAGCCAACTAGGTGCCCTGAGAAACGTGCTGTTGTTACAAATATACAAATATACAAATGCCTGTTGTGTAAGAAAGTGAAAAAAAAAATTCCTCCTTCATCAAGAGATTCCTTCACTCCTTAGGAGTTCTCTTAGGTCCCACTGAGCTGCAGACTGAAAAGACCGGGCAGGAGTGAGGTCAGAAACGTAGGCCACCATTACTGTCCTCAGCAAGCCTTCTGCCTGTAAGAGGGACTTCACCACACATCTGCCTTCTCAGTGACAGGCTGGGGAAGAAGCTACTTCTAGTGCATTCAGGCTCCCTGGCTCAGGTGTTTCCCATTTGGATGGGCTTAATAGGTTCGAGGTCACTGTCCAGGTGTGATCTGTAACCCTTTCGCTCTCTTGGGAGCTCCTGCTTGCAGACTGTTGGCATTCTCCTTGCCTCTGAGCCTCTCTGGGGAAGCTCTATCCTTCAAAGAGGATAGACACAGGGGGGTTGCATCTACCGTTTTTCAGCGGCTCTGTCTGTGGCCAATTTAGGGGAGAAAGACTGAGAAGCCCAGTTGGGCCTCCAGTCCAGACTATGCTAATACAACTTCCCCAGTTTTGTTGTCTAAAGGAGGCAGGTGTCTATTTCTCCACTAGGACAAAATCTGGAAAAGTGGCATGTGATGAATTGTCCCCTTCAATGTCTAGGCTGTAGTCTCTATGCTGTCACTCGCCAGCTCTGCCCAAAATAACTTGGGCAAGTTATTTTATTCTCTAGACTGCAAGAGTGACAATGGATTAAGTTTCCCACTGTTGCCATAACACATTCCCATAAATGCGGTGGCTTGAAACACTACCAGTTTGTTATGCTACAGTTCTGGGCATCAGGAGTCCTACCTGTCATACTGGGCTAAAATCAAGATATTGGCAGGACTGTGTTTCTTCTGGAGGCTCTAAGGAGAATCTGTTTTCTTTCCTTTTCTAGCTTCTGGAGGCTGACTACATTGGTAGCCTGTGGCCTCTTCCCTTTCTCCAAAGCCAGCAGCCTGGCATCTTCTGATCTCTCTTGACTCTGACATTCTTGTCTCCTTTTTATACGGACCTCGGATTACACTGGGTTCCCAGGAAAATCTAGGACAATTCTCTCCTCTCAACAGTCTTAAATCACATGCTCCGAGTGCCGTTTGCCATGTAGAGTAACATATTTACAAAATCAGGGGATTAGGATGCGGACACCTGGAGGGGGGCATTGTTCTGCCTACACAGTATCTTGACTGGATACTCTTTGAATTATTTTCTGCCCTTATAGGTTCCTGTTATAAATTAGATATGGAGCTCTGACCACAACTTTCCACACACTCACTTCCTCTTCAGGATGGCCTCCCTTATATCCAAGTCCTCACATCACCATCTCTCATCTTGGTTCTTATGTTACTCCCTCTTCATTCTTGCAGAAATTCCTTAATAACAGCCCTCCTCTGTATAGTGGGTCCTTGATTCTCTATTCAAATCCATTGTTAGGAACAAGCCCAGCTTCCAATTTCTTCAAGTTCTTGTTGTTTAAGTTATAAGTATTTAGCCTGATAACACTATTTACAGTTCAACTATTATTCTTTGCTAATGTTTCATCTTATCAGGATGGGAAACATGACTTACGATGGTGGGAAACATGACTCAACACTTGAAGGATAGTTTAATGTAGTGGAATCTCAAGGCTTACAAACATAGAAGTTTTTTTATTTGAAATAATACACTGGGCTTTAGGATCAGAAATGTGAGTTAGCATGCACTGGGCCGTGTAACCAAGTACGTGTAAGGCAGAGTAGCAGATCTTCACCGTTCTGAAGACATTTGCAGAGTGCGTCTGCAATTTCCTAATTAACAAGAGCTCGGCTCGCTCTTGCTATGCCTTACCTGCTTGTGTTTTTCACCATAAATTCATCAGAGGGAATTTCATAAACATCAGCATGTGCTTCCTTGATTTGTTTTAACTCTTCTCATCGGGGGAGAACCTCATTTTTCAACAACTGTATTCTTGATTCTGTCTTGGCTGACAGAATGCTCTTTTTGCATTCTGTGAAATAAAGGGATTGGAAAGTGTCAGAAAGGGTGGTATTTTATCAGGTCCTTACAAGGGCACTTAAGAATATGATGATTGCTTCCTTGCCCCAACGTTCTCTCTCTCCCATGGGAAGGTCTGCTTGCTTTAGCGGATAGTAAGATCACAAAGAGACCCATCCTTGGAAAGATTCTTTGAAAATCTGGCAGTTGTGATGATGACTACATTTCTTCTAGTGGCACCTGGAAAAGAAAATATTTTCTCTCTACTGTGAAAGCACAATTTTCAGATCCTTTCAATAGGGCTTGAGTTTCACTGTAATTCTTCAAAGAGCTATTATTTAGGGGTACTTCTGGTAATTCCCATGAAAATGATAAACTGCAAAGGCCTGAAGGCTTAAAGCCCATAGTCACTGGCAGGGTGTGTTGTGGGGGGGAGGGGCATCGGCTTTGATGTGTTAATTACATAGTCCTTCCTGCTCCTTAGTCCTCTTCCTTAAAGCCCAGGTGAAATCAAGGTAAAAATCCTACAGATAGGTAAGGTATCCTTGCAGGAACGTATTCTATGGAAAGAAGGAAGGATTCTTCCAACTGTTTTTTTTTTTTTCCCCCCGAGTTAAGACCACCCCTGCAGTATGCAGAGCCCCAGGCAAATGTTGTATTTCCGAGGGTCTGTGTCTATAAACAAACTTTTATTTGTTTGTTTCAAGTTTTTATTTAAATTCTAGTTCTATAATGACTACTTCAAAAAATGCATTGCAACACTGAGGTCACGCATAGCTCTTTTCAATGATGATTATAGAGAAGAGGCACTCCTGTATTGGTTTATGGTCCAATCAGAGCACAGGAAGATTCTTTCTAGTGTTTGGAGACTGTCCCTTTTCTGTTCAGACTCAGACATCCTCTCTTCAGTTTCTTGATTGTTAAATGTAATAATTTCCACCATGAGAATAAGGGAGCAATGATTGTTAATTCATAATGCCATCGCTGTTTGGATCCTGCTTATATTAAAGCAATCTTGATTTCTGTGCTTCTAAACTTCACCAGTACCATGGATTTCATTCACTTGATGCTGGCTACAGCATGACTCCTGACGTGTGTCCTACCTCCTGCCGCCCATCCCACAAATCCTGGCTCTCAAGGATTCTCTCAAACCTTGTATTTGGCCGTTACAAACGCAAGTCTTATTCAGAACACACAGAAAATGTGAACAATGATTCACTTTCTGGTCATATAGAATTTATTGTGAGGAACTTTGTAGCATAAACATAGAACAGATGCATCTTCCAAACATGTCACCTCTTGAATTCTTTAGGCCATAATCACTGCATTCCTAGATCGGGACATCTTTTAATGTTGACTATCCCCCTGGCTTCCCCACATGGCCTACCATCAAGAGGAATATACAAGGGCCAGTGGACTGAGTAAGAAAAGTGATTCCTGGAAGGAAAGTGTGTTCCTCACCCAGCATGAGTAAAGAACAATGCAGAGAGGGCCTTGTCACTGCGTGGACAGGAAGGGGAGCGATGGACGTCCCAGGAATAGGTAGGTGTGGCCACGCTGGAGGACTGCCTGGCACATGAGGCCGAGCTGTGAAGGGGGTGGGGTGATGATCCCAAGTGCCACCGTGGGCAGGAAGGGTGCCCTGGGTAGAGGATGCCAGTACAACCTACCACCCTCTGGTGCCGAAGACCCAAGACTATATTGTGGTCGGCAGGTGCAGAGAGGCCACACACTGCTGAAGTCTGAAAGAATCTTGTCCTTTACCTATTGTGAATAAGAATCTATGTAAATCAATAACCAGCAGCCCGATTACCGTGCTGGCCAGTGGGAATGACTGATTCCAGCTCACCCCCAGGAACTCTGTTCCAGCCACAGAACCCCAGGACCGCTGCTGCAGAGGCACATATTTTGGAGCTCCTAGAGCACTAGTTAACCTAATGCTTGAGGGAAGTGGGTTAGGAGGATTACAGAGCTGAATGGCATCTCAAAAGGGGCGGGGTACAGAAACAGATCTCTGTGGCTTTTTTTTTTTTTTTTTTTTTGAGATTTTATTTATTTACTTGACAGAGATCACAAGGAGGCAAAGAGGCAGGCAGAGAGAAAGAGGGGGAAGCAGGCTCCCTGCCGAGCTGAGAGCCCAATGTGGGGCCCGAGCCCAGGACCCTGGAGTCATGACCTGAGCTGAAGGCAGGGGCTTAACCTACTGAGCCACCCAGGCACCCCTCCCTGTGGGTTTTGACCAAGACTGGGGAGGCCCAGCCCAGATGGTGCTATGGCCCCTGGTGGTCTCAGGCGCAAGAAGGGTCTTGGAAAAAAATATTGAGGATGACACTCGGAAAAGTAGCACACCCTGATATGCAACAGGGATCCCACTTTTTTGGATCTAACAGCCTCAAGTGTAATGGGTGTGTATGGGGAGGGATAGATGATTAGACTGATCATGTGTGTTGGGACTCTGTGTATTTTCTGGTTGCCTCCTCTTTTTCTTTCCCACCTGACATCCCTTCATTCAACAGAGACTGAGAGTCTCTGATATGACCAGCAGGGTCATATCAACTAACCTGTTCGCCATTAAGGTCAACAATATTTTTAGGAGCTCAGAAAAATATTCTAATTGCTTTTATAATCACAAGAAAAAAAAGAACTTTTAGGTCCAAGAAAATGTTTTCATATATAACATGTATTCATCTTTATACCAACAGCGTCATAAAAGACCATCTTTCATTTCTTTTTATGGAGGAAAGTGCTCCTAAAGGCTCTAGTGCTGAGTCCCAGCAAGCCAAAATGCAGCCGTGATGGCCAGCACTATACTAGGAGCTAGGGACATGGCAATGAGCAAGAGACGGTCTTGTGTTTTGTGGTATATGAGTGTAGAGGAGGATGGCAAAGAACATGGGAAGTTACCTTACAGTCTAATATGTTCTTCCAACAGAGATCGGCCCAAGGAACTACAGAAGGCTCGGAAGCGGGGTTGGGGGTCTGTCTGTGCAGATCAGTGATGAGTGGGGAAGGATTGCTTCATTTCACTCCCGTGCGTAGTTAGTCAACCAGAGTTTTTACCTATTATTCTTGTAATTGATGCAGATGATGATCCGAATGTATTATTGGCAGCTATTAAAGTCAGCTACCGGTAGAGATTTAACTTTGATACTGGTTGCTTTGAAATTTAAGCACCCCATCTGAAAGCATTTTTGAAATAATTGTGAAATGTGTAATAAATGTATGTATAATTTGCTACCTGGCTCTGTGTCCGTGATTACTTCCAGGTTCTTCAAGCTATCCAAATCAATGGTAATCCTAACATAGCACACTGAAGTGTTGGTGAGTGGACTAGACATCTCCAAGTGATGCCTATTTAAATGTCTCCCAGGGTCATGATCTCATTACCTCTCAGCCTGGTCCACAAAAGATAGCTTTATACCTTAGTCGGTTCTCTTTGGTTCTCTTTGAAACTTCTTACTATAAACAGCATCAACAACTAAAACCCTCTGTGTGTTTGTTTTGTCATCACAGGTAATGATACAATATATAGACCTCATTAGGTTGTATGTGATGATATTAGAGTTCCCTTAAAACCATAAAAATATCATTTATTTATAGTTTGTTTCCAGGAAACAGGGATTTGACTGAAGACATGCATTTTAGTTCAACAAGCCAACATTTAGTGAACATCTACTCTTGTGCCAGACACCCTACCACCGTACCAGGTCCAGAACACATTATACTGTAAGGTAACTGAACCAACGTACAGTTCTTATCTTCAAAGAACTTGTAATGTACAGGAGAACATGGGTAAGAGAATCAGTGATTCTAATTCTGTTACGGAAACCGTCAATGGCAATGGGCTCTTCTACCCAAAATTTGGTTGGGATGTTGAGACTTCTCGTGCCACACACACGGAGGGCTGTGAGAAGTTCTGCTGCTTACAGAATTGTGGTGTCTGAGGTGCACAGTGCAGTCCTCGCCAGCAGATCTGAAATGGTTTGAGAGAACAAGGAAAGGAGACTTACTGGACTAACAGAGTGCTTGGGTAGGTGGGTGCCCATACATAGGGGCTTTCATGGTTCAAATCTCCTGCTGGCGCCAAAGGGAGGAGCACCAAAGGTTTCTTATCGCCTTGTCCAAATGTGGGACACAAAGGAAAGTGCAGAGGGTGAGGCTTAAATGCTATCCGCAGTCAAACACCGAAAAAAAAAAAAAAAAAAAGAAAAGGAACCAGATTCCTCATTCCAGATACAGTGTGATAAGTGATAAGAAGTGCTATACGGAAGGTTTCCAAGGGGTGCTTATGTCACCGGAGCATTTAATCCAGTCGTGGAGGGTTTAAAAGAATTCCTAGAGAATGGTGCTTTTGACTGAATCATGAAGGGTAAGAGGAAGAGTGAGAGGAGGTTAATCAAGAAGATCAACTCGAGACAGGAGAGCGCCTACCGCGCTTGAAGCCTCAAGGGTGCATTTAGAAGGTGGCTCTTCTAATCTGAAAGCTGCTTGAGGTTCAATAAGAAGGAAAGAAGTAAAAGCCATGTCAGTGAGAGGTATATGGCTGATTCGATGAACTTCTTCGGTTAATCACAGACTTAGTTCAAAACAGTAACTCTCAACATAATCTTAGGGTGTTTCTTGTAGGGGGTGTGCAGTGAAGAGAGGTTGGAAAGACAGGGGGCGAAAATCTTGGTCAGTCTTCTCATGCTGCAGAGATCACTGTGCTCTCCCAAACCGTGTTGCTAACTCTCCCAGAGGGAGGAATTCTGTGTGCTTTAAAAATGAAAACGGGTGACTTGAATATATGCTGAATTCCGCTGAGTAGAGAATTACCGGGTTAACAAAGTGAAGTTCTAAGAGTGAATTTCGGGCTTGGCTCCAGTAAGGGCAAGGTGTTGGTTTGGTTGGGAGGGGAGGGAATGAATAGTGTGGTGCTTTCCTGGAGCATTAAAATCATGGACTCGGTGCCTGGGTGGCTCAGTTGGTTAAGCATTGGACTCTTGGTCTCTGCTTGTGACCCAGGTCGTGATCTTGTGGGTCATGAGATTGAGTCCCGGGTAGGGCTTCATGCTTAGCGCGGGGTCTGCTTGAGATTCTCCTTCCCTCTCCTCTAGCCCCCTCCCCCTTTCAAATCAATCTTTAAAAAAATAAAATTACCAAAAAGCCAGGTATGTGTGGTTATAAAAATAAGACCCGTTTCTAACTCTTCAGAAATGTTCAGTTTAGTGGAGGAGGACCAAAGAAGGATAAAAATAATACTCAGAAGTAGAAGGAACTGAAATCGCCAAGCAGGGAAGCCAAGTTGCTGCTGTGTCGCTCCCATTAGACTCCCTTCCTCCCATTTCCGACTTGCAATTAAGAACCCCACCTTCAGGACATCTGAGAAAGAAAGATTAATACTAATCAGACATTTGTGATACGTAGTCACAGTTTCCTAAGCAGATTCCTCTGAAACTTGTCAGCCAGTAGCATTTGTACGGCTGTCCGCATTTCTGGTAGCTCTTCTGGAGATCCTTGTGTGAGTGGAATCAGCTGCCATCAGACCCTGGGCTCGGTGCTGCTGGGAGCAAAAGAAAAGAGTAATAAAAGTTGGAACTGGTCTGCTGAGCAAAGGCTTCTTTTTTTTTTTTTTTTTAAAGCAAGAGGCTAGGAGTTGGGGGAGGAGGGATTCCATTAAAGGAAGAAAACTTCCTGTGACCAAGGCAACCAGCAGGCCCCCCCAAAGTCTGTGGGAGTTTGTGGGGAGAGGGAGGAAGTCCTGTAAACTTGTTACATCAGATGTTACTGTTTTTTGTGGTTTTTTTAATTTTTTATTTTTTATAAACATATATTTTTATCCCCAGGGATACAGGTCTGTGAATCACCAGGTTTACACACTTCACAGTTTTTTTTTTTTTTTTTTAAGATTTTATTTATTTGTGGGGCACCTGGGTGGCTCAGTAGGTTAAGCCTCTGCCTTCAGCTCAGGTTATGATCTCAGGGTCCTGGGATCAAGCCCCGCATTGCTCTCTCTGCTCAGCAGGGAGCCTGCTTCCCCCTCTCTCTCTGCCTGCCTCTCTGCCTACTTGTGATATCTGTCTATCATATAAATAAATAAAATCTTTTAAAAAAATATTTTATTTATTTGTCAGGCAGAGATCACAGGTAGGCAGAGAGGCAGCTAGAGAGAGCCAGATGCGGGGCTGGATCCCAGGACTCTGGGATTATGACCTGAGCCGAAGGCAGAGGCTTTAACCCATTGAGCCACCCAGGCGCCCCAAGATGTTGCTGATTTTAATCAAGAATCCTAGGTGACCCTTAGGCAATTAACTCATGGTCTAGTTGGTCTATTATGTATCTTCAGCTGATTCTTTATACATTTTCTTCTCTTGTCCCAACACTACTAAATTTGAGACGTGGTTATGAGTGGCTGCATTCAGCATTCATTGAATCCTGGTGCTTCATTCATTTCTTTCTCTTCTAGCTGACTGAAAAAGGAGGAAGTTATTTCAATCAAGGTTTTATCCTTTTAAGAGAAAAGGGAATAATTTAAATACATGCCTCATGCTGTTTCTAAAAGCAGGGCAAGTAACCTAATGAAATAATTCTGACCATATGACTGAATCTATATTTCATTTTCATTGCCAGGTGCATCCAACTGGAGCTGGAAATAGCAATATAGATCCACGTTTGTTCAAGTGATCATAAGAAAGCGGTTCTAAAGGTTACTGTTTTAGCAAATTAAAATTCCAAGAGCGTGATTACAAATATATGCCTTAATAATAGTAGGCATTTTTAAGATTGCATGAATTAAAGAAAGAGTCAAATTTATAGTTTCTAGTTAACCCAGGGGTCAGTATCAAACAAACTTTGAATGAAAATAAAGGCCGAGAGAAAAATAGGTAAGGAAGTATTTATTTAATAATATGGCATTTAACCAGAAGAAAACTTATTCTGTAACTCAGCTTGTTATTTGGCATTAATTTGAGATTTTTCATATTGTACTCTTCCACTCCCTTCAGTACTATTTAAATTTTTACCCACCAATTTCTAAGAGATAGGTTCATTAAGAAACACATGGTTAATTGGATGTTTTCTATGACTCATCGGGGCAAGCATGTTCCATAAATGATATAGGGTACTCTGAATATGGTAAGCACCCCAAAGATACTCCAAATGCATAGAAAAAAGTTATTGGATTAGAGGGTCAAGAGCAAAGGCTTTTGCCTACGAGGCTGGATTTACAATGTCAGAAACTTTAGCTAAATGTCTAAGAGTTACATTTTCTGGTGGAAATGATACTCAGGCATAGTGGAAATGCTCAGAATTAGAAATCTGTGGTCCTCTACAGCTGCTCTCTCTACCATGTCTAGGAAACATGATGGCTAAGCTATGGGCTTCTGGGTAGATTCCTGAAGGTGGTTCACTTTACAGCTCTTCAATCTCATCAACTACAGAGACAAATGGGAAGGAAAAATGACAAAGGGGTTCTTGGTGAGAAGTGTTTTGTTTTTCATGACATTGCTCAGTGTGTTTTGATACTTTTCCTAGGAATATTGATGGATTTGCACCTATGTGTCCATATTCCTTCAACTGCCTTCCTATTGCTAATTGGTGTTTTTGAGTTAGTTTTCCTAAGTCTTGGGAAGGCATCTCTGACCACATCTTTGGGTGGAACCCTGGAGCAATCCAGATTTCTTTAGTGATCCTTAGCCTCGTGAATACCTGATTATAATCTATCCCTTCTATATGTTTTCTTCCTTGATGGACAAAATTAGTGACGTGTCCAATGGGTCAGATTTAAAATTATTTTATCCAACCATGAAGTTGAGTTGGAATCCCAGAATTGGGTCTAAGGGGAAGTGAGGTCCAGGTGAGCAACTGGTTTGGGCTCTAGCAGAACGAAAGTTTAACAAATTGTGACCACCCCTCAATAATTAATAAATAAATTAATGCTAAGGTTATCTTAGGTAGATTCTTAAAATAATTTGACTATTTGGTTTAAATCAGGCCAAATCACAAGACTGGGAATTCCAAGTGTCTGGAATTCAGGTATCTGAAAAATGGTTACTAAAATTATAAAAACAATGAAGTCAGTTCTAGTTAGTGAAAATATTATTAAATCTCAGTAATAAAAATTACCTTTAATCATATTGAAATATGTTGCATTTTGGCTTGCAGCCTAAAAAGGGTTTTAAGTGTGATATATTTATGTTACATAAATAGAAGCTCAATTAGTATTTATTCAATGGAATAAACAGAGCACACCTGGTACTAAATGTAATAAACTTTGGACTCATTTTCAGAATGGTTAAGTCAGCATTCTTTTGGATTTTTTTTGGTCTTGCTATGCCTTTTTCCTGTTTTAACTTCTCCTCTCTTCTTACTCTAAATACTATTCCTTCCAATATTTGAAAAAAAAAAAATGTGAATATTCTGAGAATCTCTAGCCAATGTATCTTCAGGTAAAAAATGTTTTCTCCAGCTGGTATGCTAATATAGTAGTATCACTGAGCTTTTTTGTTATTTCAGTAATAGATACTTTGCTGCTTATTTCTAATCATTTGTTCAAGGGACGGAGTCGGACACCTGATCTCTTGAGTATGGTCCAGCAGGCTAGGGTTGACACTTTATTTCTGCATCAGGCCACCAGCTGTGAATGAGGGTGTAGATCTGTCCTCAGTTTCCCCAAGATAGAAACTCTCTGTGTCCTACTGCTCCCATAAAGAAAAACCAAGTAGTATAAACTTGACAACCAGAGACAAAATCTTTTCTGGCGGCTTAGCAAAATACAGGAACTATGGTTTCTGGCATGGGGAACTGTAAACTCAATGTTCATTCTTCTGAGAATGGGCATAATTAAATATTTGCCACTGAATCATGAAAATGAGATGATCGGATAGTCAGTGAAATGACATAGTCTTAATGGCCCTGTCTTTTCAATCTTTCCCATCAGCAGAAAAAGAAGGGAAGCATCAAATAGTATTTTATTCTCATATATTTAGTGACTCGGGAATTTGGACAGGCCACAGCAAAGATAGTCATTTTCTGCGTCCCAATATCTGAGGCCTCAGGAAGGGAAGATTTGAATAACCAGGCACGATTCAAACTCTAGAGGCTTTGATAATTTTCACACCTATATCTGGCATATGGCAGAAAGAACTCAAAGGCCTCACTTAGGTGGTTCTAGCAACAGGAACTCCCACTCAGGGATTTTCCATGTAGTCTGAGCTGACTCACAGCATGGTGGCTGCTGGGCTCTTGGACTTTTGACATGATGACTCTGTGCTTGTGAGTGTTTATTCCTGTAAAAAAAAGATGGTAGCCATGGGGCTTTTTGTGACCTAGCTTTGGAAATCACTTATTGTCACCTCTCCTGTCCCCCGTTGGTCAAGCCTTTCATGAGCCCACCCAAATTCAAGGGAAGGACAGACCTCCTCTCTTGATGAGGGCCAGTTTTGGAGGTTCTGGCCAGGCTTTAAAACAGACCCAGGAGGACTGGTTTTCTTCTGAAATAGCCTTCTTCAGAATTGCGGATAAGGCTCAGATTAGTCCTTCCTTGTTTCCTCATGGACTCTGTTTCTATGCGCACGCAGTTCTTCCAACTCAACGTGTGACACACACTTCACCTACATGGAAGAGGGAGGAAAGAAACGTTGCCGAGTGCTAACTGGTTATGTGTGTCATGTATACCACTACCAAACTCCGCCTAATCTCTTTAAACTTTCTTAGGACCCTTTGGGAGTGTTTCTTTCCAGAGTCATTGACATTTGGGAAAGGGTTTCGCCTGCTTGGCCCATTTTCTCCAAAGACTGTACATCTCCAATCTGCTAGATATGTCTGGCCACCGTCCCTGAAGAAAGTCTCAGAGTCTCTCACAAACTTGTTGCCCTTTCTTTTAAACAGAGTAAATTGGTATCCAGTTGGTGGAAAAGAGCTCAAACTTCTGCTTCTGGGATAAGTATTAACATTATAATAAGAGATTTAGGAATACCCCTAAGTGTTATATGTTTTGCGAGAAAGTGTGGAATCCTCGCAGGAAGAGAATAGAGTCACGGTCTTTAAAGGAATTTACCATCTTATGTGAAAAGGTAGACAGGCAGATGCATCCTCTCAAAAATGTCCAGCTGCTGCAGCACCGTGGAAAGCTACACATGACATGCCAACGTGTGACTCATTTAGCCATTCTTCTGGGCAGCTGAGCCTGAATGTGCCAGTGATTGGAACTGGGTGATATTAACAAGGAACACTCAGTGGTGAAGGTGAACCTTAAGGGGAAGAATCAAGTTCCATTGGTGATGAGGTAGAGAAAGCACAGTGGGAAGAAGGTCCAGAGGTCTCTCTGAGGTTCAAAAAGGATGAGACATTTTGAGGTCCATTTTCAGAGATGTGTGCTTTTTGACCCAAGTGAAGCATTGGGCTCAGTTCTAGGTCTTGGAAATATTTTCTAACTAATTAGGTGCCTTGACACCAACTCTCACCTTCTTCTAGCTCCCAAGCCATGGATTTCATCAAAGCAAGGTTGGTGCTTCACTAGAGCCCTGGTGTCTTATGCAGAATCTGGAATGGTACATGAATCCAGGATGTGCTGGTTACATTTCAATTCCATTTCAATGGAATTAGATTACCTTGAGCAAATTTAGACCTTAACATCCCATGACCAGCCTACACCTGCTGAGGCCTCTGTTTCTGGAGTTCCCAGAATTGCCCTAGGGATACTTTTGGATCTGTTTTATAAGCTGAAGTCTTTGCATAAAACAATCCTGTTCCCTTGGAAGTCTACAAAGCTGTTTTTAATTGAGCAGTCCTATCACGCTGGTTGTGCTCAATGATTTTTTGAGCATACTAGCCTTTGTTGAATGAGCCCAGGGCCTGAGCCAAGCTTTTTGGAAAAAGCAGAAAAATAAGAAATCTCAGATGTTGTGATTTGTTTCCTCCTAGAAAAAAAGAACCCGAAAGTCAGATATACATACCTGCTTTGAAAATACTTATAAGAAATTGTAAGAAAGTCCCCATTCAAATTTTATAATTATTTCTCCCTCTTCCCACATGATACATTTTTGTTTTTAGCATTTTCTCTCTTTATTATTTTTTTATGACATTCAGTTAGCCACTGTATAGTACTTCAGTAGTTTTTGATTTAGTGTTCAATGATTCTTTGCCCTTTTCTGTGGAAACAACTCTAGGTGTCTAGAAGCCTTGCTGCTTCTCCTGATGCATTTACATTTCATACTTTTCTAGTCTTAAGAGCTTCTGTCATTTTCAAGAAGGCAAAGCTGATGAAAACTCACATGTCACAGTGTGTGGTTTTTTTTTTTTTTTTTAAGATTTTTATTTATTTATTTGACAGAAATCATAAGTAGGCAGAGAGAGAGATTGGAGGAAGCAGGCTCCCCACCGAGCAGAGAGCCTGATGCGGGGCTCGATTCCAGGAGCGTGGGATCATGACCTGAACTGCAGGCAGAGGCTTTACCCACTGAGCCACCCAGACGCCCCATGTCACAGTGTTTTAAGGGCAGGACTAGCCCACAGAAGCCTGGCTGGTGGCCAAGGCTGGTTCAAGACTTTTAGCCAACACATTGCTGCTATTACAATTCCCTGCTGGATCCTTGTAGTAAAGCTTAGGACCGGTTAGTCTGAATCCCGATAGGGTTATCAGAAAAGCCAAATGAAAGACGAACTCTGACACTCACAATGCTCATAATCGACTCACGACAAAACAACATGATTCTGTTCCATAATCTTAGCTATGCCCAGGTCACCATCTTGCCTGGCTGGTTTTGTTGTTGGTAGCATAACCTGACACAGATTCCAAAGGCAGAACCCCTTCCAGAAACCAGGGAGTGGTAGATTATGTAACCAACCTGGGATACGATCAGGTTTACCAGAGGCTGATAACTAACAACTTAAAATCACTTGCCTTTGCCAAAGACATCCAGAGAGATCTTGTTTTTCTTCACAGGACGGTAAAATGGTTCAAAATTTTACACAGTTAAATGAATACATTGCTTATTAAGATTTATTTTCCATGTAAAATCTATAGTTCATTAAAAACTACATTCCTGGGGCGCCTGGGAGGCTCAGTGGGTTAAAGCCTCTGCCTTCGGCTCGGGTCATGATCTCAGGGTCCTGGGATCGAGCCCCACATCGGGCTCTCTGCTCCGCAGGAAGCCTGCTTCCTCCCCTCTCTCTCTCTGCCTGCCTCTCTGCCTACTTGTGATTTCTCTCTGTCAAATAAATAAAATCTTAAAAAAAAAAAAAACCCAAAAAACTACATTCCTTAATCTCTTTTCCAGCCGTGCATCTACTCTTCATCAAGGATGGTGGTAACGTAACAGGCAAAAGAAGACAAAGGGCCAAAGATATAAATAGCAAAAAGTGAAAATTACATTTTAGTAAGCCATCTCATTTATTTGAGACACAGAGAGGCATAAACTCAGTAATCAGCACTTCGGATTCAGTGTGTTTAGTTCTATGACTCTCTCTGGAAAGGATCTTGGTTTCATATCACCTCTGAAAGGGAGCAGACATTAAAAATGGCTCCTATTCTCTACTCCACCGGAGCCCACTTGTCTGTGTTTCATGGCTTACAAATGGTACCCGGCTGAAGCAGGAGAGAAAGGAAAGTGGCCCATCGTGGGGAATTTGTCCAATTCTACTCTCAAAGGGCCCTGGAAGATCCTGAGTTTTCCCAGATTTTGTATTAAATCAAAGAACTCTAGGAGGTCTCATCGAGATCTAGGCACAGGTGAAAACGTGAAGTGACCTGGGGATTGAAGTCCAAGTACATGTCCTTAGCCATCTTGCTAGACACTCCCCTCCTTGCAATGGGCCAGAGCCAACCCTATCTTTCTGAGAACATGCAGATAGGGGATGATGGAGTTTTAAGCTATGGGAATTATTTTGGCCTTTACTAAAACCTTGTAGTATTATTAATAATAGTGACATATTGGTATAGGACCGCATCATTTTTTAAGATCCTGTCCCTTCTAGTATCATATTTGACCAAACAACTTAGATAAAGAAAAGAAAAGATAAAGATTAGATAAATATCTTCATTTCATAGAGCAATTCACTGAGGCTCTACGGGGATGAACACTTCCTACAAGATGATTTAGAAAAGTGAGTAGCCTATGCCCTTTCCATTAAAGGGCTTTTGTGACTCTCCCTAACATGTGTTCCTTGAACACAGTTGTATTGGGCGGCATAATGGCCTTTCACAGATAACCACATCCTAAACCCCGGATCTTTACATCGCAAAGGATATTTATGGTTACACATGGAATTAAGGTTGCTAAACAGCGGACTTGAAAATAGGGAGGTGATCCTGGATTATCTAAGTGGGCCCACTAGAATCACAAGGGTCCTTGAGAGTGGAAGGGAGAGGCAGAAGAGAATGTCAGAGTGACGCAGTATGAGAAGCACCAGGTCTCTTGTTTGTGGCTTTGACCACAGAGGAAGGGCCACAGGCCAAGGAATGTGATGGCTCTAGAAGCAGGAAAAGGCAATGAAATATACTTTCTCCTATAGCCCCTGGGAGGGAGTGCTGACGCTTGGATTTTAACCCAGTGAAATGGTGTCAGACTTCTACCTTACCGTGAGATGATGTATTTGTGTTGTTTTAAGCCACTAGCTTTGCGGTAATATGTTATAGCAGCAATAGAAAAATACTAATACACCAATGCTGTGGAATGTTTTATTTACAAGAGGTTTCTGAGACAGTGGTATACTGGTTAATGTTTAAGAACCCACTCTCCAGGGAAAGGAAAAAAGTCCCATTAGTGTCTGCCACTCTTTATGGTGTAAATGCTCCCATCATTGCTGATGTCAGGCCACCAGTAACATTGCCTATCTCAGAGTTGGGAAGGGAGGCCCACAATGTCTTGTGAGCTGGTGTCAGCCAGTGGTAGTAGGCTCCTGAAATATGTCTGGGAAACTGTACCAGCTAGCCCTTTCAGCACTGCTCTGTGCCCATTAGGTTTATTAGGGGTAGCCCTTCAGAGAAGAAGTCGGCTTCGTGCTCCACAGCCCAGCACTCCAAACTTAATTGACAACACTCTTTTCACCGAATGGTGGATGCTAAGTGGAAAGTTGGTGACAAAATAGTACCAGCTGTGTGTTCTACTGCCTGCTCCCAGCCCAGATTTTTTTAGACTCTACTAAAAAAAAAAAATCTACCCAATTCATGACTACCATCCACTTTTTTCTTCTTATCCATCTTCTAAAAATCAGGGAATGTGAGTCGGGGGTAGTAAGACCAACTGAACGGGGGATAGATACTTGTGGCTCTAGCCACTGTTGCTGGCCATCCAGTTTGCCAGGCAAGGCAAGTGGCAGCAAGCAGCTGAGGAATAAATGATCTATGCTTAACATCAAAGATCTAGTGACTGAGGCTCTCATCTTTTCTATCATGGTCAGTTCAAGTTGTCAACTGGGGCAGGGTCCCCTTGCTTCAAAGAGACCGGCTTTTGCGTCCTGGGTGTTAGTGTAATAGGATAGATGACATTTGCCCTGTGACTCCGACTTCCTATAATTCCCTCCCTAGGCTTTTCAGAAGCTTGGGGGAATCTTTTGATAATGATTTAATTTTTCCCTGAGCTTGTTAATTCTGCTGATTGGGGCATAGGGGTCTGGGTGAGGTGCTTTAATCTTGCTAATTAACTGCATTTCTGTCTCTTCCTGTTTAGATCATTTCTTTTGGATGACTCAGTCTCTTTAGGGTAAATGTTCAGTCTTTCAGATTTCTCAACCGTTTCCCTGCTCTTCCCCAGGATGGTGTCATATGTCTCAGGGTTGGGGGCTGAGGGAGATCATGTAATCCTGTGGCGGTGGGCAAGTCGGGTTTCCATGAATGCAGGCCCTTGTTCTGTGTGCTGTTCTCGGGCTCTGCGGTGAGGAATTTTGTCTGTCCGGGCCCGCTGGGGTCTGCTGACATGTGGCTGGCTCTGTGTGGCCTTGAGAGGGATCACACTGATATCCACACCTGACGTTTGTGGGTGTAGACATTGGCTTGCAGTCTCCTGTCTCCATGCTCTGCTGCCCTTGCTTCCAACCCAGACTTCCGCCAGCCCTCCCGATGCCCTGCAGGCCCCCTTTGGAGCTCACAGGATTCAGGCATACCCCTCCCTGAAAACTGCTACTGCAGACTCTCCAAGGACATCTCTCTTGTTGCTGCATTGTCCTGCCGGTGGCAGGTTGGCTGAGACACAGAGACAGATGGGAACTTCCTCATCCCTCAGATTGTACCAGAGAAAGGCGGTTGCTAACTCCAGTGTTCGTGGGTCACCCAAGCTGTTGGCGCCGGATGGGGTGGGGGTGGGGGGCTGGGTATTAGACATTTCAGAATCTGGTTCTGCCATTCTTGATTACCATTTCTGTGCTTCTTTTTCCCCTCTGCCATGCTCTGAGAAGAAGCTTTCCATTAAGCGCCTTTCTGATTGAAACAGTTCTTAGGCCATGTCTATTTCAATAAAACTTTATGGCTTAGCTCTCATTGGTGGAGAAATAACCTTTCTGTATCAGGGAAAAAGTTCTCAACTATGAAGTGGCCAGGTGTGTTTTCTCATATAAGGAACCATGGAAAAACTAGGAAGTAAGAATTACCCAGCATGGAAATACACTACTTGATATCCTGGCTATTCCCACTGTACTTGCCAATAGAATTTTGCAAATGAGGACATAAAGTTCCTCACCCCCACACACTTCCCCAATACGAGATCACTGGAGAATTTAAGCTCCATTGAGTTTTATGCCTAATGTGTATGTATGTATGTGTGTGTGTGTGTGTGTACATATACATATATATATATATATAAATTAATTTGATTCATTCATGGGAGCTGAAGTGGTATGATCCTAGTGGATATTTGTATTCGTAATTTGTTTTTTGTTTTTCGTTTTTGGTGTAGTTAGCTTTTTTTTTTAAGATTTTTTTTTATTTGACAGATGGAGATCACAAGTAGGCAGAGAGGCAGTCAGAGAGAGAGGAAGCAGGCTCCCTGCTGAGCAGAGAGCCCGATATGGGGCTCAATCTCAGGACCCTGGGATCATGACCTGAGCCGAAGGCAGAGGCTTTAACCCACTGAGCCACCCAAGCGCCCCTCGTAATTTGTTTTTAATAGACTCAGAAGAGTGTCTTTATTTTCCGGAAAGGCCTCCCCCTACCTTTATTCCTCTGGTAATTTGTATTAACCTCTCTCATACCATATTGTCATTAGTTTTCACATCTTCCTTGCTTTCTCCCAACATCCCCCCACATGTATACCAAGCATGCCTGACCAGAAGAGACAGAATCTTGTGATGTTTATGTCTGTATCTTTCATGCATGTATCCCAGGTGATGTGCCTGGCCCATGGCAGCTGCTCCATCCACGAATGGATAAAGGGACTTTGTAGGTAACCTTTCAGCAAATAGGCAGTCAAGAAAAAAATCTCAGGCCATCATCAACATCAGGTCTCTGGTAGAGGCGTGATGACTCAGCTGTGAGACCAACTCATGAGAAGTGAATCACAGTCGACTGAAAACCTCGTTTTAAAATATGGGATATTTTCATCAAATTTGATAATGTGGATTGACTGTGTGAATATGAAATATCCAACCAAGGGTAAATATTGAATGGGGTTTTAGAGCAGTATTTTCCTATGGCAAAATAAACATAATTGGAGCAAACAGGGTGTTCTTTCAAAAATTTAGACGTACTGCAAACACTGAAGTTTGCTATCATTATGATTGTTATTGTTGCTGACACCAAGAATACACTGCTACTAGCTCGTCCATAGTTGTTTTTTTTAAATTTAAATAATTTAAATAATGAATGCCTACTTACAGAAAAAGTGATAAAGCACAGAGAGGTTTCAAAAAGAAACTATACTGATTGAAGATAATCACCACTAACAGCTTGTTCTCTATATCTACTGCCTCTCAGAAAAAATTACATCATGCTGTATTTAGTATTTTACAGAGTGCTTTTTGGTTTGACTTAATAGCAATAATATTGTTGACATCTTTTTAATATTTTCTTTTTTCTAGCCTAATGTGAAGTTGTACTGACTCATATATTTCTAAATTTTATGAGGTATTCAAATATTGTTTTTTCTCATAGTAAAAAAAAAAAAAAAAAAAAGGCCACTTGGCTTCATTAGTGGGATTTTCTACTATACCCAAACAATTAAAAAAAAATTTTTTTTTAAGATTTTATTTATTTATTTGACAGAGAGAGACAGCAAGAGAGGGAACACAAGCAGGGGGAGTGGGAGAGGGAGAAGCAGGCTCCCCTCTGAACAGGAATCTGGGATCATGACCTGGGTTGAAGGCAGAGACTTAGCAACTGAGCCACCCAGGTGTCCCCTAAACAATTTTTTTGGACTAATTTTTAAACATGAGAAGAAGTTTTTATTGGTCTGTGCAATTGATTAATGAGTTATGTCCTGGGCCTGGCTTTGAATCTCAGGCTCAGCTGTGAATATTCACGAGACCCACATTTTTGTCTTCCGATGGTCTAGATACTGTTGAAACACACTAACCAACTCAAATGTGTGTTACCTTGAATATAACATATACTAATTTGTTTAAAATATGGGCAGATCTCACGCTGGGTATTTGCAAGTGAAGAAGGTTTTTAGACTGTGAACATGCAACTGAAGTATGAGTGTCCCAGGACTTTAGAACAGGTTCTGCTCGATGCACGAACCCGAAATGCCCTTCAGCTCATCTGTCCAACAGGTTACATGAATACAGGCATTTCTCGAGTATGGAATATCCATTTATGTCAGACTCAATTGATTTTCTTGGAAGCTACACCCAGAATTAAAACAAAAAACAGAAACTATTTCTAGTAACCTGTAACATTCTAAGAAAACAGTTGTCACTTACTCGTAATCTGAGATAAATATAACAAGCTGAGCAAAGGGGACCTTTGTATTTTGTGTAGAAGGGGGGTTTCTAAACACCTGAGTAAGGAAAACCAAAGAAGGTGAATGAGTGTAGGAAAATTTTAGAGGTAGGACAACTTCATAAGCTCTTCATCAGGACACTACATATAAATTTATATACATTATACTCAAATAATTATATATATATTACTCTCTACACCATAAGGGGATGCATAACCTCTACCTGATTATACATTCTGGTAACATCTTCTGGCTTAGTTTGAGTGCTATATGACTTTAGAAAGAGCAATATTGCATTTACTTAAGCATGCCATATAGTTAATCTGGCTATCAGAAATGTCTTGCTTTTTATTTTATTTTTTATTTTTTTAAAGATTTTATTTATTTATTTGACAGAGAGAGAGAGAGAGATCACAAGTAGGCAGAGAGAGGCAGAGAGAGGAAGGGAAGCAGGCTCCCTGCCTAGCAGAGAGCCCGATATGGGGCTCAATCCCAGGACCCTGGGATCATGACCCAAGCTGAAGACAGAGGCTTTAACCCACTGAGCCACCCAGGTGCCCCGTCTTGCTTTTTATAGCCTAGTATTTACACTTAGAGCTAGAAAAATTGCCACTTGACAGTGAACATGTTTTAGTATCATTATCTTGGAGGAAGATTTGTATTCCCTTTGATATCAAAATTGGGAATTTGCCGTAGAACAATGTAATCATTGTGTAGCATTGCAAGTCCCATAACACAATGTAATTGAAAGTCAAAGGTTATTCAGGAATGGAAAGCAAAGTACAAAATAACTAGCTGCCTACGAGTGTTTTCTAATTTTTCTATTAAGAATATTTGTAGGATAATATGAACTTCATGAAAAGTATCTGCTGTGACTCAAGTTGTACTATAAAATATTTAATTACATCTGACACTAAGTTTGTGTGTGTGCACATGTGTGTGCACATTAGGACATGTGATGCAATGCTAAATGTCTCCTGAAAAATGGAAGCCAGTAAAGAGTTGGGCCAAATTTTGGGGTGAATTATTCATGGAAAGTGACATCTGTGAAGCTCAGGGTCTAATAAAAATACAAGGCAAATAAGTAAATGTTTCCTTTTCTTACAGAAATTGATTTTTTTTTTTGTATGAGGCAGATGTTATTACATTACATAACCTTATTCTAAATGACTACTGCAGAGTGAAGAATGAAAACAGCATTTTACTTCTTATGTTTCTAAAGTGAAGGGATCTAATTTAATTTGGTCATTTTAAATAAAAGACATTTTAATAGTCCTATAAGTCAGGGTTCTGTTAATTAATGGAGAGTGCTTGCAGAAATAGAATACATTTCTAGATATCTCTGCTGTAGGTAAAGATTTACTAATAGCTTTATGAAAACAATTTTAAATTGCAGTGATTATATTTGTTAAATGTAGAATGGGTGCCCTGGACTCATTGATGTCTAAGGTCCGTTTGGCTTTAAAATTCTATTCAGGGTTGTTTCTCAATGAAGTGAGGCATTTTCCAAGTTGTTTGAGAGGAAGAATTTTCTAGTTTTTCTTCAACATTGCTGAAACAGAGTGTTTACATTATTTTAAATTCCTTAAATTGCAAACGAACTGTTGCCCCATCTGTGCAAGTGAATGAGCAAAAATAAATGAGGTTATTTGCTGCAAATTATTTTGTATTTTTTTTTTCTAACCAGGAGTTAACCATGTTTCAGCTATGAGAAACTTAAATTTAGACTTTCACTGAACTTAAATAGCATGGCAAAAATGACCCCAAAGTGGTAGGACAGTTTCTAGAAGGTCTCGGTATTGACTTTGATGTGGAGGTTTTGGCACACTGGCCCTTAAAAGGGGAGACGAGCCTGTGAAAAGAAGTAGCTGGCTCTCCAATGCCCCATTCCCTTACCTTTGAGCCTTAGAGGGCTAAAAGTAGACTACGTACTTACGATTACTTAAATTACTTAAAATCCATCCTTTGGCTGTTGTCACCAGAAGGGTTTTGGGGGATAATGAAGTGGCTATAACTGTAGGAAGAAATAATTAGAAGCTAGAGATGAGCTAGAAAGCAGTTTTGGGGTTAGGTTGTGACATAAGGGAATCTCATCAATTCCTTCAGCAAATATGGGTCAGAGCCAAAATAGAAGACACTGCACTACATTCTATACAGGGTCTAGCTGTGTTAGCCAATATGCAGCTACTAGTCATCTGTGACAATTTCAACTTAAATGTTCATGACTTGAAATAGGTAAAGTTTAGTTCTTTGGTTGCGCTGTCCACATTCATGTGTCCAATAGCCATGTGTGGCTAGTGGCTATCACACTGGACAGTGTGGGTAAAAAAAAAAAAAAAAAAAAAAAAAAAAAAAAAAAAAAAAAAAAAAACATTTACCTTATTACAGAAAGTTCTACTGGAGAGTTCTGGCAGGATGGCCAACGACATGATCCTGGTGCTTTCCACATCGGTAATCCATCTGAGGAGTTTATATAAACAGCTTTAACACCAATAGTGTATAGCATGAGTAATTTGGGAGGTCAAGACAAGACAGCAGGACCGGTTCAGAGGAGGAAAGATCAAATCAGAGTGGACAGAAGAGAGTCACAGAAAAGGAAGCATTTGAGGTCAGAAAGAAAGAAAGAATGTGAGTTTATCAAAGGTCGATTGAAACGTTTCCTGCATAAAGGAAGACAGGCATACAAGGACAGAGAGGATGGTGAGCAGGCTGTGGTGAAGAGATCATGAGCGATGTGGGTACTTGAAGCCGTTGGCGTTCTGGCTGTGAGAGACCTTGAGGCGAAGGGTTTGGGCTTTTTCTGAAGGACTGAGAAACCACTAGAATTTTTGAGCAGGGAATGTGATCCAAGTGTTATTTCAGGAAGACATTTCTGGCAGCAGCATGCAGGCTGGATTGGGTAGAGAGAGAAGTTGATAGACCATATTAACACGTGTTGGAAATGGGCCGTGTGTGCACTTGTAAGGACCTGACCTTGACCTGACCTTGAATATCAGCAACTTACTCTGGACACATACTATAGTGGACCTTGATTAAAATAAGCTCATCTTGTAATGGGATTTTTGGAAATCCAGGTATCCGTATCATCCTAAATGACTGATTTTTGTACACCTCTCTTTCATTATTTTTACAGTCAGCCGGATGCATACAGCTCGTTCATAATTCATAACAGAGGACGTGGAGGGACACAGAGACAAGAAGGTAAGATCAGTGGGAAAAAGTAAGCAACCGGAAATAATTCAGGCTGAAGAGAGAAACAGAATCAGACAACTTCAAGGGGGAGTGACCTGATGGGTTTAGAACTGAAACTTAGCTGGATGACGGTCACCCCCATGCTTGTCCCACTTACGCAGTGGTGAGGTTGGCGCCCACTAGTACTGGCCATCTGCGTCTCTTCTCAGTTTTGCTCTCGGTGAGTCTCGGGTGAAGTATTTACACCATGGAAATTGGCAAATGTTACAAATCAGGATTCTCTTGATCTCAGCTGTGCAGAGCTGTGTCCCCACTACGTCCACAGGAACATGCAAACAAGCTTGATCTCGTCTTTAAAAGACTAAAAATTGAAGCTACCATAATGCCGAGCAGTCATACTGAGGGCAGAGAGACGAGTGCTTCCAACTGAGAGTTTATAATTCTAGATAATACGTATGGCTCTACGGTGTTTTGTAATGCCTTGTGCATCTTAAGCTCCACGTATAAATGCTTCAGAGGTGTTGTTTTTAGATCCATTTTTCCCTTCCTGCTTTGCCATGGAGCTTCCTAGGAGTTGCCTGGACGAGTAGAGACCCCGTCTTCCTGGCTTCCTTGTATAGATTTTATGTAGCTTTATGTATGATTTCTGGATAGGAAAGCTGTCTGGTTAGTTCCATGCTTACTAATTGGTGTGTATAGTTTGCCTCCCTTTAAGCTTGGGTATTTTTTTTTTTTTTTGCTTTTGATGGGCTTAGATGCCTCCCTAACTATTGAGTTTCCTACAGCAGCAGTGGTGAGAGGCCATGCCCTTCCAGGTGCCATCGGTCCAGCGCCCATGGCGTGTCTGGTACTGTCCTCAACACTCTCCAGGCCCGATCTCACTTCCTCCTCCACCATCATCCTTTTAGTTAGAAACTATTATGCCCCTCAGCCAGATGAGAAAACGGATCCAAGAGGTTAACACACTTGCCCCAGTCACCTAAGTGATTGAGCTGGGATGTCAGTTCAAACTGATGTTGGACATTATAATGCTGACCCTTCAGCTCTAAGCCATATTGCATGGAGAAAAACTCTTTCCTGGTGGTCATAGGCCCACCAGAAGCCATGATGAGTGAAACACGACAGCCCTGAGGGCTTTGGCTGCCAGGAATGAGGCTCTTTTTTACTGTGTGCCCAGAGTGTGTTGCTATTACCTTTATGGGCTTGTGGGGAGAATAAAGCCCAAGGTGCACTTGGACACACAAGGGGAACCTTGTTCGAGAGATCTGACTTCCTTTGAAACCTCACAGGTAATGAGCGGATTCAGTGGTTCTAATAAAACGCCCGTGAGAATTCCCAGATTGAGTCAGGGTCCCAGATTGAGAAAATCTATGACCCAATTTTTCCAAGTCTTGCCTCATTCCAACACTCTAATATTTTAAAAACAATAATAACAATAACAAACGACACAGACATTTCTGAGATTTATAAGTAGAAAAATCATTCCTGAGATGTAACCTACACAATGCAGTCATGAAAAAGCACACTTTGGGGAGACCTTAGAATGCCCCCAACCGGGTAAATGACTCTAATAATAAAAATGCAAAAAATAAAAAAATAAAAAAATAAAAAAAACAAGAAAACATGCTTGCAAAAGGACCCAATTACAATAGCAAATCCGGTTTGTGGAACGGATGCCATTTGGTGAATTGGGTGTGTAACTTGGAAAAGCTATCTGCTTTTATAATGTCACGTTTGTGTATATTCACACTTCTGCGCGGATACGCATGTGTAATAGTAACTCGGTGAAATACCCAGAGGGTGTGGAAATTCCTGCCCAGGCTTGGGTTTTTAGACATGCTTCCTTTATTCTTAGCACCCGTGCACATGAGAAACTGCAGTTCGAGCACAGACTTGGCAGGCAGACCCTGCTCACTGTGTTTCTGAAACACTCTTCCTTTCTCTCCAGTGGTACCTATATGGGGGGCACTAAGCAGCCTCACACTGGCCTCTCAGGCTTCCGAAGGGTATTGAAGACTTGTTTGGAGCACATAATTTATGCTGTGCTGAAAAACAGTCGCGACTGTAATGGTGCCCAGAGAATCCAAGTTCTCTGAAGCCCGGATCGCATTAATATGCAGTATTTCATTTACAACCCCTTGCTAAGTAGGTTTGAGAGGATAATACCTTGTTTGAATAATAATATAGCACATTTTACTATTCAAAGTGCTTTCACATAAATCATCCTTCTCATTTTATTTTTGAAACAATGAGGGAGATAAGGCCAGGATTATTACCTACAGGGAATCAGAAGCTCAGAAGGGTCAAGTGTTTGACTCAAAGTCCTACTGCAGGCTCTCAGCAAAGCCGAGATTAGAAGCTGTGATTCTTCATTCTCAGTTCAGCTGGGTCTTTTTGAAAGAATGTTAGTGCCCACAGCTTCATGGGTAGAATACTGAAATTCTCAGGCGCGGCTCCTCGTTTCTAAGCGTTCGTTTCTGTGGTTTGCTTTTAGCATCATTTAGATTTTGTGGCCTTATGAGAGGGCAGGAAATGGTGAATGAAAGTTAATAATGTAACCTTTTCTCTTAGTAGATGACTTTAAAATCTGACCTGGAAACGTATCAATTTCTTAAACTAAATATACAAAATTGGCTCCAAGCCATGTCTAATGATAGCATTTCCTGATCCTCGTTTTTCATCCTTATATTTAATCATAGGCAGGGTGGTGAGTTTTGTGTGAGACAATTATTGAGAAAGCTCCCGGTGATCTCTGTACTGTTATAGAGTTGACTTAGCTACTTTGAGTGTCAGAAAGTATTTAATTCATTTGTAATTTAATAGTTTCAACTTGTTTGAAATGGGATTTTGATTTGTTCGTAAGGTTTCTGTGCTTAGTCCCTTTTCATTACTTTTAGTTAAACATTCCTTTAAACATATCTATGTTATTTTGCAAAATACTAAGTGTGATGATATATATGTATTTAACTATATATATGCTGGAGGGTTTAGTGTAGTACTGTTCTCTTACATTTTTGGGGGGGATCCCTTCTTGCTCTCCTCATACTCCTCTTGACCCCCAGTGACCCATAATAACCAAAATCTTCACGTCTTAGTTATCTGACCATGTTTGTGTAATTGCAAGTAAAAATATACACAGATATACATACATGTATGTGTAAATATCTGTATGTGTACATACATATAGACACACACACACTTATGCCCATGTATAATAGGAATTATTTATATTTTTTATAAATATAAGATTATATAATAAGACTTTGATGTAACGTACTTGCTCACTTACTAATAGCACATGAAAATACTTCTACCATGTCAGATTGTCCAGCTCTCTTGCCTCTAGTGGCTGTGTTACAGAGCATGGTGAGAATACACCACTCAAATTCAACCATTCACTCATTGGTAGGCTTTCCTTTGATTCCACTTGGGTCTCTTCTTGCAACTTGAAACAATCCAACATGAAATATAATCAGGCAATGCTTCATGAAATACCCATATCTATATCTCTCTATCTATTTCATTTCCATACAATGGTTGGAGTGGGAATTATAGATTGAAGAACATTTTTAACTTAATAGGTATTTGACACCTTGTTTTCTAAAAGAGACTGGAATACTTCATGTTTCCAGCACTGTATGGGTATTCTCATTTTCTTTTTTCCAATCATACTATTTCCTTTTATCCAAATCTATAATGTATTCTTATTTCTTTTTTTTTTTTTAAAAGATTTTATTTATTTATTTGACAGACAGAGATCACAAGTAGGCAGAGAAGCAGGCAGAGAGAGATGAGGAAGCAGGCTACCCGCTGAGCAGAGAGCCCGATGCGGGGCTCGATCCCATGACCCTGGGATCATGACCTGAGCCGAAGGCAGAGGCTTTAACCCACTGAGCCACCCAGGCGCCCCTGTATTCTTATTTCTAATCCCTACTAGTTTGAGGGCAAATTGATAAAGGAACTTTTATTTTTTTTTAAGTTGCTCTCCAGGGTGCCTGGTTGGCTCAGTCGTTAAGTGTCTGCCTTCTGCTCAGGTTATGATCCTGGGGTCCTGGGATTGAGCCCTGCATGGGGCTCCCTGCTCCATGAGAAGTCTGTTTCTCCTTCTCCTACATCCCCTGCATGTGTTCCCTCTCTTGCTGTGTCTTTGTCAAGTAAATAAATAAAATCTTAAAAAAAAAAAAAAAAAAGCTGCTCTGCATAATGATGGGAACATCTTTTTTTTTTTTTTTTAAGATTTTATTTATTTATTTGAGAGAGAGAGAACCAGCAGGGGGAGGGGCAGAGGGGCATGGAGAAGCAGACTCCCTGCTGAGCAGGGAGCACAACCCTGAGCTACATCCCAGAACCCTGGGATCAGGACCTGAGTCAAAGGCAGATGCTTAACGGGCTGAAGCACCCAGGCGCCCTGATAAACGGACATATTATTGTGCCGTTACATGTTCCCTTGCCCACTACCAGTAGAGCCAGCGTCTGCTCATGGAACTGTTTTCTTTGCCTTTGCTTTTCCATGAACTACATATAACTATCCCAGGCCTGAACTCAATCTTTTGTTTGTTTGTTTGTTTGTATGTAATACCTATCTCTGGTAATGAGTATTACATAATATTCCTTTATTATTTGGTTTACAAGCATTTTTTTTTTTTTCCTATTCTAGGTTGGTCTTTTGACTCTGTGTATGACATCTTCTGCCAATTTAGTTTTTCTGAAGTACAATATATTTATTTTTTCTTCTATAACTTCTTGGTTCCTTAAAATGTCAGTTAAAATTGTGCATGAAGTCTTCTAGTACTACTTCAAATTTTTTCAAATCAACATATTATTTACTCTTGTCTAATGTATAGGAATGAAATGCCATAAGGTTGGGGCCCCTGTTAAAGTTTTTTCTTTGTGTCATTGCTAGTGATTAAGTAATCTATTCTTTTGTCAATGAATTGAACCTCTACTTTTGTCTTTATTAAATTCTCATATATACTGGGATTCTCTCATTTAATTCTCTAATATGTACTTTTTTTTTTCTTAAGGATTTTATTTATTTATTCAACAGAGATCACAAGTAGGCAGAGAGACAGGCAGAGAGTGAGGAAGGGAAGCAGGCCCCCCGCTGAGCAGAGACACCCCCCCACCCCCTCCGATGCAGGGCTCCATCCCAGGACCCTGGGGATCATGACCTGAGCCGAAGGCAGAGGCTTTAACCCACTGAGCCACTCAGACACCCCACTGATATGTACTTTTTAACAATTTCTTAAAACTGATGGATGCTGGATGTAAGGCATTTTGTGGCTATTACCTGGCATTTCAGAGGAAAGAGGAGACATTGCAATACGAGATTACAAAGTATGGGATTCACTTCACAAACAGCTTAACAGCAAGGAAATTTGAGGAAGCTAAGTTTCTGGCCGTTTTTCATGAATATGAACATGGTGTCAGCAAAGACAAAAGCAGGACAGTATGCATTTGCGACATGATTTGGCCAGCATTGTTCTGTTCATTCAGCAGTCTCGAGCATACCACACTTGCTTGTTTGAGTGCTATCACCAATACATAGGTGTAACCTCTGAGACTGATGTCATAGTAGTAGCAGATTAACAATTATAATAGAATGAAAACTTGTCCTCATCAGCGAAAGGTTTGGCATACATCTTGGGATATCTTTGTGTCTGTTCAAGAAAGGAAGACTGGATGAGAACATAACTGCAAACTTAAAGCCCACATTCCAAAACTGCTGATTAATTAAAATTATTTTTGTCCCACTGCTTTTTCATCAGTGGATAAAAAATGGAATTAAATGTTTTAATGGAATTAAAAATTTTTATCATACTTTTAGGTGATATCACTTTCCCAGATGACACAGGGCACTGAGGAATAAATAATTCCAAGACAGATAGAAGAATCAAAATTCAAAATCACTCTGACAGTTTAAGACAAAATAGTGACATTTACTCAGGATATAAGTAAAGCTCCTCATATTGATTGAGAAAAATAACTCATATAGGAAAACATGATATTTGAGCAGGGTTGCTCTGACTCAGCATAAATAGTAGGAAGAGTTTATGCTTTTATGTCTTATCTTTAAACCACAAATGAGCTGTATACTCTGGCCAGAAATACCCAGGTAAATATGGAATTTCTCTACTTCACTTTGAAAACAAGATTCAACCTCCATATACGAAGTACTCTAGATATATTTTTAATAAATATTCTTGTTCCAAGTCACTTGATGTCAATTTAATTCCATAAATGTGTGACAGGTAACTACTATGACTCAGGCGTTTGGGAATATTCCAGGAACAACTATGCATATAGGACTTTGCCTTTGACCTTAAGGAACTCAGGGTTTAGTGGGGAAAGCAGACCCAAGAAACACATGATATCACCGTACTCGTAGGAAGGGCACCGTGGAAACCTGGCTATCAGCTGTATGAGTTGTTAATGGATTTTCATTGATACCTCTTTTACCTGAAAGATGTCAACTTCCTTTTGACATTGCCACGTAGTAGAGAGACAGTGAGTTGTTCTCACTGCTGGGGAGTCCTTAGTCCTCCTTTCCCTGACCAGTGGCTAGAAAACAGCAAGAGTTTCCTGACTAACTGACATTTCAAAGAACAGTGAGGGTCATTTAAACATAATGCATTTATTCATAAAATTATAGTAAACTACAGGTCTGGTTTATTTGACCCTTAGTAATTGGCACAGAGCTGGGTTGCTCCAAATATTTTTAGTATTATGATTCCTGAGGAAAGAATCAAAGCAAACAAACAAAGCAAAGCAAAAAAGTAATAGCAACATATTCTTCCCGGTGGAAGCAAAGGTAGAAAGGAATACTCTATCTGCCCGTTGCCCTTAATCTTCTCTCTAAAGGCCAATGCTCATTCTCTATCTATCTCACTTGGATTTGGGAATAACTTCCCTGCCTTTCTCACCAATAGCAAAAATACAACAAAACCCTAGAAATGAGTATTCCCCCAATTGTCTTCATCAGAACATGTGTGACAGAATTCAATGGTAAAGGTATATAAATAAGTTAGGAGAATATTTCAATCTTTGCCCCCATTTAGAATTTTACAATGTACATTATTGGAATGACATTGGTTTAACCAAATATGATAGGACTAAAATGATACGACTGAGAGCTTTTTTAAAAAAATTAAATAAATAAATAAATAAAGATAAATTAAAAAAAAAAAAAAAACGGCTCAGGTCGTGATCCCGGGGTCCTGGGATCGAGCCCCGCATTGGGCTCTCTGCTCCGCAGGGAGCCTGCTTCCTCCTCTCTCTCTGCCTGCCTCTCTGCCTAGTTTCTCTCTGTCAAATAAATAAAATAAAATAAATTATTAAAAAAAAAAAAACAAAACCAAAAACCTCTTATCAGTATCCCTGGGAACTTAGAATATGCTACTTCAGATAATAGAATGTGGATAGCTTGACAGTTTGATAATGAAAGTGCTAAGAAGTTTGATTGTGGAATTAACTATTGATTTTTATTGCCTTTAGAAGTTGAGCATTGCTGCTATTGCCTATAGCTGCCTTACCAGGGAAGAAATTATACAGAGAGGAAAAGTTCCCAGAATTTTGTTGGGAGGAAGGAAAATGTATGCATGTATATGTGTCTGTTTGTCTTAGCGGGCTGGGAGGTGGGATTGAATGAGAGAATATGAGAAAACATTGTAATTGAGTTTTTGTTCTTTCTTTCTTTATTTTTAAATATTTTATTTATTTATTTGACAGACAGAGATCACAAGTAGGTGTGGGGCAGTGGAAGCAGGCTCCCCGCTGAGCAGAGAGCCTGATGCGGGGCTGGATCCCAGGATCCTGGGATCATGACCTGAGCTGAAGGCAAAGGCTTTAACCCACTGAGCTACCCAGGTGCCCTGTAATTGAGTTTTTAAAAATCAGTCTCTGAGGACTTCACTGTTTGTAGAAATTAAAATTACACGTGATATAATTAAAACCAACTTAAACTCAAGTATTCCTTCGGCAGATGGCGTCACATGGTTACAAACTTCCCAGATTCATGACATGCACAATTTGTAGTACCATTTTCAAGAGATCAGCAATCCGTTCGGAAGGATGTAACTAACAAACTGAGGGCTGCTGGAGGGGAAGGGGGTGGGACAGGGGAACTAAGTGACGGGCAGTAAGGAGGGCACTTGACAGAATAAGCACTGGGTGTTATATACAACTGACGAATCACTAAATTCTACCTTGAAGCTAAAGCAAAACAAACAAACAAAAAAAAGATGTTCCACCTCAGATTCCTATGCAGCGGATAAACACCAATATCCCAGTTTTAACAGGTAACAGGCAGAGAGAGCTTAAAAGACTTGCCCATGGCCGCAGAGGAAATCAGAGGCTGGATCTGGCACAAACATTCTCTCCCCCATTCCCAGAAGCAACCACGAAACCATGCTTCCTCCCGACATGGAAGCTTAGAACACATTTAACATGGTCACCTTGTCTTTTCTCTTGCCAATGACCATGGAAAATCTTTCTTGATTACATGGTCGAAGACCTTTTCTTTTTCAGCTTTCCCCGTGCTCTCCTCTCGCGGTGCGACAGCGGCAGCCTATCTTCTCTCCTTGGTTCAGGAAGCTCCTTCTTCAGGGTTTCTGAGTTGCTGGCCTTTTGGTGACGTTGGGCACAGCCACCCTCTCTACCTGAAACCCACATCGCTGACCTCAGAGCGCAACGAGCGTTTCATTTACATGCGCAGTCAAATTAAATTTGCCCGGCCTTTGAAAACTTAACATCTGTTGAGTGTCTAATTTGTATGGCCATTTGTCTCACAGATGTGTAACAAGACAAATACCTGTCCGGGCTTACATGGGATTCTGAAATGCTTACGTTAATCATGCTGGTGGAAAGAGGCTAAAGGCTCTACAATAAATCAGTCTCCAAATGGTTTTCACTTGGAAAGGCCTGGGAGAACAGAGTTATTTTTATCCTAGGATGCTTTTAATTTGAATCAAAACTGCTTTACCACATGTCCTGCCACAAGTTCAAAAGGATTGGTAACAAACATTTAATCTTTTTCTTCTCGGATTGGCGCTAAGCCCTCATCAAAAAGCGTGCGCAGTCAAGCAGCTTATCTCCACTGAGCTGCTTCCCTTAATGTGTTCCTAATTATAATCGTATATATTGCTCACTGTGGCCGATTGAACAATATGGTAGTAATTTCTTTACAGGCCTCCCTGCTCTTTGAACTGGGAGTACAGAGGGCTAGAACAGAACCAGATCAGTGGGATTTGAGTGCTGGCAAATCAAGCCAGATGCGATCTTTAGAGAATGAATCTCCAGCTGTTTCCCAGAAAGGAATTTCAGCAGACAGCTGGGGACCTTATCATTACCATCATGATCATGATCTTCATCATCATTCCCACAGAATACACCCACAACGCTATCGGAAATGTGCAACTATTCTCAGCTCTTCCTAAATCACTACCCATCGGAGAGTCCCTGAAACGCTTTGAAATGGAGACTGTGTAACACAGATAAGTCTGTGACTGATGATGGGGGTTGGAGACATCATAATATTATATTGACACTCTATATTTGTCAGTGCTGCATGATATGTGGCTGAAAGCAATATCTAAAAGTCCTTTTTAAAGTACAACATTTCCACGTTTTGTAAGAGGGAGCTAACATAATCCTCATTCTCTTGGTCAAGATGGAATGTTATTGCTTTCTGCATACATCCCTGTGCCCTCCTCATCACTATCACCAGGACTTGTCTGGGGTAGGAGCCACAAAACGTTTTCGGAAGGAGTAAGTGCTTGCTTTGTGTTGCCTCTTATGCTGTAAGGGGAGAGGGCACGCTTTAGTAAATTGGAAGGAAGTTGAGGCGGCCCTTAAAGAGACTTCCAATCTAAGAGACCCAGTACACATACTTACAACAATTATTGTTTTGAACAGTTTCAGAATCGTTCTAGTGAAAGGAAATGGCCAATAAGAGAAGGAACCATGGAGTTTCCCACATGTGCCTTTCAGAGTTGGCCGGTCTATCTGAAATGATGAATGCCTCCCTCCAACACCTCCTTCATAAAAATCCTTCCCTTCTGGGATGCTCTGCTCTGGTGCCTCTAATTCCTGCTCCAGGCGTCCTTTTTTTCCAGGACTTTCTATGGCTCTCTCTTTCACAACATGCTATCTCCAGGGAAGAATTTCAGAAGAACCAGGATCAAATTAAACTCATTATGATCTGTTGTTACTCAATGAGGTTGGTCAGGAAAAGTACGAAGAGGCAGAGGTGGGAATTCAAGGTGAAGAGAAAAATACTTAGGGACCTCCAAGATATAAGCGAATGAGAAGAGTAGGGATCCCTATTTTGGAGTAGTGGCCATAGAAGAGGAAATCTGAAAGAAGGAGCAGAGGTGTTGACGTGGAGAAACACAGTCTAGGATTTCATTCATCTTTTGCTTAAAATACTTGCTCCATTTTATTTATTTTTTATTATTTTTTTAAAAAGATTTTACTTATTTATTTGACAGATAGAAAGCACAAGTAGGCATAGCGGCAGGCAGAGGGAGAGGGCGAAGCAGGCTCTCCACTGAGCAGGGAGCCCAGTTCAGGGCTCGATCCCAGGACCTGGGGATCATGACTTGAGCCAAAGGCAGCCACTTAACCGACTGAGCCACCCAGGTGCCCCTACTTGCTCCATTTTATATTCTTCTGTCTCCCCTCCACCCCACTAGCTTGTAAACTCCTTGAAGACAGGAATCACCAATGCTATTTGCTCATCACTTAATCCTCATTACCTAGCACTTGAAGAAAGCAAATGCTCAGTTAATGTTTATTACTCTTTGTATCTTCATTATAGTAGTTGCTCTATAAATATTTAAAGACTAAGTTTTTATAATTTTTGTTTGTCTATATATTTACCTGAGAAATTCTTCTAGACATCTTAATCCCTGATTCTCAAACAAAACAAAACAAAACAAAAACAAAAACACTTCGGCACTGAAAGTGATTTGTACAATTAGTCCTCCTGTGTGGTTTTTAGCAGTGAGTGTTAAGACCTAGAACATTCAGGTGATGAATCGTGAATGTTTAGTTTCATTTGCTTACCTGAACTAAGAGTTTGGGGAACGATACTATACCACCATACATGAGTACAGGGTAAAATAATTTATATTAATCTGTCAAATAAAGTAGCACATAAGTATGATCTGAATGTGATTACAATTATGCAGTATGTCTTGAAGCTATCTTTTCTTCGGTCACACAGATAATAAATGTGAATTGTTTGGACTTGTGTTCAAACTTTTTTGATTGAAAATCCTTACGAGTTAAAAACAAATAGTGAATGTGCATCAAAAATATATAAAATATATAATATATTTTTAAATATAAAAAATATATTTATTTATGAGTTTACATGTAATGTACTTCTTTTAACATTGATAGTAATGTTTAATATATTTCTTCCTTGCTTTAGGGAAAAATACATTTAAATATCAATTCACATGGCTTTTACAACCAAATGGTGTGTGAGCAGCCCACTTGGGAACAGACCATAGCCCTAGAGAAGTAGCTGGACAGTTGTGGATCTTACCATTACCAAATTTTCTCTCTTTAGGACACCAGTACAGATTGGAGAAGGGTGGAAAAATGCACTGGGTCCTGTTTGGAGAAAGTCATGACTGTCCTGTGCAGGGGCAGGGGGAGGAAGACAAAACAGCTTGTGAAGTGAGAAAAGCATGGGGTGTGAAGACTCTCCCATGTCTGTTTCATCTTAGCCAACATTTCAGTAGGTTGAGTAAGTATACATCTACAATAGGATTAAGAGAACCAGTGTCTTCTAAGGAGTACATGAAATCATCCACGTGCTTTGCAAAAAATTAAAAGTGAAAGTAATTTCCACTGTGAACCTATTACAATGCTTCCCTGTTTCCCAGCCACAGGTCAGTGAGCAAATTTGAATTAAGATTTGGATAAATGTTTCCTGCTGATGGGGAAGGGCAGGTAATGTGATCAGAGCTGGGTAAACAGAGGGCATCAACTCTGTATATTGGGTTTCTGTGGATGGATACAGAGATGATGGCTACAGATTCTTTATTATTGAGCATCTTTTTTAAGTGGGTAAAGAGAAATAGCAGACATTATCCTAGAAATATTTTAAGAAATTAATAAAAGTCCCAGAATTGAGTTTACCAGAATAATTTAATCGGGTATATAGGAGACACTTAGATCACTCTTGAATGACTTGTGATAAGGCCCGACTTAATGGAACGAGGTGTTAAGGAATCTTGGTTGTCTTCCTATTAAGTCCAACTTTGGAAGGATGAACACTGGTATTTAAAAAAAAAAAAAAAGTTTGACTTCCTTTTAGTACCACATGCCAGTTCTTATAAGTCTGTGTAAATACTCTGTTCTATGCCAGTTGGGTAGTTGAGGTTCTGTAAAACCCTTCATTACAATTTTTATAAAAAACACATCAATTTTAATTCAATTCAACAATTACACATTGATTTCCTAAAATGTGCCAAACATAATACAGAACATGCATTTTACAGGAAAATTGGATGGCACTAAGATATGCAGTAAATCATCTGCAATTTTATGAAAGGGAAGCCAGGCATGTTAATGGAGTTTGTTTTTATAAACATGAAGTGTTTGGGCATGTTTGATTTTTCAGTTGGGCTGCTCAGCCAAGCTTAGTTAACACCTTGTAAAAAGTGAGTTGCTTCTCATTTTCTTAATAGGAAGCAGCGAGAGTCATAGTTCAGATCCCCGGTATCAGCTGGAGGCCTTCTGTGGCCTTTCTTAAGCCTCTGAGGTTGGTACTGGGATGCAAATCCGTCCGGATTCTTGAGACCAGAGAGTGTGTTTCTCCAGAGAATTTAAACTATCTCCCCATCAATCTTAGACAAGTAAACTATCTAAAAGCCGATCTTTGTTTCAAATTGCTAAGTGGGAATAAACGTTCTGTTGATAAGCTTTTACATCATACTAATTTCTTGAAATATGTAGCAGCGTCCTTGTTTTTATAGTCCACTTGGCCTTGAGTACACTCTGTATTTCTGCATCTGTGTGGATATCACTTTTCTCAGTAATATAATGTTAACTTAAGAATGTGATAAAACAGGAAGCATGCTGGAACTTTTCCTTGTCCTGTGGCCTTAACAAGCCACAGCTGTATCAGCAGCTGGTCATTGAGGGAGCATGGCGCTAGCCTCTCCCAGCATCCTTTTTCAACTAGATCAAAAGGAAATAGACGAGGCAGAAGGTTTTATCATCAAAGCCAATAGAAATCGGTGGGAGCCAATATTTCCATTTAGATTGCTTTAGCCTCATCAGACAGAAAAGATTTTTCTCTAGTGGGATGAGGCTGTTAAAGCAGCCAATTTAAAAAGCTTTTTCATCCTCACAAATTTATCCTTACTTAGTTTGTCAGAGAAAGGGAATACGGTGTCAAAAAGTTTGTTCACCTCCCGACATGCTTTGCTGAATTGCCAGCTTACTCTCTTACCAGTTATTTTACAGGTTGTGTTAAATACCACCAGTGAGTGCCTAAATGGCATTTTCATGGCAAATAGCTCTACATACGTTGAATAAAGGAACCCCAACTTCTATTTCATTCACAGGTGAAACAGAAGAATAACTACAATGAGGGGGTTAATAGTATCGGTTTCTAGAAAGAAGTCAAATAAATATGGTTTCTTTCGAAACTGTTCAAATAAATATCTTAATTCTTTCAGATGACACTATCTCAATGCAATTCTTTCAATCCCTAGAGGCAACTGTCATTCAGTGGACCCATGGAAGCTCTGGGAAAATGTTGGGAAATACTCTGTTTATTTTAACATTTTTTCTTAAAAGATTTTATTATCTTTAGAGCAGTTTTAAGTTAACAACAAAATTGAGAGGAAGCTACACGAATATTCCATATACCCCCAGCCAGCCACACATGCATGGCTTTCCCTTTTATCAACATCCCTCCTGAAATGGTGCCTTTGTTACAACTGGTGAACTTACATTGACACATCATCATCACCCAAAGTCTGTAGTTTACCTGAGGGTTCACTCATGGTGTTGTACATTCTGTGGGTTTGGAGCTTAAGAATGTGGGGAAACGGGAACCCTTGGGCACTATCGATAGGAATGTAAAATGGTGCACCTGCTGTGAAAAATAGTACGGAGTTCCTTCAAAAAACATGAAACGTAGAATCACCATATGATTTAGTACTTCCACTTCTAAGTATAAGGTCCAAAGAATCGCAAGCAGGGACTCAAAGAGATGTTTGTACACCTGCGTTCACAACAGCATTATTCACAATCGCCAAGGGCTGGAAGCAGCCCATGGGTCCATCAACAGATGAACAGATACACAAAGTGTGGTGTATACATATAATAGAATATCATTTAGCCTGTAAAAGTAAGATAATTATGGCACATGTCTAAACCTTGAGAACATTATGTCAAGTGAAATAAGCTAGTCATGAAAGGACAAACACTGTATGATTCCACTTAGAGGTACCTAGAGCAGTCAGATTCATAGAGACAGAAATTAGAGTGGTGGTTGCCAGGGGCTCGGTTAGGGGATAGTGAGGAGTTATTGTCTAAGGGGTACAAAATCTCATTTCGGGAGGATGAAGAGAGTTCACTGGATGGATGGAGGGGATGGTGGCACGACAACATGAGTGTACTTACACTGAGTGCCTCCCAACTGTACCCGAAACGGGGGTTCAGACTGTAAATTTCATGTTATGTACATATTACCACAATTTTTTAAAAAAAGGTAAAAACAAAGCCCTTTCAAAGCAAAAAGGAATAGAACATGCAGTGCCCAGATGTTCATTTCTAAATACCATTTTCTAATGAAAGGTATCCATACTCTTCTGAGAAAGGGCGGTTTCTAGGGCTGGGGCAGAGAAATGACAAGGTAAGCCTGGAGAATCTTGCCAGACAGTAATGAAGTTCTCAGAGAAACAGAGGGAGCAAAGCACAACAGAACAACAGCAAACAATGGAGCATGTCAAAGGGACGTGGGAGCCAACTGGAAGAGCCTCCTGGACAGAACTGGCACAATTTGAGCAACAAAATAAATATTGTGGTATTGGCTTAGAGCCCAAAGCATCAAGTAAACATCTGGGGATCCATCCTAATATAAATCCATGTTTCAATAAATGAGTAAACGGAGGAGACGGAACCAGTCTGCTTTACAGAAGAATTCCAAATAACATATGTCGGCATTTGCTCTTCTGGGAAGTGAGACAGCCTCTCCTCACCTCAGTGGGGGCCGGCCTTCATAGCTGGCTGAGTGAATAGAGTATGGGAAGGAAAAAAGAATAGTAATTTTGCAGTAGGCAAACCTAGCAAATGCTGGCTTCTTCGAGGTTAACATCACCAGAGACTGAGTTTGATATCGTGTACCTGCTTATACGGTGTGATAAGAAGGAGGCTTCTGTGGGACATTCTTTCCCCAAAATCTTTGACACCAACCTATGCCTGAGAAAAGCATCCTTCAACCTCAAACTGGGGGGCATCTCACAAGATACCTGACCAGGACTCTTCCAAGTTGTCCAGGTCATCCAAAATAAGGAAAAGCTGAGAAACTGTCACAACTGTAGGAAATTAAGGTGATCAGAGGACTCCGTATCATGTGGTACCCTGGATGGGATCTTAGATTCCAAAAGGAAAATTTGTGGGGAAACTGGAGGCTTGATTTACTTGATTTATTCTGAAGTAAATCAAGTTTATTTGATAGTATGTACCAATGTGAATTTCTTAGTTTTGACAAATGTGCCAGGATGATGTAAGTTGTCGAATAAGGGGGAACTTGGTGAAGCATGTACAGAATTCTTTGTACCATCCTCAGAACTTTTCTATAAGTCTAAAGACTGTTTTAAAATTTTATTTTTAAAAAGGAACATGTTACTTGCCTGAGCATGATGAACTATATTTTGAACAAACAACCTATCGCTATTAAAGGAACTGAAGGCATTTAAAAAAATTAGTAAAAAATCTAGACAGTAATGGAATACGTATTCAATAAGTGATAAGTGTTATCACTTAACATTGTTTTGGAAGTACTTAAAGTTAAAAAATAAAATTATATTTTAGGGAAGGAAAAAAATACATATTATTTCTATTATATATTATTTGTATATTTTTGGCTCATTGCAGGGAAAGTAAAGAATCAACTGAATAACTTTCGTTGGTAGAGACTATAATTATTAGAAAAATTTGGTGAAGTGACTTGGCACAAGATAAACGTATTTAATAACTTTCTTATGCACCAGAAATAACTATCTGTATAAACACATGAGAAGAAGAAATCAGGAATAGAATCAAACAGCATAATGTATCTGGGAAGAACATAAGTGCCCAGTAATAGAGAAATGAAAAAAGTATTTTATAGTTTATGTACATGATGGAATATTATGTGGGTATTTATAATTGTGTTTTCAGTTGAATTATGTCAGTATGTCAGGTATCTATATCTATAAAAAAGTTAAGTAAAAATTTAAGATGCCAAATTATACAGGAAGTCAGTTCAAAACTGGGAAGAAACTATGCAAATAAAAAGCCATAAAATTAATCCACTTGATACTTAGGTCAGAATAGCTGAAGAATAAACTTTTCAAGTTGTGGTAGGCCAAGGAACAAATCCCGACCATAAAAGATGAGGAATTTGGTTCTTCATATATGCGGTGAGGGTTTTTGATGTGAGCCACCAATCTGCCATTCATAATTGTCAGCCACTTTTCTGTGGATTTCCTGTGGTCCAACCAGATGGAGGTGGGATGGTTAAGTTTGAGATGCACAATTAAACACACACAAGTAGATCCCAAATATGTTGTTGTGCAAAGAAACAATGAAAGTGAACAATGGTAGCCCTCCAGAGGGAAATTTTTGTGTCTGAGGGCAAAATTGAAAGCTTTTATCCAGGACGTGCACAATTTTGGCTCTTTGGCAATTTCTTATAGGAGAGGTTGAGCAGAAGTGGAAATCTGCTGTGGGGCGGGGGGCATTCGATAATAAAATTGTCCCTCCCATGGACTTGGCCCTTGAGGCCTCGCTGGAGAACCCTTCTAACAGGGCAGTGCAATATGACACGGCCCCCAAGGGCTGTGCCCGGAGTTCTTGCATCAGCCCAAGTAAAAGGTTCTCAGTGTTTCCCCCGCTTCACGCTTCACGCTCGTCACTTCTGTTAAACTTCCATATAAATATATGCTCTGTAAAGTTAAGAGCGACCGAATGTAAGTGCTGCCAGAAAGAATGAAGCGCTAGAAAGCTTAGAACAGAAAGGGAATTACTAAACCATTAAGTTCAATTAACAAGTGAAAAATGAACTAAGTTGCTCCAGAGTGATTTTTAATTCTGTCAAATAAAGAGGAACCAGACTGCAGGGTAAACTCTTATTTATTAGTTTTGGTTAATGAGTTTTTCCATAAGCAGAATTTCTTAAATTTTATTGAATCAATAAAGTCACCATTTGGAAATCTGGTTTTTCCCACCAGAGTAGGATTTTAATTAAGCATACAGCAAACACCGAAGCTCTGTAAAGTGACTCCACAGAGGTGTACTGGTCTACGGGTTGTGTTATTGGTCTGGTAGACAGGGTGGCAGAAGTCCTTCATTTGCATGTAATCTCTATCACGTACCTCTTGCACGTTAATTTTTATCTTCAGGATGATGGTATTTCCCTTGTATTCATTCCCGAAGAATCCTTATAAAAATAGTAACATTAGGGCATCTCCTCAAAGGAGACAAGGCATTAATTATCCCTATATGGAGCGTCTTGAACTTCTCCTAAGAAGGACGAGTCTGGGGTGTGAACACCCCTTTACAGTACAGATAGCCTTGCTGTGTTTCATGGTCACAGGACACATCCTGTCCTGGTCAGTGGCTCTGTGAACACCTGCCTTTGTTTATCAGAGAGTCCATGGACGAAAGGGAGTCGGAGGGACATAAATCTGTCCCCCAAACTTGAAAACGTCGTGAAGTGTGTGCTTTGCAGATAATCTGTCGGTCGATGCTTTCTTATTTCAAAAGTTATGGTAGAAAAGAAAACCACTGGTTCTTGGTTAAAGCTCTGTGATGTAATGTAACAGTCAAGTCCCGGGGGTCCTGGGGGTCTGAAGGGCTGGATTTCGGTCCCATTCTCCAGACAGTGTATTTAGCTACCACATGGGCACCGTCAAGCCCGCTACCTCAAGAAAGCAACTGTCTACTTCCCTTCCGTCTTCAAAAACTCTCCTTATGGTTCCACCTCATAAATGGCAATCCCAAGGGTGGATTCAGGTTTTGTGGGGTCTGGAGTTCACAAAATTGGGGGACCCTCTCAAGAGATTGATTTCTATCATGGTCTGCTCCACCAGGCTAACTACAGAATAAGGTAGGCATGGGAGAGTTGTTGGACTCATTCCACTGCTCTAGAGAACTGTGCTTTTCCAGTGTTTTCTCTGGCCTGGTAACCCTGAGGGCCATATCCCTCAGAGTGGGAGGGGCCAGTCAGGCATGGCAGCAGATGGGCCCCACTGGCTGGAGGCAACAGCAGCCTCATCGTTGGCACCCTCATCGTTGGCAAGGTTGATTTCCAACCTTGAGGGGGTTTGTCCTGAAAGCTTCTGCGTCCTGCATTAGGCTTATGTCTCAGTCACAGAGATTTGGCTGGCGGTTCCTAGCCTGCAAGGTCTCCTTCCATCCTCTGGTAAGACCTGGCGAGAAGCCAGGTGGCCTAGATACCTCACAGGAACACGAGAGGCTTCTCCGCTACTCCCCCTCCTCTATTCATACTTGAGGCTCTAATCTAGAAAGTCAAGCTGAGAGCTCTGTGGTGGCCTCCCCCTGCCCCCCAACACTCAGACATCCCATTGGATGTGTGTTCCAGGTGTCTCTGGGAACCTGATCCCGTGACGTGTATTTTTTTCTGAAAAGAATTATCTTTGATTTTACATTCTAACAAGGAGTCATTTAAGTGTTATCAGAATAACCCCTGCTTGCAGAATCACCCACAGATATTTCCCACAGCTGTTTTTTTTTTTTTTTAATTATTATTCTAAAGAGAAAAGGAACTGGAAAAAAAAAAATCCCAATTATTGGAAAGAAAAGAGCAAATATCCCAAACCGGATATTAGTTTCTTATGGGTCTGTCCTTCTTTCCATGAATAACAGTTTTATGTTTTTGCAGGGAACAAGCTTACACATTTCTCTGCAGTCATTTTTTTTTTCTTCCCCCTCCAACTCTAAACACTGATGCTTGTGTCATGCCGGTTTTCAAATTTGCTTTACAGACTGGTTACTTAGTCTTGAGGTTCCTTTCTTAGACTCGGAGCATAGACTTAATGAGAATTTTGGAGGGAAGAAGATCAGGGGAAAGTTTTAAATTACGAGTTGTACAGCTATTAGTTTTGAAATGACCTTAAACAGTGGGAAATAAGACAACATGCACATATGTATGACACTACCCCTCATTAAACCAACTTATGAAAATAATAACAAGGCAAGCGCCTGGACTTTTAAAGACATGTTGCACCGAGACTTTGGAGGCTGGCAGTTCGCCGTGTCCGAGCTGCAACGCACCCATTGGTAAGCGGAGAGGCTCTTCATACTCAGGAAGGAGCCTGCCCCAGTGCCTGCGGACAACCACCGTCTGCAGCTTTGCCTGTGGGATATTCTGTTAAAGGTCAAGTCCATAAAGTGGAAACACGGCTGGTATGAAAATAAATTTCTGAAAATAATTTCTGTCACTCTAAAAAAGAAACCATTAATGCCCAGCTTTCACTCTTTTCTAATTCTGCGGGCCACAGGGACTCTTGGTCCCTCTCTCAATGGGACACTTTGGTCCTCCCATCCCACTGGTTTGTTCCCTCCTGAAAACGCTTCCTCCGACCCATCTTACGATCACCTCACATTAAATAATCAGGCTTGTATATTTGGATTCTCTTTTTTTTTTTTTTAAAGATTTTATTTATTTATTTGACAGAGAGATCACAAGTAGGTAGAGAGGCAGGCAGAGAGAGAGGAGGAAGCAGACTCCTTGCTGAGCAGAGAGCCCGAGGCAGGGCTCGATCCTGGGACCCTTAGATGATGACCTGAGCCAAACGCAGAGGCTTTAACCCACTGAACCACCCAGGCACCCCTGGATTATTTTCTAATAGTCTCAAAAAGCCCTTACCACTGTGTTTTCCTATGTTAGGAAGACACTTAAAACTGAGGAAGAATACCGAGTTTTTCTTTGTTGTTATCAGGCACCACAGGCTTCTGCCGAGTTTTCCGAGCTGAGCGAGCTAACTCTTTGATTTGTGTGCAAAAGTTGAAAAGGCTAAAAAGGGGGAAATTGGTTCAATATTTCAGGCACAATGAAACATTTCTTTTGTCACTTTATTTCCCTGCTCTATTAATTTGTGGTTACTCACCTTCTCCTCAGAGATCCCCAGGGAACCCCAAATCTGACTCTCTATGATCTGGCACATGAACCCAAACATTTCTCCCGGTAAATTACATCTCATGTGTAATAAAACAAAATCGGCTTTTTGGGGAGCAGAGGGGAGAAGGTTTTAGGCCCCGGTTGGCCACATTTAGGTTTGTGGCTCACACGCGTCCCAGCGGTGAGGCTCTCTGTGGCCTGTGCGGGTCTGGTAAGAAGAGCGTAGGGTTCACTCTCGGGCCTGAACAATGCTGGAATGTTTTTTCCCTGTCCATTCACTCAAACAATGTGCCATTCTGCACCTCATAAGCACTTGATTTATCCCAACTCTTGGGTCTGACCTGTAAACCCCCTCTCCTTACCCATCTGACCCATCTGTGTTTCATTTCCCACTCATCAGCATCCAGAGAGCTAGGCTCAGACCCTGTTTGGAACCATTAGACAGAGATTGGCACTCGTCCCTCTGCCTGCACCACATCCTCTGCTGGAAAAAAAATGACCATCAGATCAGAGAACAGAGCCTGCTTTGTCCCCTGCTACGGGGATCTGGAAGCATTTTCAATCATTTGCACTCTATACCCACTCAAACGTATTAATGTGATCAACATTGGGCCTGTTGTGGGCATTTTTTCCAGCAAATAGCTTGCTAACATTCCAGGCATGTACTCCCCTGAAAACAAGACTGAGACAGGGCCCTGAATATTCAATTGGAAAATCACCAAGAGCAAAAGCTTAGCTTGGCACGGCTGGTGTTGATTCTTAATAAGTGACTTCCTAAAGCTGAGGCATGGGGCTTACAGCGTCAATGACTTGTTTGAAAAATATTTTGTAGGTGCCTCATACCACTCTATTTCCTGTGGTATGCGTCATATTGTGAGCTATTCCAAGCCAGCCTGGTTAAGCATGCTAACTTTTTTCCCCCCAAGATTGTGGTGTTTAACTAAAAATGTCTTTATACAAGATGAGCTCATAGCTATTAGTGCTGATGTAGTTTTAACTGCTTGGATACCCACTGCAGTTGGTTGAAAATGGGCCGGAAAAAAAAAAAAAAGGTAAACCTGAGCAACACATCTCACCCTGCCTCAACGGGCAGACGGCAGTCCCAGTGACAGCATTTTTTCAGGGGGAGAAAGTTCCAGATTTAAGTACAATGCGTACCTTTCACTTTCATTAAAAAGACTTACTGTTCTTAGTGGGTTACTAAGGTGCTGAAGACATCTGGAACATAGGGATAAAATTAACCCTTTCTTTTGCCTCAGGTACTTTGTAAAACCCATCGAAGAACAGAGGTAATGCCGTTGGAAAAAACAAGTGTATCTTGTCGACAGAATTTCCTAAAAGGGAAAGACAAGAGATCTAAAGACAGAAAATTCTGCCTCTGAGATCAAAATATTTATGAGTAGGATTTGTGTAGGGATCCAATGAAGTAACGTGTATAAGACATCTTGACAAACATTTAGAATTCTAGAGCTGGGGAAGGAGACTAATACTGAGCCCTGCCTCCCCTATGCCAGTCCAGCTTTCGGTACTTCTGCGTCCTAGCGAACGTGGTCTTCGCGGCACTTAGGATGAACATATTCCTTTCATTTTGCAAGTAAGGAAAGAAAATCCCAGAGAGATTTGGTGAACTTCCCTAAGTCACACCGTTGATTAATTATAGAGGCAAGATTCGAAACTAGACCTGCGTGAATACCAAGCTGGTTTTCTGTCCCTTATCTTGTTTGTTACTCACAGATCCAAATCCAAAGAGTTGCGTCGTTATTACTCTTGTAATTTTCTACTTGTTCAAAGGATGTGTGTTTGCCGTGGTGTGACAAGCTAGAACGGGAGATGAATGTAAATTTATGTCATATACTCCCTTGCCTTCCTCCAGCAAATCGGCTACAGACAGTGTCTAGTATGGGGCCCTTCCCCGATGGGTGACCAGTAGCTATTAAGTGATTAGACATTGTACATGCCATCCTGAGTGATTTGTGTTTCTACAATAGGGCCTTTTATAACACAGAAGAGAGGGATTGAGACTCTGGGACACTGCCTGGGCTGTGTTTGCCTCTCGGGGCAAATAATTTTCCTTGGTGCCAGGAGCAGCTCTGACGTGGCCGCTCTGCCCATGTGTGGCCTGGGGGTCGGAGAATCTCTATAGGAAATAACCAAGGTCTCTCCGGGGCAAGAGCCGCTGGACAGATGCACTGTATGGTATTATTAAGGCAAGGAAGAAATTCTAGCCCCCTCCATGTTTAGGAAGGCACATACTGCGGCTCTTCCCATGAAGTGGAAAAAGGGGCTTTTGTGTGGGGTATTATCTGTAAGGGGTTTGGGTTTGCCAAGCTTTCAGGCTACAGAATTACGCGCTGGGACTGTGAATTGTTAGTTGATCCTTTATGACCTGATACTTAGCTTGTTATCTAAAGGAAATAACTTGTTTCTTGGTGAGATTTGCAAGCTGGACAAGTTTCTTTTCACAGCATGGTTTTTTAAAAAAATATAAAATTTTTTAAAAATTCTGCGACTCCCCCCACCCCGCCCAATGTCTGACAATTTAATAAGTTTGCAAAACTATCAGCTCAGAATGTCTAGCTGAATGACAGCAGTGAGACGGGTTTCTGTTCTCAAGTTGTTAAGTAGTTTTCATCTTCTATCTGAGGCATTAGAAAAAAGTTTCCTTCAAGTGAATAAAAAACATTTGCTTGTTATTTTGAAACAATTCTGATTTCAGAAGTTTATCACCACTGAAGAGTGACATTTGGGGAGAAAACCATATGAATAAGTTGCTAAACTGATGAAACTTTCACAGGTTTTAGAAATATGTACATTCTTTTCTTCTTTTTTTTTTTTTAAGATTTTATTTATTTATTTGACAGACAGAGATCGCAAGTAGGCAGAGAGAGGCAGGCATAGAGAGAGAGGGAAGCAGGCTCCCTGCTGAGCAGAGAGCCTGATGTGGGACTCAATCTCAGGACCCTGAGATCATGACCTGAGCCGAAGGCAGAGGCTTAACCCACTGAGCCACCCAGGTGCCCATTACATTCTTTTATGCAATTGCATAAATTGCAATTGACTTTCATTCTCAGCAAAGTAATGGGAAGAAAACATGTAAGAAAATGAAGAAAAAAAAAAACCCACCTAAATTTGCATAATTCATCACAGTGTTAATGAGAAAATTTGGAAATGTTGGTTAGGAACAACCGAAGGTTTCAATTCGTGACATTTGAGCTGATTTGAGTTTTCCTTAAGCCGGCTCCATCTCGGGCTTTCATGCTCACCATGGGCATAAATTCCGCATGGCTCTTAAGTAAGAACTACGTCTGAAAGAAGTGAATAAAATGCTGGGACCTTTCTCTTAAGATTACATGTACCCCTTCAAGTAAAGTTCCACGCAACTTTCCTTCCCAGAGCTATGCACACAACATTTCAGGAAACAGCAGGTCTTAATTAGGCCTCCAGTTTATAGTTTCACCTGAAAAAATACATTTAAAAAAATCATATATGTTTGGCTGTCGAGATTTTTCAAGTCAATAAATTCTTTTTTTTTTTTTTTTTTTTTTTTTTTTTTTTTTTTTTTTTTTTTTTTTTTAAGATTTTATTTATTTATTTGACAGAGAGAAATCACAAGTAGATGGAGAGGCAGGCAGAGAGAGAGAGAGGGAAGCAGGCTCCCTGCTGAGCAGAGAGCCCGATGCGGGACTCGATCCCAGGACCCTGAGATCATGACCTGAGCCGAAGGCAGCGGCTTAACCCACTGAGCCACCCAGGCGCCCTCAAGTCAATAAATTCTTGCTAATTAATCACATTAACGGTGCTGCTTAAAAGTTGAAACAGAATCAGAAAACAAACCAAATTCCCCATAAATATCCAACATAAAGGCCTATTCACTGATGCATTTTTGGTTTCTAAGAATTTTACAAGTGCTTTTTTCCTCCCTGACAGGACACACACACACACACAGACACACACACAGACACACACACACAGACACAGACACACACACATACACACACATACACACACACACACACGCTATGTCACTATCTGCAGTCGGATTGCATTGTCTGCACAGGAAAATAATTCTGATGACAAATTTTAATACTTTAGGATGATATTTGCTGCTTAGTACCCATGTGTGTGATTGTTTTTAAAAAAAATTAGAGCCTTAAGGACACTTGGTGGCTCAGTTGGTTAAGTGTCTGCCTTGGTCTTAGGTCATGATCCCCGTGTCCTGAGATTGAGCCCAGCCTCTGGCCCCCTGCTCAGTGGGGAGTCTGCTTCTCCTCCTCCCTCTGTCCCTCCCCTCTCTGCTCATGCATGCTCTCTCTCTCTTTCAAATAAATAAATAAAATCTTTTTTAAAAAATTGGAGCCCCCAAACCATCAACGGCAACATATCACCTGGTCTTTGAGTCCCCACAAAGGGAGAAAACAAACAATAGGGGGTGACGAGAAGAAGGTGAACTGAGAAGGTCACGAGCTAAGGGGGCCAATAGGCTTCTGCCTGTTTGCCCAGCACGGTGTTCTTGAGGAGGACTTCCACTCGTGTTATGAATGTGCCCTACTGATATCTACATGCTTTGGTCTGCTACGGTGCGTAATGTAGAAAAGCAGATTGCTTAAATCCCCTTCAGAGACATGAACAAAGAGATCTAAAATCCCACCTCTCTCTGTGGTATGCTTCCTGAGAATACTGCTATTGTTGTTCATTCAGAAAATAACCTTTCAGACTCATAAGCTTTAAGCTCCCCAAATTTCTTCCGTGTGTGTTTATTAAAATGCCGTATTTGAACACCACTGCACTTCAATTTAAAATCTTGTTACTTCTGGGGCACCTGGGTGGTTCAGTGGGTTAAGCCTCTGCCTTGGGTCATGATCTTAAGGTCCTGGGATGGAGCCCCACGTTGGGCTCTCTGCTCAGCAGGGACTTTCTCCTCTCTCTCTCTCTGCCTGCCTCTCTGCCTACTTGTGATCTCTGTCTGTCAAATAAATAAATAAAATCTTTAAAAAAAATAATAAATAAAATAAAATCTTGTTACTTCTCCACGCGTCATACATAGCCATTTCTCCAACAGGCTTTCTGAATGTGGTTGATCTTTTAGAAGGAGAGGGGGTCAGTTGCTGTTTTCAACAAGTAATGAATTTTAAATCAACCAAATAGGAGAAGTACACACTCAGGGGAATAGACTGTCATATCATTTCAGCCTTTCATGTGGTATGGAGATGGTCCTAGTTTTATACATATATAAAATGGGAAAATGGCTAATAAGAGTTTCTGTCACTGCCCGCACCCACACCCACAAATGGTTGATCTGGTTGATCGCGGCCACAACACAGCATTTTCTAAGATCCCTATTCAGAGATTTTAGGGTTATAGATTTGAGCTGATTTTATGCTGTATAGGCAAAGAGAAAATTAGCAATATAAAATAAAATAATATATAAATATATACATAATATAATATAATATAAAAATGATATAATGATATAATATAAAATATATTTAAAATAAAAATGATCTAAGTGGGATACGTTCCAAGGCACCCAGTGGAAGTCTGAAGCTGCAGATACGTACAAAGTTTTTTCCTATACATACCTACCTAAGACAAAACTTAATTTATAAATTAGGCATCGTGGCAGATTAACAGCAATAACTAATAAGATAATAGAACAATACAGCAATGTGCCATAATACCAGTTACACGAAGGTGGGGCCTCTCTCAAACTATCGTATTGTACGGTACTCACCCTTCTCGTGGAGATGGGAGACAATAAAATGCCCAGGTACTGAGACGGAGAGAGGTGAAGTGTGAGCCCATGTCTAGAAGAGGATATAGTCCGCTTCTGGACCACGTTTGGCCGCGTGTAACTGAAAATGCAAAAAGTGAAACTATGGGTGAGGAGACTCCACTGTATTTTTAATTTCAAATACTCGCACATTTCAGTTCTTTCACGGGGGATCTTTGGACCTGGTATTCCTTTCTGCCTCCCTTAGTTACATTTTAGATCTTATATTCTGGGCTTAGGGTTGCCGGCCATTAAGGAAGACAAGGCAAAAAGCCGTATGTTATGTCGAAAAGTAGTGTTGACCTGGCCCCAGCTAAGCTTGGAAGTCATTGTTTAACTTGGGCAAAATATTCCCCCTTAGTTCCTTTACCAGTAAGTTAAGGAAACTGAATCACTGATTCACTCAACAGCTTTTAGTGAGGGTCCATTCCAGGCAACGGACTATATGCGGTTGACACAAAGAGACATGACAGAGTCTGGCTCTGAAGGGCCTTAAAGTACAGGCAGACATGTAAGAGATTGGAATGCGGAGAATATCCATGCATATTTTTGCCTTTTTGATCAGCAGATTTACTCCTTTATTATTTAGTACCTGGAAAGAAGTAGGAGAGAAGGAGAATACCTTGTCAAGAGGCTTATGAAGCAGCGAGCATTCTGTGTTCTCCCATTTTTCCATTGAACTCAAGGTGAGGATTGGAAGATGAAAAAAAAAGAACACGATAGTTGTGAAACCAGAAGAGAATGGGCTTGTGTCTCCCTTCCGCCTTCCAGTTTGGGATTCTGGGTGAAGAAAGCCTGGCAGATTGCTTCAATTCCCAACAGGGAGCAGCTACAGCAAGTGTAGAAACGATGGCATGGCATGTTGGGGAGGGAGAAAGAGTGCTCAAGAGTGCTCCGTTTGTTCCTAGCACCTGTTAGTAGCACTGGAGAGATCTAACATTTCCCATGTGTTCCACGGACAGCGAAGGCTGAGAGCCAGCAGGACTGCGATGCGGCAGCAGCAGTGAGGGAAGAGGGGGACCCCTACCAGAGGCTGAAGAGAGGACCATCTCACCCAGGGTCGGATGGAATCCAAGGCTGAGACTCAGAAGATGCGTAGGGCAGAGAGAAAGGAGGTCAGGCTGAGGGCCAGGATGTGAACAGCTGGTCACGATCCGGCTGACAGAAGAAATTAGCATTCCGCTAGCTTTTGAACTTCATGACGAGATGCAGAGAGGACAGAAACCTACATATGGAGACAAGGAAATAAAAATATAAATATGGAGATAGATCAGCAGCAGGGGCTCTGCCATAACACCGTTTGGATTATAAGCTCCCCCCCCCCCCCACCGCCCCGTGCTCACCATTATCTGGGAATAGAGCAGGGAAATCTGTCTCAGGTGAGATAACCCTGGTGAGGAGTTTCAACTTTACTTTGACTAACTCTTTGCCCAAAGTGGATTGAATTAACTTAAAAGGGGAGTGTTTTAAGCTGGAAGAGATTGAGACACTCTGAACTGGCAGGTTTAGGTCTTTCCCCCGCCCCCCATTGAAGTCCATTACCATGGGGCCTCAGAACAAGATGTAGCTCCAACATGGATAATATGGACATTTTCCTGAACATCTGTAATGTAATGTATATGATACAGATGTGTCCTCTTTTACGGTAATATAGCAATAGCTTTTAGATGTTTTCTAGTTTTTCAGGCACTCTCCCGTCCATTATTGTATTTGCTCTTCTAAGTAAGGTTGAGAGGTTGGCAGGGTGAGTTATTGCCTCCATTTTATAGGTGAAAACCTGAAGCTCAGTAAGGTTGGCTTGCTCCTCTTTAGCCGTAAAGTGGAGACAAAAATACTTGGCCAAAGTCTTGGGAATTTTGTGGGATCAAATAAGAATGGCGAACCGTAGGCAGATACAATTTACTGTAACCCCAAGAACTTGTAAAAGCAGATGAAGCAGGATTGAGAGTGTCATCAAAATGACTAAGATGTGGGTACCGCCGTTGGACTGCAGAGATGTTTTATTATCTCATGAGACGGTTCCTATAAAGGTTCCAGTAAATCCATTGATGCTTGAAATGCTCTGGGGAACCTCATGTTCAACGAACACTAGAGAACTGCATGTGTGTTCAAGGAAGAGATATCTTTTTGTGATTTCATTAAAAAAAGCATGAGTTAGCACACCCAACTCAAGTGTTCCCTTCAACACTTTAAAGGAAGGTAAATGTGATAGGGATATTAAATACATGTTTTCTGCAAGTTCCTGTTTTTCAGCTACCTTAAAACTGTGAGAGGGTGATAACTGTATGTTTTTTAAACAATGCAACTTAATTTACCTTCTATTTCTGTAGAATAAAAACAAGCATGTTGCCCTGTTAACCTATGATTTTGTTCACGGGCAGGTCAAGGCCATGCTGGGCACTTCTGCTCTCTAGGAATGAAGTGGCCTCCTCCCCTTGGCCCTGGTGGTCTTGTGCAGTCTGGTCCTTGCTGATGTCTCCAGTTCAGTTTCACATCTTTCCTTTTTCACTTCTGCATGCTTGTCACATGGCCCTTCTTGTAGCTTCTCACTGTTCTGAGGGAGGTTTGTGGACACGATCTTCCCTCAGCAAGGAAGCTCTTCCCTTCTCTGGATTTTTGCATTATTCTGCATTAGGGCCCTTCATGAATGCCTCCTCCCCTGTGAGGCCTTTGCAAATTATCCTGTTTACACATAGGCCCATGCTTATCTCTAATTTAGTGCTCTCTACTTTTATTACACTTCATGTATTTTTTTAAGATTTTAATTTATTGATTTGATAGAGCACAAGTAGGCAGAGCTGCAGGCAGAGGGAGAGGAGAATCAGGTTCCCCACTGAGCAGAGAGCCTGATGCAAGACTCAATTCCAGGACCCAGGGATCGTGACCTGAGCCGAAGGCAGATGCTCAGCTGACTGAGCCACCCAGGCCTCTATACTTCATGTTTTTAATGATCTGTTCAATTGGTTACTTAGTATCCATCATCCCAAGTTACAGAAGGGTGGACAGTTTGTTTCATTCATCACTGCACAACTAGGCACTATCTGAAAACATAATAAATAACCTTATTTACCTGTTGAATTAACAGTTAAATAAATGAATAGACTAGGTGTATAAAGCCCTTAGCCAAGTGTGTAGCACATGACAAAAGTTTAATATAAACTGGCTGTTTTTATCACCATAGTATTGGTGACCTCAAATCATTGTTGCTTAAGTTGTATATAAATATCGGGGTAAAATATGAAGAGTTTGTTATAAAGAATGTAATAGGTTTTGACATTTCCTACAGGATTGTTTTATATATTCTCAGACTGATTCAAATTATTCATAATTTAAATTGCAAATCCCAAAATAGAAATGCAAATGAACAATATAGCTCTGGAAAGACATTCAAACCAGCTGAATATTAAATAAATAGAAATAGAAACAACAATGAGATATCATTTTTCTACTATTTTCTACTATTGATTGGCAAAGAAAGAAGAAATTAATACTATTCTGTGTGGACAAGCATATGGCAAAAATATACTTTGACATGGATTTTTCTGAAGGATAATGAAACATATGTAACAGAGTTTAAAATGTGTATTGCTATTACTCTAGCATTCCAATCCCAGGAAGTTATACCATGAAAAAAATGTAGAAAACATAAAAAATATTGATAAGAATGTTTAGGATTTTTTACAACATAAAAATTTGGAACTTACTCTATTCTTAATATTTTGTTATGATGCAGAAATCTGGGAATAAGTTTATTATAAATAATGGTATTTATAATTGCTGATAGGAATGTAAATTGGTACAAAAAGCTTAGAAAACAATTTGACATTATCTTTAAAGTTAAATATGAACATGTCTTATATCCCAGGAATTCCAGTCTTTAGGTATGAACCTTAGAAAAACTGACACACGAATCCAGAGAAGAATACATGAGATTTCCCCCTAAACATTGCTTTTAATAACTAAACAGTTTGATATCCAGTATTTGTGGTATTGTTTAAAGTATTTTTAATTTATGTTATTTTAATAAGGTTAACAGCAGGGTTTTAAAATTTTATCTTTATATTTTTCAGCTTTAGTAAGTTAGTTTAAGGTGTACTCTGTGATGATCTGTGATGATACACATATATATGGCAAAATGATTCTCACCCTAAGGTTCATTAGAACATCCATCACCTCATATAATACAATTGTGTGTGTGTGTGTGTGTGTGTGTGTGTGTGTGTGGTGAGAACACTTAAGATCACCTCTCACAGCTACTTTTGAGGATATAATACGGTAGAGTTAACTGTAGTCACCATGCTGTATATTAGATTCCCAGAACCTATTCTGGGGGCTGAAGCTGAACCCCTTGGGCAGTTTCTACAGCCAAGACTGAAGTCTATATACCTGGTCCTTGAGGCGAGAAGGGGTGTATTTCCCACCAGGTTGCTGGGTTGTCTGGACTGCTCCCTGACCTGGCTGGAGGGGCTGGAATCAAGGATAGGCACCTTTAGGATCGGAGGCCCAGATGTGTTTCTCACCTGGTCGTCCTTGAACTGGCAGGACTGCTTTCGAACTGCTGTTGGAAGATGAGCCTAGCCTCTAAAGGATCTTCAGGGGTGTGGATGGAAGTATCTGCTGCTGGTTTACTGGGCTAGGAGCACAGCTCATGAACTGTGGCTTTGGGGGAGGCTGCCTGGAGCCATGTATAAGGCCTTTTTGGGATCTCCAGGATCAGAGGTGGGAGTGTCTCCTTGGACCCTGGGCTGGCAGATCTGCTGGTGGACTTTAGCAGTTGGCTTGGTGCTCCCTTAGGATCTCTAGGGGTGCAGTGGGGAATGCGTCCTGCTGGATCTCTGTGCTAGCAGGAGTGTTCAGGAACTTTGGTTGGGAGTGGCTGAAGCTGAATATAGGGCCTTTGCAGATAAAGCCACATATTGTTAATATATATCTATTCTTAGATGATTATTGATATTTATGGTCTGGCCCATGGTAAATTTTCATAAACATTCTATATACGCTTGATAAAAATACTCATTCTTTATTTGTTGTGTACAGAGTTCTATATACATCTATTTATATTAAACTTTTTATACTGCTCAAATATTTAAAATATGTGTTGCTCAGAAATTCGTTTAGCTGTGAGTCAATCCTTTCATTCTCCCTGACAGAAAGGTTCTCTCTTTTAATTCTCTCTCATCCTGTAACTGATAATTTTGGTATCTAATGTCCTAATTAGAGAAGGTCTAATTCTGTTTTGATGGCTTCCGCCAACCCCTTCTTGCAAATTGGCTTGATTGGGCATGTGTTTCTATAATTGTGGATTGTAAGCTCATCTTTCTCTGGACTCTATACCTGGCAATTATGTGAAGCCTATTGGAGATCATATATCTTCCTCTAGAGAGTTTCTTTTATTCTTTTTTAGGCAACCTCAAATTGGGTACAATTTTGAATTTATTTCTCAGCTTAGGGTTTCTTAGACCATGTGAGTTGTATAAATTTGAATCCCAAGCCCGTGTATGAGCTGACTTTGGTTACAAATTCTCAAGGGAGACTTTTCCCAATCCAGCTTTTAGCTGGAACCAAGATGTTCATTCTTAGGACTCTCCTTGCTTTTAGGTATATTTTTCTAAGCTACCTTTTTACGGACAGTGTAACTCTTCAGATGCTGACTTTATGCCCAACATCATGTCTTTAGCCCAACATCATGTCTTTAGTACTTTACCTTAAAAACCTAAACTTGCATATACTTGAACTCATATAACATTGCATGTTAACTCTACTGGAATTCAAATCAAATAAGATTTTAAAAGAACATCTTAAACCTGCACAGTTCACTGGTTTATAAGAACTTTAAGATCCACTGCACCATTGCTCTCAGCTTGCTTCCTGCTTCCTGGCTTCGAGTCTATGGGTATTTTGTATACTGTTTTGCCAGCTTTGTCATGCATTTTAAGCATCTGTACTAACATGTTTGTTCATTGCATTGGTGTGAAATTCAGTGAGAATCTACACAGAGCATTTAGCTCACTGCCTGAAAGATATGCAGATCTAGGGGCTTGGGTTTGAAAAAGACTGCCCTGAAAGAAGAAAAGCTTTTGACATTCCTCTTAGTGACAAGAAATTGTCTAAGTTTTCTCCTTCCTAAATAACCATCTCACACTAGACTGCAGATTGAGTGCACAATAAACATTCAATTTTGCTAATGATTGAGATGAGAAGAATGTGTCCCTGATGTTTCTGTATGTGCAGGGCAGAAATAGCTGTGAATTGCACACAGAAATATCAGGTCAAGGGTTTCATTTCTGAAAGCCCATGAACTAAGGCAACCTGGAGAAGAAGGGACTTTCACAAACAATAGGAAAGGGTTTTTTGCCACTTTTCCTTTCAATCTAATTTTCTTTCCATTGAAAGCAGCTGTGCTTTTTCTCATTCTGACAACTCAGAAATCAGTGTAACCCATTCTTCATAAATGCTGGCAGAAGCTGCTTCTGACAGTAGACTGCTGAATGTTCAATGGTGCTTGATTATGTAGAAGTTTCAAAGACTGGTGTGATTATTTCCTTCTTTGTAAAACTGTCCTTGTCTTATTACAAAACTGCTAATTCTTCCAGAAACCAGAGATTATCTAAATAAGCAAGAGCAGAAAAAGTACTGTGTAACAAGGACAGGTTCTTTCCTTTTCCTTTTTTTTTTCCCCCTAGGAGAGTGGGTGATTTTTAAAAAAATGTTTTATTGAGAGATAATTCCCATACTGTCTAAGGCACACATTAAAATGTACAATACCCTGGTTTTTCATAGATTCAATTCAGTATAAATTTAGTTTTAGAAACCAGCATTGCCACAGTCAATTTTAAAAAATGTTTTCACCACCTCAAAGAGAGCCCCGGGGGGCGCCTGGGTGGCACAATTAAGTGCCCGACTCTTGGTTTCAGTTCAGGTCATAATCTCAGGGTCATGAGATAGAGCCCCATGAAGGGCTCCAGGCTCAGTGCAGAGTCTGCTTTAGACTCTCTCTCCTGGGGCATCTGGCTGGCTCAGTGGGTTAAAACCTTGCCTTTGGCTCAGGCATGATCCCAGGGTCCTGGGATTGAGCCCCACATCAGGCTCTCTGCTCAGCAGGGAGCCTGCTTCCCCCCCTCTCTCTGCCTGCCTCTCTGCTTGTGATCTCTGTCAAATAAAAAATAAAAAATCTTAAAAAAAAAAAAAGACTCTCTCTCCCCCTACGCCCCCCACCCAAATAAATAAATAAATAAATCTTAAAAAAGAAAAAAGAAACCTTGTACCCTTTAGCAATCCCTTTTTACCTCCTATCTTGCTCTTCCCGGCCCTCAACAACTGCAAGCCCTTAATAGCTTCCCCTCATCTGGACTTACATATAAATAGAATCATATATGGTGTTTTGTGACAGGCTTCTTTCACTTAGCATAAAGCTTTTAAGGTTCATCCATGTTAAGTGTGTTTCAGTATTTCGTTTCCGTTTATGGTCAGGTAATATCCCATTCTATGGCTCTACCACATTTTGTTTATCCATTCATCATTTGATGGATATTTGAGTGATTTCCTCCTTTTGATGATTATGAATGGTGTTGCTGTAAACATCCATGCGTAGGCTTTTGTGTGGACATACTTTTTCATTTTTCTTGGGTATATATCTAGGAGTGGAATTGCAGGGTCTTATTGTAACTACACGTTTCATCATTTGAGGAACTGTCAGACTATTTTCCAAAGTAGCTGCACCATTCCGTATTCTCATCAGCAGCACATAAGGATTTCTGTTTCTCCACGTCCTTGCCAGCTCTTGTTACTATCAGACTGTTTGATTCCAGCCATTCCACGGGAGAAGTTTCTCATTGTAGATTTGATTTGCATTTCTCTGATGATTAATGGTGTCAAGCGTGTTTTCGTGTGCATATTGAAAGCCTGTATATCTTGAAGAAATGTCTATTCAGATCACTTGGCATTTTTTTTTTCTTACTTAGGATAAAGACAGGTTTTTAAAATGATTTCTAATATATGATATTTTAAATAAAACCTAACAATGTGTATATCATATTTAATAATATCCATAAGAAACTTACTTGATTAACAAGAATAAAAGTACCTTAAATTGGAACTTTTAAAAGAAAAAAAAGTTTGTTATATAGATCACTAAACAAAAAGAACTCAAAATAATAGTGATTAAATTTTGCTGGTTACCCCTGTCCTTCATTATAGTCCTTCATTATAGTGTTTCCCGGGGTCTCTTACAGTAAGACTTTGGTCCATTGACCCAATGAATATCATTTCTAAAGTATTCTGTTTGATTCTGTGTTCTTCACAGAACATTTCAAGTTATGGACTTGACAGTCCATATGGACATGACAGTTAATGGACTTCACAGTCCATTGCAAGTTATTGCTCCAATCGAGGGACATCTCAGAATTTCACTTGTCTATTCCCATGGCAGCCCTTTAGGAACTCCGTTAATGAGAAAGTTTTTTTTTTTTATGAACATTGGGGTACATATGGTCCTTTTGTTGTCACTAGATCTGTATCTTTCTTTTTTCCCAGCGTAACAGTATTCATTGTTTTTTGCACCACACCCAGTGCTCCATGCAATCCATGCCCTTTCTAATACCCACTACCTCGTTCCCCCAACCTCCCACCCCCCACCCCTTCAAACCCCTCAGATTGTTTTTCAGAGTCCATAGTTTCTCATGGTTCACCTCCCCTTCCAATTTCCCTCAACTCCCTTCTTCTCTCTAACTCTCCTTGTCTTCCATGCTATTTGTTATGCTCCACAAATAAGTGAAACATATGATAATTGACTCTCTCTGCTTGACTTATTTCACTCAGCATAATCTCTTCCAGTCCTGTCAATGTTGCAACAAAAGTTGGGTATTCATCCTTTCTGATGGAGGCATAATACTCCATAGTGTATATGGACCACATCTTCCTTATCCATTTGTCCGTTGAAGGGCATCTTGGTTCTTTCCACAGTTTGGCAACCGTGACCATTGCTGCTATAAACATTGGGGTATAGATGGCCCTTATTTTCACGACATCTGTATCTTTGGGGTAAATAGCCAGTAGTGCAATGGCAGGGTCATAGGGAAGCTCTATTTTTAATTTCTTGAGGAATCTCCACACTGTTCTCCAAAGTGGCTGCACCAACTTGCATTCCCACCAACAGTGTAAGAGGGTTCCCCTTTCTCCACATCCCCTCCAACACATGTTGTTTCCTGTCTTGCTAATTTTGGCCATTCTAACTGGTGTAAGGTGGTATCTCAATGTGGTTTTAATTTGAATCTCCCTGATGGCTAGTGATGATGAACATTTTTTCATGTGTCTGATAGCCATTTGTATGTCTTCATTAGAGAAGTGTCTGTTCATATCTTTTGCCCATTTTTTTTATATGATTATCTGTTTTGTGTGTGTTGAGTTTGAGGAGTTCTTTATAGATCCTGGATATCAACCTTTTGTCTGTACTGTCATTTGAAAGTATCGAGAAAGATGTATTGATTGTTTTCTCAAACAGTATCTCATCCCTGCTGGCAGGAAATTTTCTTACCTTAGGACTGACAGAAGCCTATTGACCTATAGTAACTAGATCATTGATGTCAGATGATGGGTCTTTGTCATTTTAACCCTTCGGGTGGATGGAATGGGACAAGCTTTCTCATACCTCAGCACATCAAATGTTGTTATTGATCTTACCCATTTTATATCTGTATGCACGGTAGCCATAAGCCTTGGAATTTCCAGTGGAGCTCCAATGTCAAGAAATTGATAATTTTTGAAATGTATAAGTGAATAGGACTTAATTTCCCTAGTGTTTCAAAAAAAAGCTTCAAAAAGCTTCATATCAATAAATGCAGAAATCTTTTAAAAAAGTCCCCCTTTTTTCCAACCTGATATCTTGACTTGTGTATCAGGTACATGTGAACCATCTTAGAGCACTAAAATCCCCAAGACAAGGTTGGTGTATGCGAGGGTCCTTACTGGGCTAACTTCTCACATCTCCTTTCAAATTGATATTTTATAAATATTAGCTTAATACTTATTTGGATTCTAAAGATAAATTGATTTCCAGTTAACAAAAATTCAATGTAATAGGGAATTCTCTGTAAGTATTATGGAATATATGTGGAATTACATATGATAGAAATGTAATTTACTGAGAGCATGAGTTATAATAGCCATAGTTTATAAGGAACTAAGTATCCCTCAGTAAGGGTTTTATAGTAATTATGGGTCAACAACATAACAGAATAATAGGTAATCCATTTTAAAAATGTGAAATTCTATAATTATGATATGGAAAGGTCTCCAAATCTTTTATACAATAATATGTATAGCATAAAGCTATATATAAAATATTCCTGTGGATAAGTTTACAAATGCATGAAATATCTCCTGAAGTTAATGCAAGGAACTAGAAACTGATTGTTTTTGAGGAATGAGGTGGTAGCTGGGGGGCAGGGAGAATGGGGAGCTTCTCACTGTACCTCATAGAGTTTCTTTCTTATTATATATATTAATCCTATTTAACAATTCACAAATTTTATAAATAAATCAACCAAAATAAAGAATTTGTCACATATTCTTATTACATGCTATTTCTCAAATCACACAAACTTCTTAGGATGTATTGTAACTCCCAAAATTTAGGTAATCAAATATTTCTCCTTAGTAAAATTTTTTTACTACAGTTTTAGCTTTGAAGAATTCTGTTAAGATGGCTAACTTCATATGAATTGTTCCATCTGACTTCAGAGTTTATGGTGTTCTTTATAGAGGGCATATAGGTGAGAACTTAAAAGGAAATCTATTTTCATTCAAGGTACTTCTATTTCTTTGGTTATTTAAGAATTTGAATGAGGAAACTTGAACCAACTGGCACCATATTTCTGATTTATTCCAGTAAGTTTTATTGACCTTTCAGACTGGAACTCTGGGGAGCTGCCCATCTAAGTTGCTTCTTAATCCTACTGTGGTTTCACACCAATGTAAGAGTTTTGCTAATGTTATATTAGTTAAAACTTCAGTAGAAAATGAAATAACAGAGAGCTTAAATGCTTATTTCAATTTTAACCCAGACAGAAGTTTGAACTTTTGGGACTCCTTAATAATGGCACCCACTCTTTTTAAGTCCATTGTAAGAAGTGGCCATTTAAAATGTCCTATTACAGATTACATTTAAAGAAAGAAGAAAGAAAGAAACTCAAGGAATATAAAAGTTGTTAAGAGAATTTGTGAAAAAAATGATTTAGCGTTATTTCTCCATAACTTCCTAGTTTTGGTTTAATTTCATTTTAGTTAAATGATGCCTGTTATAAGTATTGTTTAAAAAATGATGATCAAAGATAATCTTGCTATAGAAAAAACACCCTTTTCTACCTGCTATGACCTGTGATCTTTCATTAAGTTTTAGACAGATTTTTTCTCCTATTCTTTGTCTGCACCCTATTTGTGTTCATGTGTATATATGTTAAATATAATCTCTTTGCTTTCTTACAAATACAATCTGATTTCTTCTAGTTATCAGATAGTTTATATATGCATTAACTAAAAAACTTACTGTAATGATGACCTTACTTGAGAATGACCCTATGTGCCATTTTCCTGAGAAAATGGAGTCAAAGCAAACTCAAGTTTAAATCGGAAAAATTATGCCAGTTCCTTGTTACTTAATATTTTATTTGGGGATTTTTTTTTCCAGTAATATCAACTAATCTTACTCTGAAACTTGAGATGGGATCTATGTTTGCACTCAAGAAAATCCAGTCCAGAAAGTTCACCTATAGAAAGTGGGGGAGGGAAAAGGAACCTCATAGTGGACAAATCTAACTCAGCCAGTGGTCAGGGTCAGCATCAACATGGGAAGTAATATTGATAGTATGTATTCTTGATATGAAAGTGACACTTTACCTCTGTGTTCCTTCTCCCAGAAACACTGAGAAAAACTTAGACAAATCCCAACTGAAGGGAATTCTACAAAATACCTTACCAATAATTCTTAAAACTATCAAGATTACAAAAAACAAGGAAGTCTGAGAAACTATCATAGCCAACAGGACGCTGGGGAGACATAACAACTACAACGGTGAATTCATTTGCTTCTCCTTGCTTTTCTGTCAGTTTTTGTCTCATGTACTTTTCATGTACTTGGGTGCTCTACTGTTAGACACATACAAGTTAAGGATCATCAAGTCTTTGCGGGATCGTGACACTCTTATCATTCATTATATTACGCCCCTCCCTATTTCTGATAACTTTCACTCTGATGTCTGCTCTGCCTGAATTAATATAGTACTCCCTCTTCCTTCTGATTGGTGTTGGCATGGTATAACTCTCTCCACCTCTTCATTTTTAATCTATACCTATCCTTTATATTTAAAGTGGTTTCTTACAGACGATATGCAGTTGGGTCTTGTTTATTTGATCCAATTTAACAATCTATATTTTTAAAACTGGCATATTTCAACCATTTGTGTTCAAAGTAATTACCAGTAAAGTCCAATTAATACTTACCATAATATTTATTACTGATTTCTTCTTGTTGCCCTTGTTTTTTGTTTCTATTTTTTGTCTTCCATACTTTTCCTGCCTTTTGTGGTTGCAATTGATCATCTTTTTTAAACAATTAATTTTATTAACATATAATGCATTATTTGCCCCAGGGGTACAGGTCTGTGAATCATCAGGCTTACACATTTCATAGGTCTTACCATAGCACATACCCTCCCCAGTGTCCATAACCCAACCACTCTCTCCCTACCTGCCTACCCCCAGCAACCCTCAGTTTGTTTGTGAGATTAAGAGTCTTTTATGGTTTGTCTCCCTACTGATCCAATCTTCTTTCATTTTTTCCTTCCCTACCCCCCAACTCCCCACCCTGCCTCTCAAATTCCTCATATCAGAGAGATCGTATGATAATTGTCTTTCTCTGATTAACTTATTTTCCTCAGCATAATACCCTCTAGTTCCATCCATGTCATTGCAAATGGCAAGATTTCATTTCTTTTGATGGCGGCATAGTATTCCATTGTGGATATATGTGTGTGTGTGTGTGTGTGTGTGTGTGTATGTGTGTGTGTATATACGTATATATATATATATGTGTGTGTGTGTGTGTGTGTGTGTGTGTGTGTGTATCACCTCTTCTTTATCCATTCATCTGTGGATGGACATCTAGGTTCTTTCCATAGTTTGGTTATTGTGGGCATTGCTGCTATAAACATGTGGGTGCACGTGCCCCTTTGGATCCCTACATTTGTATCTTTAGGGTAAATACCTAGTAGTGGGATTGCTGGGTCATAGGGTAGCTCTATTTTCAACTTTTTGAGGAACCTCCATGCTGTTTGTAATTGATCATCATATATAATTTGATTTTCTTTCTTTTCTTAGCCTATCAATTATACTTTTTTTTTCCCCTTACTGTTTTGGTGGTTGCAGTCCTAGGGCTGCTTAGGGGTAGTTTTTGTGTGCATGTCCATTTATCCAGCATTGTGTTCTCTGAGCTTCTTACATCTGTGGTTTGGTATCTGACATTAAGTTGGGATAATTCTCAATCATTATGGCTTCAAACATTACTTCTCTTCCCTTCTCCATTTCTTCTTCTTCTGGTATTCCCATTATATTCATGTTATACATTTTGCACTTGGCCCACAGTTCTTAGATGTTCTATTTTTCAGTCTTTTCGTCTTTGTTCATTTTTTGGAAGTTTCTACAGTCACATCCTTAAACTCAGAGATTTTTTCCTCAGCTGTGTCTGGTCTACCAACTAGACCATCAAAGGCCTTCATTTCTGCTACCATGTTTTTGAGCTCTAGCCTTTTTTATTCTATTATTCTTAGAATTTCCATCTCTCTGTTTACATTAATTATCTGTTCTTACTTGTCATCTATTTTTTGCATTAAAGCCCTTAATATATGAATTATAATTGTTTTGTTTTTGTTTTTGTTTTTGTTTGTTTTTTGTTTTTAACTCCTGGTCTGATAACTCTAACATTCCTACCATATTTGATTCTGGTTCCAGTGTTTGTTCAGTGTCTTCAAATTGTGTTCTTTCCCTTTTAGTATGACTTGTAATTTTGTTGTGGTGATGGATGAAAGGTGCACACAATATACTCAGTTAAAGAAACTTCATAAATTGGGCTTAGTAGTGGTATTGTGTGGGGGGAGAGAAGTGTTCTGTAGTCCTAGGATTAGGTCTCAGTCTTTTGGGGGTGCTTGTACCCATGCACTATGAACTTTGCCAGTGCTTCTCAATCCCTTCCCTTGAGGTGGGGCTGAATGAGCAGCAGGAACTGGATTGGGATATTTCCCTTCCCCAAGTTAGTCAGCTTTGATAAGACCCTATCAGGTTAGGCTCTGGTAAAAATGCTTTCTTCTCAAGGTAGGCCTTGTTAAAAAGAGCAGAATGTTCCAGTATATTTGAAAATAGTTCCTTTTATTCTCCCCCTCGTGGAACTGTGAGGGGATTTTTCTCCAGTATTCACTCTGAGAACTTTATAGAGTTCCTGGAGGTAAAATGGTTCTTCTTTCTTTCTTTAGAAAATGATAGATGCCTAGGTGGAATTTTGGGGGATACTTGTCCTGCTTGGTGTTCACACAAAAGTGTGGGTCGTCCCCTATGTTTGGGTCCTGGGAGTTTTTAACCCCCAGGTCGGTCCTCTTGGAGCCACCAGCATTTCATCTATAACAGTTCAGAATTTTTTTTAGTCCTGCGCTGGTTCCCATGGAGGTCTCTGCTTGTGGATTTCTGCTCTAATAAGTTGTGATTTTCTGCATTTGTCTCTAGCTCCAATCTGGAGGGCAGTGATTTGCTCTGTGACCTCTCTTCTCTGACAGCTCTAACAAGAGTTGATTTTTCAGTTGTTTAGCTCCTTACTTGTTACAAAGGAGTGGTGGCTTCCTAGCTCCTTACATACTCAGATTTATCTGTGACATCTGTGGAGTCCCATCAGTTTCATTACTGCTGGCTTTAGAGTATGCTAGGCTGGGATTTCTCCATTTTGCAAAATTTGGGTCATTAGGGACATTTTTGTTAAGGTCTGGCATATCTAGTTCTCACTTTGTTCCAGTAACTAAAAAAGCAAAATCTTGATTATCAGCTTCTGAGGCGGGGAGGTTTCACCATAGAGCATGACTCTGCGTCTCCTGTCCCTCCCAATAAACAATTGCTCACTGCGGGCCTGGGGTCCCCACCCAAGGTAAATGACTGAGTTGTAATTTCAAAAATATCATAAGCAAGCGCAGAATATTTGTGCAAGGAAACAGGATAATAAACCTTACTTCAACCAAGTTGTATCTAGTTTAATAACTATGGTATTGGATGGCATCAAGTAAAAACCTAAGAGCAATAAATGTAAGTGTTGTTATAACCAATAGAAATAGTGCGCAATGTTGAACTTTTGCTTTTATCACCTCTTTTTCTTCATCTCCTACAGATTTTGTCCCATCACTGCTTAATCTGGATGATTATTCATTCCATAGACATTTGTGGATTTCTCTAGTCCCATTTTATCCCCTTATGAACTGTATGAGCTCTAAAACACTTTAAAAAAAAATTGGATTTCACGGGCTCTCTGCTCGGCAGGGAGCCTGCTTCCTCCTCTCTCTCTCTCTGCCTGCCTCTCTGCCTACTTGTGATTTCTCTCTCTGTCAAATAAATAAATAAATAAATCTTTAAAAAAAAAATTGGATTTCAGTGTTGACCAGTTAATTTCTGAATCATAGAATATCTGAAGTTTCTGCTTCTAAAAGTATTTAATAGATTATGGATTATTGAGCAAAGGAACTCAGAGTGATGTTAATCAGAGAAAACAACTTTGGAGAAGGCTAAAAATGGGAGGGTTGATCTCTCTCCTTCCCTCAAGTCTCTTTAGCAACTTTCTGTAATGTCTTCCAAAACTGGTTCCAATTTTATGTCCCTGTAGAGGATGTCCCTAACTTCTGTGGGTGACTCCTCTTCTCTTTCCTACAAGCCTCTGTTATGACTTATGGAAGGATTCTGTAGATGTGCTGCTTTTCCCATCCCCTACCCTCTGAGTGAGCAGAGTTCAACCCTCCTATAATACATGTCATTTATTTATTTCAGATGATTTTGTTAGCTGATAAAATCTCATATTTTATGAATGTTCAATATATATTATACATGTTCCAAACTAGCCTACAAGTGTGCTCAGCAAAAAAAAAAAAAAAAAAAAAAAAAAAAGTACATGTACTTTCTTTTTGTGTTTTCTTTAGTTCTGGGTACATGGCAGGTGGTCAGTAAGTGCTATAATTCTTTGAACCAAAAGGAGATAGATGGTGATTTTTTTTTTTTTTTTTGATGGACACTTTCTTAAGAATTCCCTTGTTTAGGGGCACCTGGGCAGCTCAGTTGGTGAAGCATCTGACTCTTGCTCTTGGCTCAGGTCATGATCTTGGGGTCATGAATTCAAGCCCCACATTGGGCTCTATGCTGGGTATGGGGGCTACTTAAAAAAAAAAAAAGAAAAAGAATCTCCTTGTTTATCATCATTTAAAAGCAGTTATTAATTTATGTATGCAATGCTCATATCAAGTAGAAGTTTAAACTAAATGGTTCCATCTATTCTTTTAGGCAGCTCAAATTATGCACACAAGTGCTCGCTCCTGAAGGGCAAGAGCCAGCTTATCTCGCATTTGAGTGCCTTGAGCAGTATAAGGTATTACAGCTGTTTTGAAACATACTCTTTATGATCAGGCTGAATCATGGGGCCGGGAGCTCATGTGAGCAAGCAATTCCTTTGCAGCTCAGAGGGCAAGCTGCAGAGTTGGGGCAGGGATACTTTTAGTGCCATTGCCCATTCTCTAATCCAACCAGCTCCACCGTGACCCTTTCTTTACAACATGACTGTCCTAACAGAAGACAGTTGCCAGCATTCTCTTGTTATCTTTTCATTGGCAATAGGTCCAGTGTTCATCCATCCTCAGGCCTGAAAGCCATATGGGACCAGAAGTGGCCTAAGAGTGTGCTGACTCTTCAGACAGAAGAAATAATTTAGGATATTGCAGGTTGTCAGGCAGGTTCATTTAGGCTAATGCAGGCAAAATCTTCTTTTCCTAGGAAACTATAAAAGACTTTTCAATTGAATTATTTAAGTAATTGCTAAAATGTATTTTGCCTTCTGGGCAGCTTTGGAATTTTCTCTTCTTGTCTCTTTTTGGATGATATGGTCATTAAATCCATCGGAAGACCTCAACACCTGGCCCACAGTCATCTTCTCCATCCTCTGGACTGACATCATTCTGGATGACTCAATTTGACAACCTCACTGCACAGTCCCGTGCCCATCTCACCTTCAGAGGACTTTCCCTGACTCAGGCACCACCCTTTGGCTACACCCTAAACCTTGTCAGGTCCAGAATGGTCTACCTCTCAAATAAAAAGTTCACACTCATTTTTTTTTTTAACAATTTTTTAAAAGATTTTATTTATTTATTTGACAGAGAGAAATCACAAGTAGATGGAGAGGCAGGCAGAGAGAGAGGAAGGGAAGCAGGCTCCCTGCTGAGCAGAGAGCCTGATGCGGGACTCAATCCCAGGACCCTGAGATCATGACCTGAGCCGAAGGCAGTGGCTTAACCCACTGAGCCACCCAGGCGCCCCCACACTCATTCTTAACCATGTGTTCCCAACCATCTCTCACTCTCTCCCTTTCTTCCCTTCTCCCCCTCCCCCACTACCCTCCCTCCTGTTACTGTTCCCAATACACAAGTTCTCTAGCCTCTTTGGCATCTGTATTTTAGAGTCCTTTGTCCCTCTCCCCACTAGGTCTTTCTTGTCTTACTTAGCTCCCCACCCATGCCATCCCTTTGTTTACCTTTGTTTACCACAATTCTAAAGCCTCTTACTCTGTTGCCTTCTCACTACACTGAGACAGGAAGAAGACCTACAGGTCAAATTGTAATGAATGTACTTACGACTTTCTCTGCTTTGATATTCATGGACATTTTAAGAGAAAAATCAAACAGTATTGAAGATTGGTCTGTGATAAATTTCTGTCCTCCATCTCAGTGAAACACTTGCAGCTCTCAGACAGCACTATCATACTTTTCCTGATCAACACGCTCTCATTCCACAGGGGATTATAGATAATACTCTCCAACTACAGCCCCACCCACCCAGCTCCCTTTCACTATCAGCCTCTGATCTGGTCTTTTGGTTCATGGAGATAACAAGTAATTAGACAGTAATTCTTTCAGTTTACTTACAAACAACTCTATCCTCTTCTTCCCTCTCCTGTTAAAAAGATATTTTCTTTTCCTTAAGAGTTTAAAGCTGGCTATTCCATGTCACTCTTTATATTTAATAACTCTCTTCTGGCCCACTTAATATACATATATATTTCTAGTGGGGTGACACTCTCTACTCAAACCTATATATATATATATTTCCACTTAGAGGCCATTTTTTTCAAGCTTTTGTCTTACCTGGTTAGCTCCACAGTGCTACCTTCCAGTCATAACACAACTTAACCCTTCATTCTTACTGCTGCACTCAAATAGATCTTTAAAGGACCAATAATGGTTTCCTTATAGCTAAGTTGGAAGAACATTTGTTGTCTTTATCTTACTGGATTTCTCACTAAAACAAAAATAAAAACAAAAACAAAACAAAACAAAACACTGATTGCTTCCTCCTTTTAAGAATACTTTTCATTCAGGAATTCCTGGGTGGCTCAGTTGGTTAGGCGGCTGCCGTTGGCTCAGGTCGTGATCCCAGCATCCTGGAATCCAGTCCCACATCGGGCTCCTTGCTCGGCAGGGAGCCTGCTTCTCCCTCTGCCTCTGCCTGTGCTCACTCTCTCGCTCTCTATCTCTCTCTCTGACAAATAAACAAATAAAATCTTAAAAAAAAAAAAAACTTTCATTCATATTTTTCTATGTCACAGCATTCCCTGGTCCGTCCCCTCTCCCCCTTGCCAACTGTCTTTACAAGTTTATCCGTGGTTACTTTGTCTCCTCTTCCTTGGCCCATATCTTTTAAATTGGTGCCATTCAAAATGTTGCCTTTGATGCTTTATTGCTACACCTTGTTGTAGAGGGGAAATAGTGGTGCCTTCGTAGAGAGATCCACATCCTAATTGCTAGAATTGTTACCCTACATGGCAAAAGGGACTGTGTGGGAATCATGAAATGAAGACTCTTGACATGAAAGAATATCCTGGTTTATCCTGGTGAGCTCAATGTAATCATGAGTCCTTATGAAGAAAAGAGGAAGGTACAAGAGTTCTTAAAGGAGATGTGGTAATGGAAACAGAGGTTGGAAGTATACAGGCAGCTTCTAGAAGCTGGAAAAGGTAAGGACACAGATTCTCTCTTAGAGCCTCCAGAAGGAATGACACCTTGAAACTGTAACACCTACTTCAAACTTCTGACCTCCAAAACACTAATCCATGTGTGTTGTTACAAGCCCTGAGGTTTCTGATAATTTGTTACAGCAGCAAGTAGAAACTAAGACAACTCTCTCCCTGGACAGTCTCATCTGACACTTCAGGTCTTTATCTTTTTACACATCAGAAGGCTCCTGAGGTACTTAGGGTAACTTTGTTGCTGTAAAAAATTCACCACCGAAGCATATAATTCCTGGATCATAATTCAGTTTAGATATTGCCCCCGTAGTAGGATTGGATAGTTGAAAATGTACTCAGTTATTTAGTAACTCAGGCTAACAGATGTTCTGCCAACTTCAACATTTGCTAAAAAGAAGAAGAGCATGGACCAGCACACCTGAAAGGTTTTTAAAGGTCTAGTCTATAAGCGCGGTAGTTTTCTTCTTGATTCCCTTGTCAGATTTCAGTCACATTGCAGCATCTACTTGTGAAAAATACAGGGAAATGTGGCCTACTTATGATGAAAGAGAAAACATGGGGATTTCTCTTAGCAGCTCTTTGAAATATCTCCCAAATCTGTATTTCTATTTTCAGACAACTAGAGCTACATAAACAACTTCTTATTGGATAGCTTTGCTCAGAGGTATCTAAGAAGCTTGAACTCAACATTTCAAAAATGTAACCCATCATTTTCTCAATGTTGTGTCCTCTAATGTTTCTAAATCAGTGAATGGTAGCAAGGCTACCCAATCCAGAAAACTGGGGACCATGTATGACTTCTCTTTTACTGCTTAATCAATTCCCAAGTCAATAAATAATGAATAAAAGAAATCTGTTTCAGTCCTATTAATCTTTCCAGCATTTAATGCCATCACTCTAATCTATGCCATCACTGATACTCACCTAGACCACTGAAAATGCCTCATAATTTGCATCTATTCTTAATCCTCACAAATCCATTTTTCATACTGTAGCCTAAATGATCTGTGAATGTCAATTCCCCAATTTGTGCCACTTCCCACTTCAAACCCATTGTAAATTTCCCCAATATTCTGCCCCCTAATATTCTTTTTTTTTTTTAATTTAAAGATTTATTTATTTGACAGAGCGATCACAAGTAGGCAGAGAGGCAGACAGAGAGAGAGGAGAGAGCAGGCTCCCCGCCAAGCAGAGAAGCCAATGTGGGGCTCAATCCCAGGACCCTGGGATCATGACTTGAGCCGAAGGCAGAGGCTTTAACCCACTGAACCACCCAGGCGCGCCCCCCCACCAATATTCTTAAGACAAAGTTAAAATATAACATGCATAACATGGCTCCTAAGGTTCTCCTCAACCCATCTCCTATTTGTACCTGCTCTCCTCCAGCCCTGCCCACACAGTTTGTGCGACTGTCACACTAAATGCTTCTCTTTTCTCTCAGCCTCCATGCTATCTCTTGCTTTGAGATCTTGATACATCTGGACCTCTTGCCTATCTCCTCTCCTTCGTCTTCAAACTTGACCAGTCAAAACTTCCTTGTCTTTCAGACATCAGCTAAAAAATCATTTCCTGTGGGAAACTTTCCTGATATCCCTTAAGAACAGAGAACCTGTATTATACTCTATTGTGTAAATATGTCTTTCCTGAGAAAATGGCCTGTACGTGAAGGCAGAAAAAATGTCTGTCTTTTTCTCTATATCCTCAGCACCTAGTATAGTGCCCAGTATGTAGCGATGCCAAGAAAGTATGTGTTTAAAGGAAGAACAGATCTTATTTGTGTGTATGCAAGGCTTATAAAGCTAGGTAAAGGCTAAGGCATTTATATTCTCATCCCTAAAGTCCAATTCCCACTTTTGACTCCTAATTTCTGTACTGGTTAAAATGAACATTAACAACAATGATTGCTACTGTCATGGCATGATCCTCAATCACAATCAGCAGCTATATTTTATATGATAAATGATTATCACATTAACTTATAGTGCTTCAAAGGGACACAAAATAGCAAAAGCTACTACTAAGTATAGGCCAAGAATCCTTTACAAATAAACACACAAACAGAGCAAAAGTTGTTTTCTAATTCAAGAAAATGTGTATTTTATATATAGGCAACATATATACATATACACACACACAGACATATATTACATATACATCTATGCATATATATGTATACACACATTTTATATACAGTCTCTCTTTAATCCAACTTTGTGCATTTCTAGCAAGAGAAAAATATGTAAATTTAATGACTATTAAACTAGGTAAACTTAAGCCACTTCTTTAATTCAGAAAAGGCCTAACACAGTTCTTATAGTGATTTGGTCTAACACTTTCTTATATGACAAAAAAATTACTTGTGAAATCATTATGGTCAATACTCTACATTTCTCTAAATTAAATGAGGGTAATCTGTAATTATGAGAGATAGGTAACTTTATCTAACTTCAAACTTAAAATATTTGGTTAAAAAATAAATCATTTGGTGTGGAAATTTTTAAAAGAATCTTTAACCAATAATAAAATGTATTTTAAAGTCCTAAACTATGTTACCAGTATGTTAAGAATAAGACTTCAATTACACCAAAGTCTGAAAATTCAGAATGACTTTTCCCAAAGAAATTATAATCTATCCCTCGAGTGTACAATTCTGTTTTTGAAAGAAATTCTTTTAACACAGGACAATGCAATCTTTTATTTGGCACATCAAGCAATTCAATAAAATATTATGGGAAAGGATGGATCTACGTAAGATAAGAGCTTTGATTTGCATTTAAATAGCATCATTTCTTATAATGTCTATGCCTTTTTCAATGGAGAGTTTAATAAAAGATGGAAAATATCACTGACTGTAAAAGCACGCATACAATTGGTCTTCGGTAAAAAATGTAAGAGAATTTTTTATTAGAAGATAAATGGCAAACCTTTTCCTGATGAGACTGAGTCAGTCAGTGCCCCTAAGCCAGCTCTTGCTCCAAGTAATTGGGTGAGTAGTTTGATGTTTTTGTCTGTAGTAACATTCTCAACAATTTTCTTTGAGTTTGGGGAAGCAAATTGTTTGGTAATAATAAGCAGGTTTAAAAAAATTGTTCTGATTCTTTATGACTCTGAACTGTTCAGGGAAGCCACAGAAAGATCTACTCACAAAAAAGAGTTTAAGAAAGGAGACTTAAAAAGAGAAAAAACATGGCTCCCAGGAAATAAAAAAAGGAAGAATGAAAGATAGATAAAAACCATACAAACACACAAAAAGAAACAGTACACAAAAGTGAGGTAAAGGGCCACCTCACTGTTTTTCATTTTCCTCCAAGGCAATAGTTCCAGAAAGCATCAGCTTTGGGTCTGGAGTCTCAAATGCACCTTTTCAAGATTCTCACATCTGTTGGACTCACTGTGGAGCATGAGGAATGACTACCTGTTCCACTAGTGAAGGTTTAATCCAACCGTGACCCTTGTCTGAACTGATTAGCTCTATCCCATCATGGGGAGACACAACATTGATTATGCCTCACTGTAGTTGAACTTCAGCTGAAGAATTACCCTGGAGGTTGTGATAAAGATATTTATCAGTGATTTTTGAGTTTCCAACATGTGTCGGGAGTGTAATAGATCTTTGGAATTCAAATAATAATATCTGCTGCATATATAGATAGCATCCACATGTGCTAGGAATATTCCCAAACATTTAATATAACTAGCACCTAGATGGCTCAGTTGGTTGAGCGTCTGCCTTCGGCTTAGGTCAAGATCTCAGGGTCTCAGGATCAAGTCCCACATTGGGCTCCCTGCTCAGAGAAGAGCCTGTTTCTCCCTCTCTCTCTGTCCCTCCCACCACACTTGTGCTCCCTCTCTTTCTTGCTTACTCTCTATCTCAAACAAATAAATAAAATCTTAAAAAAAAAAAAAAAAAGAAACCTCATTTAATCTTGGCAACAAAGTAACAAAGCAGCTATTATCCCCATTTTACAATAAAGGAACTGAGGCTAGAATGGCTTCATGACTTGCCCAAAGTCATGTAAATAGTTAAAAGCACAGCCTTTGACAAGTGAGATCAATATGGGAGAAGACATGAACTCAACAATTGCATTGTGATGAAGCATATAATAGCAACATTTACAGGGTGTGCCATAGAGACAATAGTGGTACCCCAACACACACTGAGGGTGTCAGAGAAGGTTTCTCAGGAAGATAGTGCTTGAACTAAGTTCTAAAGAATGGATAGGATTTAGAGAAGAGCAAAGAGAATGCTTTCAAGATAGTAGAGAAACATGAGAAAGATCCCAGAAACCAGAAGGAACACAGGTGTTTGAGTAAAAACACAAAGATCAATAGAATAGGAGTCTAGAGGAGGACATGGAAGTAGAGATGAAAGATGGAGGCGGAGAGCTGGCTAAGTTTTAAGCCCTGAAAAGCCTGGTTCACCATGCAGGCCATAGGGAGCCATTAAATGAGGTTAATCTGAGAAAAGCATACTTAGTTCTTAATATTAGAATAAAGAATCTAGAGAGTATTGCTTATTGGATAAAAGCACGGGTTTTTTGTTTGTTTTATTCAGTCAGATATTCATTTTGATTACTGGCTCCTACTTATCTCATCTATGGGTAAATCACTCCACTAGACTCCACTGCCTTGTCTGTAATATAGGACGAGGGGATCAGGCTTAGAAATGGCCAAGTAAATGGCGGTACCCATAATGTGCATGCCAAATTGGTGGAGAAGATAGAAAGAAAGGATACTAGTTAGAGTTCATTTTAGGAATATAGTAGTGAGATGAATCATGGTTCTTAGTGGGGTGGGGATGAAGATAGGTTTTTGTCCCTCCGCAGGGATATTTGACAATGTCTGGAGACACTTGTCACAACTGGGGGTGGGTAAAACTGACATCCAGTGGGTAGAGTCCAGGGTCATGGCTTAATATTCTACAATACAAGGACAGACCCCTCCCACCCCCACCTCCTACAAAAACAATTATCCTTCCCAATATATCAACAGTGCCACTGTTAATAAACCTTGTTCTAAGCTACGGTGTGGGAGTGAAGATGGAATGAATGGGACAGATTGAAGCAATGTTCATGAAGCTAAATCAAAACGTCTTGGTGATTGACTTGAAGAGGATGGTGCCATAGTTACAGGGCTGTGGTCTGAGTTGTTTATCCTGGTACTAATTAGAATACTCTGCACACATATGGTATTTGTTGAGTAAAAAGAGGAATACATGAATGAGTGAGTAAGTGAAGGAATGAATGAATGAAAAGCAAAATAAGATTTGAAACTCTCTAGTTTGTTGGCTTGGGCCATTGAGGTAATAGTGGTGACAGCCTCTGCAGGGCAGGGAAGAGGAAGAGGAGGTCTTGAGAGAAAGATGGAAGGGTCAGTAATGGAATTGAGATTCCTAAGGTGAATATTTATAACATAGATAGACCCAACTGTTTAGTTGTTCGATGCTTCAATTGTTGATTATACCAAATGGGATACCATAAAAAAAAAAAAGGTGGAAACCCTCGTTGAGTCTGAAAATCTTATTGGAGATTTATAAATTATAACTAAGGATGAATTCAAGTTTTTATGATAGCTGGAGAAATCTACATTTTTGCATTAATTTTCTGAGGAAACCATATTTTAAAACTTCCAATGATGTGGTTTTAGGATGCTAACTATTTCCTCCCGTGTCTTTCTTGCCCAACCTCACTACTTTGGCTCTGAAGCAAAGTGAAAAAAAAGAAAGAAAAAAAAAATCTACTCAAGCCATTTAAGCCCCAGAGGCCATGGGATTACTTCTACCCTCAGATGTGGTTATTTGTCCTTCTCCACACTGATCCCTTCTCCAAAGCCATCATGTTCCCAAAGGCCCATCTGCCATTGATCTATTATCCAATGGCCCCTAGAACTACAGTGGAGACATTTGTCCCCAGCCCCCCTTTTGACTACACTCGGTGCCATTCGACGGCCTTGTTGAGTGGTTTCTACACCACTGGCAAAGCACAAGGTGGCACAGATACAAGGACACTGAGGTTACTGCCATCGCTGTTTTCACCTCTGTCATTCCACTCTGGGCATATCTTCTCTCTACACATGTCTTTCACATGAAGAGAATACCATTCTTTCTAAGACTTTTCTTATCCCCAAAGCCACTCTCCTTACCATTTACAAGCCATTACCTAAAATCATTTAGGGCAGATTCCCTAGGGCCTGGGGCAGAGTGTATTTGCCAAGTGCTACACCACCATGCCCAGGCGAGAACTCAGGAAACTTACCTCTTCTTATCTTGGGCAAGAGATCCTTCCTTGCCAGCTAGGTCAACAGACCTTACTTCAACCTTCTGTTCAAGGATATTCATCTAAGCGACCTTCATGTTCTGAGACCACAACAACCATCCGTTCCATGAATTCTCATTGTATTTTTCAGAAACTCCTAGAGTCTTAATGCAAATGGCACATGTGAGGGCCTGACATGGTATCTGTCTGATCAAAGTGGACTCCTAGAATATGTCCCAGGCGTGTCCTCTCCTGCCTAAATTTTTTAATGAATGTATTTTATTTTCTTATTGGTACTGAAGAGAATTTTATCCTCGGTCAGTCTGCTCTTTCTGATTCTTAAACTCAACAGAATTAGCTATTGGAAACATAGTCATAACAACGTTGTGGGTTCTGTTCTCTGTAGTCCGTTAGGATACTGCATGCTGCCTAACTAGGAGCTTAGCCAGTGCCTCTGAAAGGGAGTTGTGATTGGATTGAGTCCTTTCATCATGGCCTAAAATTATTTTTGGTCAGACTTTTAAATCCTAAGTCCATCCTGTGATTTCTGTGGTCAGGGGGTTTGGCAATCACGCTTTCCAAAAATATTGAGACATCAGGAAGAAGGCCCTGAAACTAGTGCAGATGTCAGCACCTTCATTTATAAGAACTCACACTGCCGTCATGGAAAACATGCTAATGCCAGAGAGAGGGAGGAGAGATTAAAGGAGTTCTAGAAGCAACAAGTTGGAGCTGGATTTCCTGGTGGTGGTGCATGTATGCACTCATACAAGGATGTCAGGAGCAGTTTTAAAGTGGTTTTTTTTTTTTTTAAACATCTAGCAAAGGAACATTTTATCCATTTGTCAGACCTGTGAGCTCTGCTGCCTCAATTGCATTAGCTTTTTGTTCATTTTTAAGTGACTGAAATGATGAAAACAAGTTCCTTGTGAAGTCTCGCCAAAAAGCATCTGGGGAAATGGTATCTGTTCATGGATTGAAGCAGAGTTCACATTCTGACAGAGTATTTTCATGTCAAAACGAGTATCTCCATGGTTATGAAGTCCTCTTCTTGTCAGTTATTAAATTGCTACCAAGGGCTATATATAGGTAAGGATTTTTTTTTTCTTTCATTTTAAAACTTCTTCCACTGAAAGGAAGTAAAGAAAACAAAAGAAGACATTGATTTATACAGAAATCCTAATGTGCTGCTGAGAAAATGATGTATTGTGTGGTCACATGATCGAAGTTTCTCCCATGAAGGATTAATCTGGTTCTGGGAATAGTTCTGAGAGTTTTTATATCCATTTTTGTGAAGCTTGAAGAGGCTTCAGTGTAACACCGCACCCCAAGAGGTCTGTAAAGTTGTTAAAATATTAAGAAAGACATAATTGTTAAAAGACTAGTTCTTAAATAAAATCCCTTGTGGAGTATGAAAAGATCTCCTAAAGCTACAAGGCGACAGTGTTGCATTGAGGACTGATGTAATTCAGTTCATTTAGAAAATACCATAAACAGCTTTATTATGGGAATTTGGTAAAGAGATCTTTCATTAATAGGAAATATTTGGCTCTACACTGCAAATAAAGTGATGTTTACATAATTTGTTAAGATCTTTCAGAGAGTCAATATCCTCTGCTCAGCCTTAACATGAGTACTATATTAAATATATGATTTTGGGAAAAAAAAAAACTTATAAAATTCAGGGGTGGGTAATGTGATTTCTCATTTTGAGTTGTACCCTTTTGTTCTTCACTAAATTCATTTGATGTAATTAGGTGAAATGGTTCAACTCCCCACTGTAGGCTCATATGATATAGATAGTCTTCGCTGGTAGACCTTGTTGGAAAGAGATATGTTCAGATTCTGAAGCCCCAAATTCATCAAGGGGAATCTATGTTAGATTGCCGGTGGTAGATGTGGAAGGAACATTTCAGATAAAAACACAGTTAGCATGCGTGGGCCTTGACTACAAATCCGGTGAAATGCTGAACCTGCTGATCTGGCCCACACCACACATGAGCCTTTGCACTTCTGTTGTTCCTTGGTTTATGCCTAAACTTTGAACAAGTCAGGTAGTCTGGTTTATCTCCTTTCCCTTAGGATAGCCCTGGTATTCATCATTTAAAACTCCATCTGTGTTCTTGACTCAGCTTAGAATTTTTTTTTCCTGGAAAGTAGGATCCCTTGGAGTAAAACAGAGGTGGTGGCAAGCCAGGGATGACCCAGAAACACTGAGCGATTTCTAGAGGTTAGAGTGTAGAGCCAAGAGTCTCTAAATCTGAGGCAAGACCATTCAGTGTAGTTTTGAGTATCGGTGAATACTGGGGTTAGCCTTTGGTACACCAGGGTTGGGTAGGGAATTAAATAAATGTCCATGGGGCTGCCTGGGTGGCTCAGTTGGTTAAGCGTCTGCCTTTGGCCGGGGTTGTGATCCTATGGTCCTGGGATTGGGTCCCACATCAGGCTCCTTGCTCAGCAGGAAGACTGCTTCTCCCTTTGTCTGCTGTTCTCACTGTTTGTACTCTCTCTCTCTCTCTCGAACAAACATCTAGGTTTTAAGAGAAATCTTATAAATAAATAAAATAAATAAACGAATGAATGAATGAATGTACGTGGACTTGGCTAAGATTTCCTTCTACTCCTGTAGCCCAGCCCCTTGGACTCTGCTGGCTTCCTTTTGAATCTATAGGGGAGCCAAGATTTTATCCTGTAAGCCAAGAGAGTGGCATGATGAAATATGCACTTTGAAACGAGAAGCTAGATGTTATTTGAGTGGCAGATCAGAAGGAAAGAAGGCTGGAACCAGGGCAGTCAAGGTCTTTACAATGTTCCAGGCGAGAGACCAAGAAGATGGGAACAGGGGAGGAGAAGCGGTTAAAGGAGCAGTAATGGACAATGACTCTCAAGGTGCAGTGGAAGGTCCCCAAACAGGTAGAAATGGGCTTTTATTTTCTGCGCTTATCAAATGGCATGGAAGAAACGTATGTAAGGTGGGAATGCAGGAAACCAAATATCCAACGTGGAAACAATTTCAAAGATGGCAGTAAGAGGTAGAATAACCCGAACTGTAAGGAGTTTGCTAAAGCCTCCAGTATGCTCTGCTTGAAACCCCAGCCAAGGCGGAGATTAATTCTACATCCCATAGCAGTAACTCCTCACCTTGTACACATGTGATAAAGTTCCTCCTGTAACAAACTATCCCTAAAGTAGGCATCAGGGGGCTCTGTTCCCCCCTGCAGCAGCCACTCTCCCTTAGTGGTTTCGACCATCTGAGATGGTGGTTCCCTAGCACATAAAAGCTAGGTTATCGTCTGTCCCCCTGGCTTCGTTATTACTTCACAGGATGGACTGCAGAAGATAAAGTATAAACATTCCTTTCTTTCTTTCTTTCTTTCTTTCTTTCTTTCTTTTAAAATATTTTATTTATTTATTTGACAGACAAAGATCGCAAGTAGGCAGAACAGCAGGCAGAGAGAGAGAGGGAAGCAGACTCCCCTCTGAGTGGAGAGCCCAATGCGGGGCTCGATCCCAGGACCCCAAGATCATGACCTGAGCCAAAGGCAGAGGCTTTACCCCACTCAGCCACCCAGGTGCCCCTAAACATCCCTTTCTTACTGTTTACTACCAGTCGCATTTTCTCATATTCAATTTCATTCTTCCCTTCCAAGAAACCTAAATAGGAATCGATATTGATTTGGAAATGTGTTTCCTAATGGTTAAGAAATAGCAAACTACACTCTGAAATGTAACTTTAAATGTCTATTTTATGTCCTTCGGGTAAAACAAAGATCTCCGCTTTGTCCTGTCTTTAGTGTCTGCCCTTAGATTAGAGATAGATCTTTTGTGTTTAGCAAGAAAAAAATATTTTTACCATTTTATTCAGTGCGTAGAATGAATAAAACATCTACGATTTCTTGCTCTGCCAACCCTTTTACAGCTTAGCAGAATCAAGAGGAGAAAATTCACCTGCAATTTGGATACACAGCCTGACAGGACACAGACTACAACTCACAAAAAAAAAAAAAATTCTGATTGAAAGATTTATCTCCTGGACGAAATCCATGCACACAAAGTGGCTGGATAAAACAGGATGGAATGGCACGCGGTTGAAACTAGTTCTTCTATTTTTCATGTAATAGCATTCTTTTGTTCTTTGTATTAAATATTCTAAATAGTCTCTCTATATTAATTGATGGAATTAAAGTAAGCTAGATATTATGTGCACATGCAGCATTTCTGATTGGCCCATTTGAAAGCTTACTGGGGCGTGAAAAAAAAAATCATCACACACACAATGCTTTCTTTCTGGGCGGTCTAAGGAGCACAAGACTGGAGACAGCAACGGGAATGTATTCTGGAAATCACAGCCTTGAATCAGCAAGCTATCGGTTTTAGAATAAAAGCACAGGAGACTCAGAGTGAGGATAGGATCCCCTGTTTAACCTATGAAAAGTACATGCAACCTAAAACTTCACACCGTAGTTCTCTTTAGTTGCTGACAACACTGCTGATGGGGTGGTTTTCCTTGTAGGCAGATGTGGAAGAAAACCTAGATGTTTGTGTGCGGTCTTTGCTGGCTAACAGGGTCTGCTTCATGGACTAGTCACTCAGGGCCTGGCACCCAGAAGGGCCCTGCACTGGTGTAAAGCTCCGCTGTTGCTGAGCATGGAAAATGTTAATAATTTTTGAACAAGGAACCCTGCATTTTCCTTTTACACGAGGCACCACGAGTTCTGGAGCCAGTCCTGCTTGCTGGACCCAACATTCTGGAGCTCAGTCTTTTTGCTTTATAATGGCAGCACATGGAGCCTTGGGAAGATTTTGTTTGTCTGTTTTGTTTTTCTTTTTAAAAATTGGACAGTCTCACTTGGGGAGCTGATTTATTTATACTTCTGGACTTGAATAACCTATGCCTCTGGGTGATAGGGTGTGATTCTTATTCTCTTCTTCTTCTTGGAATTAGATCTCCCTTCCCTTTCCCATCGGCATACACACAGTTTAATAACATGATCTGTTAGTCACAGGGCATGATAGGAGCTAGAGCTCTAAGTCAAACTTCTGTCATAAATGCAGAATACATTCCTCCGGCCTTTATTCTTTGAGGTGGGATATCTATGCTCATTTCATACACTCTATTGCTTTTTCCCTGATGGTCTTTCAACGTTTACTTGGTTCCCCTTTTATGCCACTGTCAAAACAGTGTTTCAGAAAAGCTTAACCAAAAAGAATGAAGCCAGATGTTCACAGACATTTTGATTAACTTTATTTTAAACCATTTTGGAATTTTAAAATGCTTTCTGTGGAACATACTTAGTTCTTTGCCTATTCCTGAATCATATGAATCAGTATTAACTGAATTATAACCAAGTAATGATCTCTTGCATCTCTTTTGAGGGAATCCATGTTGTTAATATGGTTAATGTTTTTATGTTTTGTTTTGTTTTAGACCACAAGATTTTTTGCTAATTAGACATGGTTAGTTTACCCTTATGTTTTTTTTTTTCAATTTTTAAATGTTATGATTTTTTAAAAGTTGGTTATTCTAGCTTCTTCTAAAAGATGGGAGGGTCTAGCATCAGTGGTTCAGCTGTTCTTATATTAATGAGGTCCCACTTATTATTTTCTTATGGGTAGCATCTTTGTGTCCTGTTTAAAAGATCTCTTAGCCTGTTCTAAGCTCATGAATATATTCCCTTATATTATTATCCAGAAAATACATTGTTTTACTTTTCATATTGAAATGCATTGCATCTGGAATTCATTTCTGTATATAAGATAGTAAGGTGGGATTAAGGTTTACTTTTATTCTTTTTCCAATTCACATAATATCACTTATTCCAGAAAAGAAAGTCAAAGAAAACCATCATTTCCACTGCTCTTGAGAATACCTTTCTCATCAATGAAGTATTTGTATATATGTGGGTTTGTTTCTCAAATATTTCTGGAAGGTTTTCAATAAATTTATCATCTATCCTTTATTCAATAATAAATTTAATTACAATAGCTGTACGTAAATTTTAGTATCTGGTGTTGTAGGTCTTCTCACTTTGCTTTTCTTCTTCAAGGTCATCATGGCTATTCTTGGTCTTCAACATTTCCACATTGATTTAAATCAACTTTTCAAACTGCACAAAAATACCTGTTGAGATTTTGACTAGGAGTGCATGGAATTTATAGATCAAACTAAGAAATGACTTCTATTATTTTCTAATTCATGGACATAATATATGGAACATTGATTTAGGTCTTTTAAAATTTCTTTCAATAATGTTTCTAGTTTTCACTCCTGCACACTGTTGTTAGATGTAGTCCTATATATTTAATTTTTGGATAGTATTATAAATAACATTATATTTTTAAAAATTTTATTTTCTAAATTATTGTTATTGTATGAGTATAATTTATTTCTATATATTGATTTTGTATGTACTGACATTGATAAATTCAATTATTGACTCTAACGGTTTATCTTTCGGATTTTCTATGTATATTCTCCTGTCTCTTCCTCAATACATATTTATTTTATTTCTTTTTCTTACCTTATTGCATTGGCAGGACTTCCAAGAAACTCTTAAATGGAAATGGCAAGGGGCTATCCTTATCTCTTGAGATATCCTTATCTCAGAAAGAAATTTTTCAGCATTTCATTAAGTATGATATTTGCCATAAGCTTTCTTTGGAGATGCTCTTTATTATATAAAGAAATTTCCTCCTACTTCTATTTTTCTAAGAGGCATTTGTTATTTTGTTTTGTCTCAAGCATGAATGGTTATAAATGTTTTCTTTTTTTTTTACATATATTAAAAGGGCTAAGTGCTTTTTTAAAAATTTCTGTTAGTATAGGGGCGCCTGGGTGGCTCAGTGGGTTAAAGCCCCTGCCTTCGGCTCAGGTCATGATCCCAGGGTCCTGGGATCGAGCCCCACATCGGGCTCTCTGCTCAGCAGGGAGCCTGCTTCTTCCTCTCTCTCTGCCTACTTGCGATCTCTGTCAAATAAATAAATAAAATCTTTAAAAAAAAAATTTCTGTTAGTATAATGGAAGACAGTGATTGATTTTTGAGTGATAAGTCAATTTCCCTCTCTTGGTTTAATCTCAATTTTGTAGGGATATATTATGTTTTCCCATATTGTTGGGTTTAATTTGATACTAGTTAGTATGTTTGTGCCTCTGTTCACAAAGATCTATAATTTTCCTTTATTTATTTATTTATTTTTATTATTATTATTTTTTAATGTCTTTGTCAGGTGTTCCTGTAAGGTGTCAGGTGTTCCTATCAAGATTACAGTGGCCTCATGACTTGAGTTGGGAAATACATCCCCTCTATCTAGACTATAAAAAAAAGCTTGCCCATGATTGAAATTATTTATTTCTTCTTAAGGTATTTAGACTGGTCCTCTTTTGAAGCATCTGTGCCCAGAGTCTTCTTTGTGGGAAGGTTTTTAGTTTTTTTCTAGGGATTTATTTATTTATTTGAGAGAGAAGGAGAGAGAGAAAGAGAGAGAGTGGTGGGAGGAATAGAGGGAGAGGGAGAAAGAGTCTTAAGCAGACTCCTCTGAGCATGGAGCCTGATATGGGGTTCAATTCCAGGATCTTATGATCATGACCTGAACTAAAGTCAAAAGTCAGATGCTTAACCAACTGTGCTACCCATGTGCCCCAGGGAAGATTTTTAATTTTGAAATCAATCTCTTTCATAGATAATAGCATCATTCAAATTTTTAAATTTCTTTATTTGTATCCATTTGGATAATTTCTGCTTTTCCAATGAATTTAATTTAACAAAAGTAATTTCTAAAAATTTCATATTATCCTTTTGCTATATTTTAATGTATGTGATTTTTAGCTTTTTTCTCTTCTAGTGAATGTATTTAAGGCTCTAAAATTTCCCTTTTAAGCACTGCTCTTCCTACATTGTACACATGTCACTCATTTCCAAATATTTTCCAATTCTTCGAGTAAAACTTCAAGTTTTATCTTTACAGTGTAGTGGGAGACTATAAACCCTTTGCCACTGTTTTCTGTTTTGTTTCCATGCTCTGTGTCCAAACCAGCTTATTCCCTGAAGCCTTGTGGGATTCACCTCAAAGTATTTCCCTTCTCTCTGCTTTGAGGCTTGATCTTCAAGGATTCAGGGTCTAGAATCTTCAAATCCTGGCTGCATTGGTTTCCCTTCATAATGTGTAGTGTTTTTCTTCTCTTTTAAAAAATACACAGATTTTGTAGTTGTTGTTTGTGAAGGATGAGCCTGATAGAAGCTACTTCCTCATAGCAAAAGAGTTTACCTCCCCCGCTCAGGTAAAATTTTACTAGTAAAATGCATTTCACATCTGTTAATGTTATACCACATATCTGTTCAACTTATATATATTATCTAGAGAATGGCAATCTAGAGATATTGAGATTATTATTTTTTTAAAGATTTTATTTATTTATTTGACAGACAGAGATCACAAGTAGGCAGAGAGGCAGGCAGAGGGAGAGGGTGAGGCAGATACCCTGCTGAGCCGAGATCCCAATGCGGGGCTCGATCTGAGGACCCTGAGATCATGACCTGAGCGGAAGGCAAAGGCTTTAACCCACTGAGCCACCCAGGCGCCCCGAGATTATTTTTGAAAATGTTTAGAAATTAATCATAGTATTTCCCTTTTCTTTGTGGGTCTTAATACAGTAGGTTGTATGTGTGTGTGTGCTATTTCAATATCTGATTTTATCTCTTACACAATTGTAGTTTTCTGTGGGGTTTTTGTTGTTGTTGTTGTTTTGTTTTGTTTTTTAAGAATTGCCATAGCAAAACTGGCTTTTTTGGTGGGGGAAGATGGAAGGAGCATCACACACTAGTTATTTTTGAGTTTCATCAATCCTGTGTATTCCTTCTTGTATGTAACAGTATGGGAATTGCTGTGTCAGGGATGATGGTTGAAACTCCTACTAGTGAGGCTAAAACTTCCATGGGATGTTCTCTGATTCATAGAAACAGGTTAATACTTTCAAATAGTTCTCATTTGCTATGTTGAAAATCTTTCCTTTTTTATTTATTATTTTTTTAAAGATTTTATTTATTTATTTGTCAGAAAGAGAGAGAGCACAAGCAGGCAGAGTGGCAGACAGAATCAGAGAGAGAAGCAGGCTCCCCGCTGAGCAAGGAGCCCCATGTGGAACTCCATCCCAGGACCCTGAGATCATGACCTGAGCCAAAGACAGCCCGCTTAATTGACTGAACCATCCAGGCATCCCACAAATCTTTTCTTGCTGCTGAAAACATTGAGAATTATTGGTGGCTCAGTGGCATCATCTTTCTCTAGAAAGATCAATCCCTAGAAATTCTCAGTACTGTAATGTCATTTTGGGGAATGAGTGAATTATGATGTGGTCACTCAGATCTATATCCCATTTTTGATTATTTCTTTAATTCATTAACTAGAAAACAAGACTTCATGCGAGGGGGTTATGCTTTCCCTGAGAAGCAGCAGGCATGCATTTCCACGTTCTCTTCAGACTCCTGTGAATTCTGTCTCTTCAATTATTTATAACAGATGATTCTTTCCTTATTAAGCTTTGCAGCCAGGCCCCTCCCTAGAGGCTCTGGACTCAGGGCACTGATTCTCCGCATGCCTTTGCCCCACCCATGATTTTATCCAGGTGATGTTGAGCATCAAAGGCAATCTTGAAAAAGCAAAGACACACAGAAATAATATCTTGCAGTTTGAAGGGTGGAAGGAGGGAGAGAGAATTAGGCTATCGCACCAGCTTGTCCTGGGGCTGGGAGAGGAGTTATGTCCTGGCTATAGATATTGAATGTACAGAGTAATAAGACTGGTTCAACAGGTCTCTCAGGAAAATCATATTCTCCTAGGCATACCAAACAACTTTAGCTGTTATCTTAAGTAGTGATATCAGAGCCACTTTCATTTTCTGCATTCTGAAAGACGGACTCCCTGGACTAACAGTGTCCCTTCACATCGTCTTTCATCAGTTGGCACTGGGAGTGGAAGACCAGTCTGGGAGCAGTACACACCCAGGGTGATTAAGTAGAGCTGGATGGAGAAGGCTTCTGAGCTAGAGATAGGCATGGCCTAGAGAAAAGCCTCCACTACATAGCTTTGATGATTGTACCATTTTGTTCTCTAGGATAATTGCTATCCTCTATTTAAAATAGATCCAACAGAGTGCATATTAATTGCTCCAAAAGCCCTTGCATTCCTGCCATTATTTAAGTCAAAACTGGTGATAGTGGCACAGGGCAACTGACATATTGTCAGGGTGGAGAGAGGGGAAAAACATTATCAGAAGAACATGGGTGGTGTCTTTGTCTGATCAGGTTGCTATAACAAATTCTATAGAGTGGATGTCTTACACAGCAGGAATTTATCTTTCACAGTTCTGGAGGCTGGCAAATCCAAAATCAAGGCACCAGCAGATTCGGTGTCTGGTGAGAGCCGGCTTCATGGCTCCAAGATGGCCGCCTTCTCTCTGTGTGCTCACATGGCAGAAGGGGTGAGAGAGCTCTCTGGGTTCTCTTCTATCAGGACACTAATTCCATTCATGAGGGCTTCATTCTCACCTCCCCAAAGACTCACCTCCTAATATCATCACATTGGGGGTTAGGATTTCAGCGTGTGAATTTTACACAAACAAGTCTACAGCAGGTAGGCTGTGAGTTGCCTTGTTGAACTGTTTTTGGAAGGAAAATGATGCCTCAGGAAGGTCATAGTCAATTATGACAATGTGAAGATTGTATCAGAGAAACACCTGATGAGGATATAGTTAGAGCGAGAAAGGAAAGGAGGGACTGCTGCATTTTACTACCTCTCTTTTGGTTTCCAAGATTTCTAAGTTGGAATACTTGCTAATGAAACAATACCAAAAGAGTTTGGATTTATATGGAAGAACATCAACGTATTTAGAAAGCGCAGAATGTCTCTCATATGGTTGGTGTCTCTCCAGCATCCGTTTAACTTCTATAGTTCCCTAAAACAAACTGGCTAATGAAGACTCTAGCTCCGATCTCTTTTTCTCTTTCTCAGACAAATGGTGACAAAATCTTCATTTATAAAATAGAGTAGTGGAATTCAATGATTCCCAAGGTCCTGCTGGCTTTGATCATTGAAGCTCTGCTTTTGTGAAACCTGAGGTTTTGTGACTTCTTATCCAGCTTCAATACTGAGTAACATTATAGAGTACTCACTGGTCTTCCAGGTGATTTAAGGACACTTCTGTTCATTCCAGCTATGCTAGAAACTGCCAGGTGCTTAACGTCAACTTCGTTTTCTTCAAACAGATCGCCAATTCCTTGATGGCAGAGATCACAATTGCCTTTTGGAATATCAGGAGATAAGTGATATCACAGCCATGCAGCCAGTTCAGGAGAAAGATGACACTTGTTCCTTGTTTCAAGAGGGCAGTTCAGGTACGCGCAGGGTGGACTCGCGTGTTCTAAAGCTAAGCTTGCTGATAAAGAACAACTCACGCAGTCTGGTGCCAGCCGTTTCTTTGGGCAGGTCACCCATGTCACTCAGATCTCAGCGTAGCAATTATAAATGCTAATTACTTTGAAGTTTATCAGTTTATCTCAAAGCAAAGCAATCGTCTGGTGAGTTGGAGTATCACTCCTATCGAATATCCTTAGTGTGTCTTTGCCCATCAAAATAAATATGTAGCTCAATAGAGGAGAAAGGGACTTACATGAGGAGTCAAAAAACCCAGGTCCTGGGATTGCATAATGTATTTGTTAGACATTCTCAGGGGAAACCATTGCTCTTCCCCGAGTCTTTTTCCACATCTAAATTTAGGAATAATCCCTACCGACACCATTTTATAAGATCGCTAAAAGACCCAGAGAGACTATTAATTCACCTGTAGTTTTATAAGGGAAAAAAACGGAGACATGGAGAATTTTATTCACTTAATGCCTCCGAGTTTGTGAAACTAGAAATTCAGTGTGTTTTCTATTAGGTCTTATTAGCTCTGTTTTGAAACCAAATGAGATAATGTGTATGAAAGCGGTGCTAGAAAAACTGTGATGTATTTTACCATATTTTGCTATATATGATAGTATATTGGCAAGGAAGGGCAGTCACGACATCTCTCCTTTCCAAATGAGGAAACTAAGGCACAGGAGGGTTGAAAGATTATGAAATCAGCTCTCAACGGCTAGAAGCCTGGTTTTTTATATACACCAATTTCAGCAGTATCTCCATGAATATGCCATATGGGAATATTATTTTCAATAGGGCTAAGTGTACTTGTCACTAAGTGGCAGTATAGAATAATGGAACAAGTGTAAGCTCTGGACGCTGGCAAAACTGTTCCAAACCAGAACCCAACCCTTACTAGCTATATCACTTTGGATAAATATGAAACTTAGCTGAGTAGGAGATTCCTCAGGTAAAACATGGAGATCTATCTAAACAGAAATAATACTATCGAATACTTACGGCACTTTTATCATGTCATAATTACTCTGTAATAGTTTTATTATTATTGTTCCAATGGTTTTAAATTTATTAGCTCTGTGTATCCCCGGAACAAGATTACTGTGAAAACTTGGAAAAGATTAAATATGCCACACACCTGTTTCCTTCTTTCCTCTCAAACACTACACAGAGGTTGGATATTTATGCTGGTGACAAATCAAATGCTAGGACAAATGAATCCTCTTCTCTTCCCTAATTGTGACCCAAATTTGGAAGTGTAGGGTAGGGAAGGGAAAAGTAATGGGATTGATGGTTTCATAACTATCCCAGTTTGGAGATGAATTACTGATTTTCAGTGTTTTTCCAAGCATTCATGACAATAAGACTCTGACCTAACATTATAATCATTTCTAACCAACCTGAAAGACGTACTAATTTCATTGGTTTTTAAATGGGTGTTGTTGGTGTTTGTCCACAACGGAGCAAAAATATTTTCTTCCCTCTAAGAACAGTTTTCTGATTAAAGTATGGGCAAACTGCATCCATTACATAGCACATACCATTTGATTCTTGTCATTTTATCTGGTAAAGGAAAAAAAAAAAAACATAATGAGGAGGAACTAATTTCACAGGAGATTTTTCTAAGGAAATGATACCCTATAATCAAAATCAAAATTGACTTTCCAATTAGAAAAGGAATTCAGGTCAGGAATGTGAACTAGCAATTTCAAAATATAACCACATATATTGTTTAGAACAAATATTTAAAAACAAACTCTTTTTGCTGCCCTATTTACCAGAAGATCTTTTCAGCAGTTTCTGTAAAATCTTACCTTGTTGCCAAAGAGTGATTGGAGGTTCAAAAGCAACTGGAGAATAGAGCTATTATTTCTGTGACTTTTCATTAATTCTGAGCCTTATGGTGACTGAACATCTTTCTTTCCAGAAGCTCAGAGACATTGTTTACTGAGCTGCTATGCTAATTTGTACTTTGGAACAAAGCTTGAGCTAGTACCTCCTTCAGAGATGGTGCAAATGAATTGGGTAGAAGCAACAGTACCCAGATCTTGTGGTTTTGGAGATTGTCAGAATCTCAACAACAAAATATTTCACAATTATTCTTAAATATTTATCTTTAGCCATAATCTCTCATCTAAATTCTAAATATATTAGCCATGCACGATATATTCACCTAGAAGTCCCAGAGGCACCTCAAATTCAACTCATCCCACGTGTACTTATAATATTCTCCCAATCTGCTACTCCTTTCATATTCTACATCTTGGTTAATGATTTACTATCCACCTAGATGTCCAAACCAGAAATTTGACTATCATTCTTGAATCTTCCCTTTTGTTTCGGCATTTATGTCCAGTGCGTCTCTCCTGCCCATCAGTTCTACCGTCAAAATGTCTTTGAATCTGCTCATTCCTCCTCCGACCATTATCCACATTTTCTCTCTCCTGAATTATTGTCGTAGCTTCCTAATAGGTCTGCCCGTCTCCAGGGAAACCACTTTCCATTCCACCCACAGAACTGCTGCCAGAGTGCGCTTTCTGAAGAACAAATCTGATCTTGTCGCTCACAAAATTAAAATCCACCAGGGGATCCCAGCCACTTCCAGCGTGAAAATCCAAACCCCTGAGCATGGACTGCAAAGGCTGTTTTTAATTTGGCTCTTATGTCTCTCATCGGCAACCCAAGATCATCCTCCCTGAGCGTCTCAGGTTTTGGTTTCATGTCATCCTCTCTGGTGTTTCTCTAGCTTTGCACATGCAGTTCCCATGCCTGGAACAGCCTTCTCCTCTTCCACACCCTCCACACCTACTCACAGTTCGGGTGGCATCTGCTCTGGGCAGCTCTTCCCATGCTCCTCTGTGTGTTTTCTGAATAACGATCTCATGCACATCCCAATCGTAATTTTTACTTCCTTATATTTTAATTCATTGTTTATGTATTAGTTTCCCCCCTTCTTTCTGTGTATTCATTTGCGCATTCTTTGTATTCCCGGCATCTATCAGAGCACTTGGCAGTAGAGTAGGAACTCAGTACATGTTTGCTGAATATGAATGAATACTGAGGCAGCTGGCTTCAGTCAAAGCGCAGCAACCCCGGGCATACAACTTAATGTCCTTTGAGACTTTGTCCTCATTTGCAGAACCAAGGACGACAAAACCTATCTTCCTGTTCTGCTGTGAGAATTAAATAAGACGGACATTCTCTGCAAATGGTACATTAATATATGCCTATAAATACCTACACGTTTGTATAATTATTATGACCTATTACACACTGAACAATATATTTCTAAAAACTGATTTATTGATACACATGACAAATGAAAACGCATCCCAAATCAGCCAAGGCTTTCCTTTCATTCCCGTCTCCTTAGCTCTCCTCCTCACTGTTGATGCATATACCCTTGATGTTATAACCACCACATCTGGTGTCCCAAAGTTGCTGTCCACTTTCATATCTGCATGACTTGGCATGCTGTCCCCATGCTCGGTGTCACTTCCCTCTCCTTGCCTGGTGAATTTATCTTCGCAAGTCTGACTCCAGCATTTGATACTCTTGCAAGCCTTCCCTGTCTTTCCCGTGCAGAACTGATCGTGCTCTTTTCTCAAACATTTGGCATGTGCTTCTCTTACGGTTTGCTCCACTGTAAGTAGTTTATGTTTGCGTGTTCATCTTTTCCACATTCTACTGTGAGCTCCTTGAGAAGGTATCTCACTCTTCTAGGACTGTTAGTACCATTTCCCTGTGATTGCTCCCTGCAAAGTGAGACTTGTTCAGATTCCCAAACCAGAGGGCACGATACAAGTAAAATATTTAGGCTTCCACATTCCCTCAGATTGTCCCTCTTGCTTGAAGGGATTGTGCTCCAGGAGACACCCTGTGTTCATGAGTTACTCTGAAATTCCCACTGATGACTGTGGGATGTGTGCCTTGGGCTCCGGGGCATGTCGGAGGTTTCTCTACATCACTGTTCTCCCTGGCATTTTGTGACTTCATTTATTTTAGAGCTTTAATGGAGGCAGTGTCCTTGGTCTCTCTCTCAGTGTCAACTCAGTTCTTCATATGAGGTGGTGACTCTCTTTCCTCTTCGGTTTACTTATTCCTGTTGCCCTGAAGCTCTGCTCAAGGACGTGTGGCTTACCCTGAGCTATCTCATCCAGTACACAAGCTCCTGAGGATCCCACCCCTCCCTTCCTCCTTCTTTGTCCTCTTTTGCCTTCCTTCTCTTCCTTCTCTCCCTTTCCTCTTCCTCTTTCCCCTATATTGACAATATTTTTTAAAGGCAGCCAGTTGCCATAGAAGATTTGCTCAGTGTTAGACACCATGTTAAACACGGTACATGCATTATATCATTGTTCCTTACAATGAATCCATGAGGAATTACTATTAGTGTTCCCATTGTAAAGAAAAAAGGGCACTGAGATGTACAGAGATACCATAACTTGGCAGATATAGGATTTCAAACAGCCTGTGTCTACTTGAGTATAAAGCTCATACTCTTGACCCCAATGATATTGTACCTCTGAGGCATCTCTGACCACCGCCTTTCTCCTGTCTGCCTCAACCCTTCCTCTGAGCCTCTGACTCACCACCAGTGGCACACAGTTTGCCTACATTGTGACCCAGATGATCATGCCCAGTTGCACGTCCACGATCAACCTTCATTATCCAACCTGTCAACTTCCTTACTCTGCCTTTCTTCATGGACCACACCTGGTTACCTTCACCTACTGACAAGCTGCAGAGGGAAGGAGGCATGTGACTTCTTTATCTTTATGTTCTTAACTTCTACCACAAGTGGACCCCAAACAAATACATTAAGCAAATAGGCAGATTTTATTAACAACAGTAGAGAAAAGATAAATAGAAGAATTCTCCAAAATTCTTTGACCACAAATTATTTTAAGCACCATTGATTTCATATAGAAATATTTGACATGTTAATTTAAATGTTCTCAAAGGAGATTGCCTAAAGTTGACTGCTAGGCAATCTGGTTGGCTTGGGTTGAATTAGGGCAACATATTTAAACCTAAATGCAGAAAACTGGGCTCTTTTAAAACTGAAAATTTAGCCCCATGAAATACTTAATTGTGTCTTCTTCTCAATTTTAACTTTAAATTTTATTATAATTAGGAGCAACCATATTGGTTATAATTTCTCTTTGTAACATTTCTGGAAGATAGAAAAAGATTGGGAGATTATAAATTTAAATGTAGATAAGTGGCTTGGTTAGGATCTTAAAATGAATACAAGCAACTGCCTCCCTCCCTTTTCATGATTTTGATCACTGGCAAATCCTAATCCAGCTTTTGGTTCTCAAGGAGCTATGTATGAAATTAGAGAGTAAAGCAAAGCTAATTTGAAGTCAGTTATTTAACTTGTGTAATCCTGAATCACTGTAGACTGTATGCATGGTAAGACTCATGTCAGACTTCTGTCCCACAGAACTGTAAGATCATAAACATGTGTTGTTTCAAGCCACCCAGTTTGTGGTAATTTGTTAGGACAGCTGTAGAAATATATGCAACATCCCTGTGATGAAGATGTCCTCTCTGTCTGCAACCCTGAGAGATGGGAATCCCACACTCTCCTGGAACGCTTACATATCTGACTTTGGATTTTGGTGACAATCTTTCTCCGGGGTGGAGGAGATGTCTATCTTTCTCACATCAGTGCCTTTTACAAGGGAGGGGTGAATCCCACAGAGAAATGCTTGGGCCCCTGCTGATATCCTAATGTTATTTTATTTTGTTTTATTTTATTTTTTAAGACCGTAGCTTTTTTTTTTTTTTTTTTTAATAATTTATTTGTTTATTTGACAGAGCTAGAGAGAGAGCACAAGTAAGCGGAGTGGCAGGGAGAAGGGGAGAGAGAAAAGCAGGCTCTCTGCTGAGCAGGGAGCCCTATGCGGGGCTTGATGCCAGGACCCTGGAATCATGACCCGAGCTGAAGGCAGCCGCTTAACCGACTGAGCCCCCCGGGGTGCCCCCCCTAATTTTATTTTTAAAACACCTTTCTTCTGTGTTGGGGGCATAGATATTCTAGACCGGTCTGGAGAATGTTGAATGGGGAACTAGCCATGTGCCATTTCCCTTGTACCTGGAACTACTATTCCCTTTCAAACGTAGGCCAAGCTGAGGGACCAGGCACTGCCTGCCAGAATTAACGTGGTGCTTTCTCTTGAAGGGCCCCACAGTTAGTAAAGTCTGGTACCTGCTCCCCACCTCCACCCCTTTACCAGATATGTCTGCATATATCAAACACTAATGGTGAGAAAGTTCCATATTCCTGTGCATGATATTTTCTGCACTCCAGGAAAATCAAGCATGGAAGCAAACCGATGTTTCTGTGAGTCACTACATATTCTGTGACAGGTAAGGAGTTTTCTGAGCATTTTAGGTCAAAGAAAGAGGGGAATGTGCTTAACCTCCCCTTGCTATCCTAATTTGGCTCCAGTATAGCCCATATACACTGTGACATAAAATTAAAAATCAGATGGCTTTTGTCATCAAGGAGCTTGGGTACCTATTGAAGAGATAAACATCCCACGATCTTTCTGGCAATAGATATTTATTTATTTATTTATTTATTAATTAAAGATTTTATTTATTTATTTGTCAGAGAGAGGGGAGTGAGAGTGAGCACAGGCAGACAGAGTGGCAGGCAGAGGCAGAGGGAGAAGCAGGCTCCCTGCCAAGCAAGGAGCCCGATGTGGGACTCTATCCCAGGACCCTGGGATCATGACCTGAGCTGAAGGCAGCTGCTTAACCAACTGAGCCACCCAGGCGTCCCACTGGCAATAGATATTTAGCTGGTGTGCACTGGTACTCCTGCGAAGCTGGATCTGTTTTGTTTGGCCAAGGCCGTAGATTGGCCAAGGCCATATTGGCTTGGCTATTTGATCTGCTGTGTTGGCTATTATGTGTTTTGGATCTGGTAGCACCGTGTAATTGGCCTTAACTCATCTTCAGGGTGGAAATGTAAGCCTATAGGAAGAGAAGAGTCAGAACCTTGAAGAATTAACAAAAACTACTAAACAGTAGAAGAGAATTCCAGAGCATGGGGAAAGTCAAGATCCAAATAATTGTTGGCTGTGTATGGAGAGTATTTGGTCCAAAGTGATGAGGGTGCCAAGTACGTGCCTGTGAGAGCCTCGGGACTCTTGATAATTTGTCTTATCTAAAGTAATTTGGTTATGAATTTCTTAAAAAGCTGATCAGCCTAACACTTTGCTTCCAATTATTTTGTTGTTGAAATAGGGCTTCTGGTTACTTTCTTCGCTCAAAGTTTGCTCCTTTTGGCACACTATGAAATAGTCCCTCACCTAGCTTGAAGGATTACTGATTTGTAAAACAGCTTTTTTTTTTTTTTAAATTTTGCTCTTTAAAATTTCAAACTAATGGTTTGAAAGCACAACCTAAATTTATCACAGTTGAAAGCACAAGTTAAATATCTATCAGTAATAAGAAATATAATGACTACTTAGGAACATGGTTGGTCTATGTAAAAATCCCCTCTGGAAATAGCCACAATATGGCCTTGAATTTGAACTTAGCATCTCTGAGTTCCTATTTTTGCATTTGTAAAATGGTATTCATAACATCAGCTTCACAAAATTATTAAGGATTAAAACAGACAATTGACACTCACATTTGCCACAGTACCTAAAATACAGTAAGCTCACACTCATTAAAAGGTGGCTTCTTTCATCATTTTTTATTATTTTAAAAAGCAATGAATTATTACTGCAGAAAACAAAATAGGGCAAACACAAAGAATACAGTGGACAGTTATGCTTACTATTTCAAATTTTTGTTATGTGGCAATATAAGACAAAATGAGTTATAAATTAAAAAGTACTAACCGTTCTAAAAATTGGCACAAATACTTTAATACACACAAAGCCTAGCAAAACACTGTACAATTAAAAACTCCATTTCATCATTTAAACGTCATTTTCATGTGGATGCATTTTCTTCCCACTAATTTTTTTTTTTTTTAAAGATTTTATTTATTCATTTGACAGAGATACAGGGAGGCCAAGAGGCAGGGAGAGAGAGAGGGGAAGGGAATCAGGCTCCCTGCTGAGCAGAGAGCCCAATGCAGGGCTCGACTCTAGGACCCTAGAACCCTGGGACCCTGGGACCATGACCTAAGCCGAAGGCAGAGGCTTTAACCCACTGAGCCACCCAGGCCCCCACACTAAAGTGTTTTTAACAGTAGTTTAATTAAATTGCTTCTGGCTAAGTCATTTGCCATGAGGGCAAATGTTAACTTCGGTGGCAGGAAGATGTAAGGGCACAGAAGGTTTTGATACCCTGTTCAAGACCTTGACAGTGGGTCCCGGAGAACCTTTGAAGAATTTCAAAGCAGAGACCGAGGAAAGTTTATCCCAGCTTTGGACTTTGCAAAGCTGAGACCTGGAAAAAGTTACCGAGGTACTGAAGTCCCCTTAAGATGGGGGTGGGTGCTGTGGGTTAAACGGCAAGTTTAAGTAAATTGCTTTGACTCCTTTCTGGACAAGTTAAAGTAGGACATAAATAAGTACTAAGCAGTCCAAATAGATCATGTCTCTTTTCTGCCCCATGGGAACTTGGAGGCATTACTTTTTTTTGTTGTTGTAAAGTACGTTACACTAATAAATCCGGGATACCTGTTGCCCACATGCGTATTCTGAAGATGAAGGAGAAAAATAAATTAGCTGTTCCTCTGTTTATGAATTGGACTAACTGCAAAAGGAAATAGGTAATGCTTCATGGCCGTGGGGAAGCATTTTCTCTCGAGTGGCATGCCTGAGAGTTACTGTCCAAAGCAGCCGTTCTCTCTGGCTTGGTTCCTGCTACCACTTCTATTGCTTCTGAACCAGGAACTCGGCAGAGTGTTTCATAATTGCTTGGTGGGCTCGCAAATTTTGCTTCAATTCCACCCCTGAAATATACATATTCTTCTAAATGCCCAGGATCTCTGAAAAAATATGCCTTCCTGGTGACACGACATATTGACCGATACTTGGACCACAATGGCACAAGAAAATTGTCAGTAATCAGTGCTGTGAATACACACGCCTACCTGATTCATCCACTGGGCTCAGCTTGGTACCAGTGTTTTTGTTTTACATTCATTAAAATTCCTAGCAGGACACAAAATGCTGAACATCACCCAAAACAAAACCAAACAAAACCAACCAACCAAAAAAGAAGAAGAAGAAGAAGAAAAAAAGCTTAGGCTCAGACACAGCAATGTTGGTTAATGAAGAAAGAAAACAAGCCAGTTATATATTGCTTATTCTTATTTAGCTCATTGTCATTTTTTTTTAAATTCAAAGTTTTGTGGCAGTTATAAAACCCCAAGCGTTTATCTCTTTGGCTCATGAAGATAAGCTGAAAGAGAAAAAGAAAACAAAAATTAATGGAAGATGTTCAGTCTTTGGCACTCACTCTGAATGTTCAAATATAGTAGGCTGTCCTGTCTTTCATTTCAACCCAGATATTTTGGTCATGAAACCTTCCAAAAAATATAATTCTGCTGTTTGCAAGTTTAGGAAGCATATAGGGTTTTAAAATAGGTGTTTTGTTTCTGTAAATAAAGCCTCTATCAACCGTATGTTATATAAACATGCAATAAGTTTGGTCCTTATTTTTAAAAAATTCAAATGCAAGTTAATTCCAATTTTAGGAAACACAATCATATCTTAAGGGAAAACCACAAGCTATTCCAGGATGGAATTGTTTTGATACAAGCTATTGGGTTTTTACTTTATTTCTTATGGAATATGTAAGTACCCATTTTACGTTTTCTGGCAGTAGGGAGTAAAGAGAAATTAAATGAAAAGATGACATTTAGGTATTTTTGTTTGACATACTGACACTAGAGGCAACACCACACGTTCCAATGTTCCTTGCTAGGTGTGGCCCTGTGACAGGTTCTGGATATGTGCATTCGACTTCCAGGACACAACTTCCTCTTCCTCGTTGCTGCTTGGAGGTGGTTGTGATGGCTAGTTATTCATCGTGAACTGTGATGAGAAGGAAGCTTTCTAGCAACAGTGGCGTGGAAAACCGGAAGCAACAAAGCAACAGATCCTACAGATCTGCCCGTGGAATCACCATGCCATCCTTCAACTACCGCAATCCAGGCTTTAATGCAAACAGAAAAGAAGATTCAGCGTGTTTATGCTTTAGGTATTTAAGATCTTAATGTTGGCCATGACAAAACCTAAAATCTAGAGGCTGCTGGCTGAGACAGTGGAAGCAAACAAACAAAAAAATGCCTCTTGTTATGCTGAGGCAACATATTCGATGAAACAATTACTATGACATCTTAGACCACAGAGTGCATGCTGTGGCCATAACATTAGGGGAAATTGTAGGAAAGATTCACTTTATTATCCTACATTTGCTACTTGTTGCTGCTTTAGCAGAGTCTACAAAAGAAAGAAACTGAGGTGTGAGCTAACCAGTATGGCAACCACTGCTTCCTGTAATACAGGTCAACCAGGAGTTATTGGTAAGTAATACTAACTACACATATTTGATGCCTACAATGTGCCAGGCACCATTCTCGTGCTTTCTATATTTTATGTAACTGACACCTCCAACACCAAAATGAGGTCCACAGTATTTTAGACCCATTTTACAGATGAGAATCAAAGAAATTAAGTAACTTGCCAGTACGCATCTTCTAAGTGAAGAACCTAATTTGAACTAGGCAATCTGAGCTCAAAGTTTATCTTCTTAACTGTTGCACTCAACAGTCAGTAGTTTGGACTTTATGGAATTGAAAAAGCAGATTGCTTTTGTACCCTAGACTGAGGCGGTTCTAACTAAAGGCTGCAAATAGGGCAGACTTAGCAGAAGATAAGATGGTGCCTGTGAGTCTTTCCAAGCACCTGCGGCTCAGCGTTCTCTGTCAGACAATGGGAGCCAGCTCAGTGGCAAAGATCAGATGAGGAGTGCTGTCTCCCACCGCAGGTCTTTGTTTCAACCGGCTTCGGGAGAGCCAGCCTGAAACATGAGAGAAGGGGGTTGGGCAGAGCCCAGGGGCAATAAGTAAAAGACCTGTGTGTTTGGTCTTAAAAACTCTCACTCCACAAGCTTTCTGTCTGTGGCTATTAACACAAACAACTGACCAGAAGCAAATAAACTAAAAGTCCCTTAGAGTTTTGAAGAAATGATATTACTAGAAACTCAAAATCCTGTTCGATCCCAAAAGCATTTGCTTGGCCTCAAACCAGGACCGGCAAGAGATGGGCTACAAAAGCTGTGTAGATCAAAAAAGGACTCCGTCACCTCAGACGGGGCACAGGGGTAAAAACATTTCATTTAGGAGAGCTTTCTAATGAGATGATCTAGGAAATTGTCAACTGCCAGGAAGGGAGTCATCATGAGACCTGGCCAAGAAGACATAGCTCCCAAGATGGCTCTGTTTCCCATTCTTCTGTAGCATCAAGCTGCCTACAATCTTTCCGACTGGTACTGTTCTTCCTTACCCATAAATCTGGTTTTCTCCCACCCCCCGGGTGTCTCCTTCATAGAAGAAGGATAATATGAGTATCTTAATTATAATCTTTCATTAAAAAAATAGGAGGCAATTGTGAAGGCTCTGCTAAACACATCTGCTCCTCCATGCCATGGCATTTCTCCTGATCCTCTGTTTAAGGCTCTCCTAACTTTCTCTTCCTCTCTGAACGACATTTTATAATGATTCCACTTTTGTAACATAACGGTGACTCCCTACTGGATAGAAGATTTCAGTAAGGGTCGAAGATAATGCTAGATAAAGTTCTGTGCAGATGTGGAATGACTTCAATCTCTTTCACTTTCACATGTCAAGATGAGAATGAGGTTCCAGAATAAACAGTAAAGCAGCTTCTAGATAACCCAATAAAAGAAGAAAATATGGCATATTTCCAGTAATTCCAGATTGTGTAGGAGGACAAAATATAATCAGTGGAGAGGAGATTAATTTGTACATTAGAAATGCCTTTATGTAGCTCTGAGCTCTGGTTGAACTTGTTATCTCTGGACTCCATGGCATGACTTTATATCAGGATAATGTGTTTATTTATTCAATTTGTATAATGTGCCCAGAGTCTCAAGAAATCAATGGAGGCATTATCAATGTAAACGAAGAGTTAGCCCTCAGCTGTGATGCTCTAGGGATGGCTATCCAATCCAGATGTAGGTTTGTTGGAAAGAAAGTAGAGTGGGTGTCAGTGTTGGTTATCTCTGATGGCAGATGAATATAATATGAAGGATTGCCTAATAAACAACTGTTTTCCCTGAGGAAGAGAATTTCAGGTTCTCTTCTTAACATCGGGTCTCTAGTGAGAGATAAGGACACCAAAGGATCTGGAGAAAACAAACAAACAGATTGGCCCCTGGAAGGGGGAGAAGAGCAACTTGCACCCAGAGGGGACAATGTAGTAGATGTCCTACAGGAACAAAGCCTTCCTCTGGCTCAGGGTTGGTATACAAACATTGGATTGTTGCCGGGGCTGGCAGCAGATGGTGGTGAGTCCTCTGCCAATACGTGTCCCTTTTCTTTGATAATGGTGTCCAGAATTCTTGATGAATAGTTGGGTAAATTTTCTAGGTTTCTGGGTGGGGATTCAAATCAATAGAACTGTGACATCCTTGAAAGCTAATACTGGCTTTAGTTAACAGAGGTATCTGTGACAGGGTGTTACATAATCGTGCATTTCTTTTCTTTTTTTTTAAGACTAGCCAGATCAAATACCCACAAACTATATTTCTTACACCAGATAATTTTTTTTTTTTTTGAAAACTAAAGTCTCCTTAAGATTACAGCAATTCAGGGGCACCTGGGTGGCTCAGTGGGTTAAAGCCTCTGCCTTCAGCTCAGGTCATGTTCCCAGGGTCCTGGGATCGAGCCCCACATCGGCCTCTCTGCTCAGTGAGGAGCCTGCTTCCTCCCCTCTCTCTTTGCCTTCCTCTCCATCTACTTGTGATCTCTGTCAAATAAATAAATAAATAAATAAATAAACAAACAGCAGTTCAGCACTTGAAATAGTTTTGAACCACTAGATAATTTATACTAAGTTAGCCCTGCCTTTAAACCCATCAAACGGTCTTCAGTTATGTCACTGGGCCTGATACATAAACACAGAGTAGAATTCTGGAACACTTTTAGTGATGGAAGGGGTGGGGATTACAGAATCAAATGCTAATATCATGTTGAAAGTTTAGTGATAACCTGTTCTAATTCAATGCAACAAAACAGAAAGGATTGCTCTTAATCGAATTATTTGAGATAGACTTAGACAAATCCATTTACAATTGATTTGGTTAATTCCGAACAGAACTTCTACTCGCAGCATAAACTAATCCCAGACCACAGCCTGTGATGTGCAAATTTTACACTTAAAAAACAAAAGAAAACAAACCCTTAAATGTATTCCGTTGTCCAATTTCCCTCTACCTTTCCCTTCTACTTACAGAGAAGTACCTGAGTACAGGTGCCTCTGTTGAGCCATCCGTCATCATCTTATCTGGCCTTCAGTAACTGGCCCACACAGGAGGGGTCATCATTTCTTTATAGTCCCATCTGCTGTAAACACACAGTCATCCCCTCTCTTCCTGAGTCCCCAACCTAGGAGGCACAGAATGAAGGTGGAAGGACTGTATTTCTCTCTGGGATTCCCAGCCTCTCTGTGTTCCACTTGCTTCCTCCTATCCGTCCTGTCTCCCTTCCTGCACAAATGAATCATTTTCCAGACCACAGCAGGGGAGAAGTCAACTGTCGTACAATTTTTCCTCCCACTTATTTTGTCCTTACACAGGGTTGTTGCTGCTGCCCGAGGGTTGGGTTTCTTAACTTTGGCACCATTGGCATTTGAAACTGGATATTCTATTGTTGCAGGGGCTGTCCTGCTCGCTGTAGGATGTTTCACAGCATCCCTGGTCTCTGCTCTCCAGATGTCAATAGCATTTCTAGTTGTGAAAATTGAAAATTATCTCCAGATCCTGCCCAGTGGCCCTGGTGCTTTTGCCCTTGGTGGAAAACTACTTCTTTAAGGGCATGTGCTTTTGGAAACCAAAGCTGTTAAAATTTCCCTGGAGACAATAAACAGTGTACGGGAGAACTCAGAGAAGAGGGGGCCAAAAGAGATATGAGAAAGGGGTAATTTATCATTTATTTATATACCCTCTACTTGACATTCAGGAAAGGGAGACAGAAATGTTAGGATAGCTACACACATACTTCTACACTCAACAGAGACTTAAATGTTAGAAGGGTTTGGGCTTTGTGTTTTTTATGAAGTAATTGTGCTGTCCTTAACACTGCTGTAGCTTTCCTAAGAGAGTATTTACCTCAATCCAAGTTGATGCAAATAAAATAGATTTCAGAGGGGTGAACATTAAAGCTGTGCATAGTTAGTTGTTTAAAATTGCATTTCTCTAAAATATGTGAATTTCTTCTAATATAAATTAGTCAAACAGGGTATTACCTAGAACATCATGATGGCACCTTCTTAAACAGGGAGAACCCTCCATGAAACATAGGCATGCACATGTAGCTTTAACTATGCCACACTTCTTTAAGAAGAATAGCAAAGTATTAAATTGTAAAAAAAAAAAAAAAAAAAAAAAAAAAGAAAAGAAAGAAAGAAAGGAAAAAGAAAATCAATTTCTGAGACATTTGGAGTTGCTGAACTTAAAGGAAAGGAAGTCACGTATTCCTCTGACTGATCTATGATGGACCAAATAGAAATGTCAAAGGCTGTTGACAGAACAAGAAGAATGGGCATACGTTTATGGCCTTTGTCAACAGCCCCAGAGATCAGTGGCCCCATTGGCCAAACCAAGTATTTCCTTCAAAGGATGAATCTTGAACAAAGAGGTTTCCAGATGCACTTTATATCCAGGTGTTGTGCTGGCCTTTTTGACACCCTCGAGTCACCTCCCCCCAAGCAGGGAACTTTGAAAACTGAATGACCAACAAGCTTGCTTTCTTCTGGGCAATCTTTGGTTAACTGTGGTCTGATGAATGTATTCATTCTAGTGGCCAGTGAAGAATTTGGGAAAGATGGAGCGGTCATTTAGGATTTTTACCACCGAGCACTTATACCCTTTTCCACTTGTGTAGGGAAAGAACTTAAACCATTTAATGTTGAGCATATTTCTTCCTTTTGAGGGTGACAGTCTTTAAACCTGCCACCTCTTTGATGTTGTGCTTATGCTAAGAAAGATTTCAGAGCAGTGACCTTTACTTATCCTAATGTGACAATTGTTTTCCTTTGAAATTATTTTTCTCAAACACAGTATTGATATCGGAGCTTCAAAGATCAAAATTTAAAACCCTGAGTTATTCTGTAGATAGCATTTGGTTCTCTGACATCAACTAAATTGTTTTATGTTTTCAGGTTTTATTTTATTCTCAAAAAACCATACTCCTCTTTTCTCATGAATAAATATGAATATCTGAATTGAAAGTTAAGTGAATTAAATGTCAGCAGGAAATGCATACAAGAAAAGTGTGTCTCACTAACAAACATGAAAAAATATTTAATCTATTTGTAAACAATGGAATGCAAATTAAAACTAAAACAAGGTATAATGTTTTTACTTATCGAATTGGCAGTGATTAAAGAAAATCTCAATACTGGAAAATGGGAGAGAGAAATGTAACAGCCTCTTTGGAAAATAATTTGACAATATGTAGAAAGGGTCTTTTAAATTTCTAAGCCTCAGACAAGTAAATCTGGGAGTTTATCCAAAGAAAATTGTATCAAATACAGAGAAAGTTTTATGTACAACAGTACTACTTAGAATGGAGGGAGAAAGGGGAAACAGTGTCTGACAATAAAGGAAATTTAAGTAAAGTGAGATACATCTCCCCTATGAATATGTATACAGACATTAAATATGCTAATAAGTTATTTGTAATAATATGATAACACTCATATAATAATATGTGGGAAATGACACATTTAAAAATTATGTCAATTATGTATCAAAATTATATAAAAGTGATGCTTAGAAAAAAGATTAAAATATAGAATAATATTAATACTTGTATTTATATAGTGATACTGTGGGTAAATATTTTTAAATTTTAGTCAAATTTTCTAAATTTTCTAAAAATTTATATTAGAATTAGTCTTATATTTGGAATAAAAATTTTTTTTTAATATTTGGAATAAAATATTAGTCTTTTATATTTGGAATAAAAAATTTTACTTTAAAAAATAGATATACATTTTTAAATGGCTATCCTGCTATTCCAATCTTCACATGAATAGTTCTTGAACTACTTTTTTTTTTTCAAATAAAAAGCTTCAGAGTTATAACATATATCCTAGTCACTATTTTTTCACTTAGTCCAGCTTCAGCCATCTTTGGTAAAACTGAGCATCCTTTTTAAAATCATGAAAAATTTATGTCTCATGGCTTGTTCCGATTCTTATATATTATTGGTCAGCTTAATTTCCAGGACTTCATATATCCAGTTTTCTCTGTTAGTTCACAATGGTATTTTCTAAAACTTTTATCAATGAAGTCATTTTCAGTTACAGCTTGTCTTTCTTTCCTTATTTGTTTCCTAGAATGTAATCTACATTCTAGCTTGAATTTTAAGAAACTCTCATTCCTCTGGTAAACAAAAAAGAATTGTCACACCTGTGGGTTTTCCTTCTCTGTTCTTCTAGGGTTAGAAGTGCAACTGGATGTTGGCCAAGAGGGGCCACAGGCCTGATATTATACCTGCTGCCTTCAGCCACTGATCCCCTCGGGATTCTTAGGCTATGAAGCAATTTCTAGGTCTTAGAGTGCTCATGGTTGGTGGGGTGGTGTCAGGGGAATAGTAGAAAATACCAAAAAATAGCTTAACTTCAAAAACCTTATTTAGTACTTAAGTGGTTTTCAACGTGTGACCCTGAACGAACAGCGTTTCTAACTTGCTAGGAACCCAAATTCTCTGGCCTCTTAACAGACCTACTGAATCAGAGGCTGTGCTTTTGTTCAAGCCCTCCAGGTGATTCAGATGCACCTGACGCTTTGAGAACACTGGTTAAGAAGAAACCTAAAGAAAACACAAAGTAATTTCCAATTTTGTACAGTACCTTTTGGATAAGGGTGAGGCTAGCCAAGGCACTCTGGAAATAATTATTCCTACTGTGTAAAGCCTCGCTGGTTTTTCTCTTTGGCCTCATAAGTACTAACAATCCCCTTGGGAACTGTACCCCCCCTTCCCCTCTGTGTGCTGAGGCTGGTCTTTTGTTGTCGCATTCAGTGGCTTCGACATTGGGATGTGCCAAGGCAGCAGAAGTCCTTGGATTCCTTTTCCATATGACCTGCTTCGGACAGTAGTCCTGACAATAACTGTGTGCTAGATTTCCTACACTGCATATTTCAAACACGCCAACCTGCTCAAGTGTTCCCTTTGAACATCTACGACAGGTACGTGGCTTCCACACTTATTCCCACAAATAAAGACAATACAAGAAAATTGTCCCCTTCCCGGCAGTTCTGCTTTGCCGAAGTATTTGCCATTTAGAATATAAATCTCTCTAGATTGATTTGCTGGCTGTTTGCAGCTGCTTCAGTGTTGTTGGATCAGTATTCTGACAATGTCCAGAGAAAGAGGCTATCACTGTTATTCTAGATCTATAAAATAGCATATCTTCTGGCCATTCTAAGTCATTATTTCCCTAGTTATGTTCCAGAATTCCAGTTCTAAACTTAAACTCTTTCATGCGTGGACACTCTTCCCACGGCTTCCGTTTATCATTATCTTCTCCTAGTAGCTTCTGCAGGGCATTTTCTGGTCTTGACCTATTTTTATTCTGGCAGTCAGGAGACAAGGCACCTGTTTTAATTGATCTGTCCAATGTTCCAGACCGGATCTCTCTCCCATACCCCAGCCCCATATTTTGAACTCTTTTCTTGTGTCATTAAAACTTCTAGTACATTCTCTAACTCTAGAACTATGTTTCTCCAACTTGGTTGTGCATCACAGTCATCTGGTAAACTTTTTAAAGCACAGATTTCTAGGCCCACTGCCAGGCATTCTGACTCAGTGGATTCTGCAAAGGATTGCAGAACTGTCATTTCTCACATGCTCGCCAGTGCTGCTAATGCTGCAGACTGAAGACTACACTTTGAGATCCTTCATTTGCTCAACTGTTTTGTGATTTACCTTGAATATTCACGTGAGACAGATACTCCTGATGTCTCAGCCCTCCGACAGCCAATTCTCCATTCTCCTTAATCGAAGATCTGTTTGTATCTAGACTCTCGGTTCAGGAAGGCCTGCCTCCAGTTGCAATGCCAGGATGAAAATTTTAGTAAGTTGAGGATAATTCAGTTAATAAATTGAAACTCAGAATAATTCCACCCCCCTCCCCAGCTCTGCCCTGAGAATGACTTAGTCTGAGACGCGGAAGAAGTCTGCCCAGGTGGGGTGGGGGAGCTTCTGAGAAAAGTTGCTTATCTCTCAGAGAGATACATCTGGAAGAGATAAATCCTTTTTCTGGCTCTGGGCTGATAGGGTTTATTGTAAGAGTGCTACATTCTGCTCATGGCCATCAGGAGAGCTTGCCAAATGTTGAGGACAGGAAAGTGGAAAAAAAGGAAATAACAGAGTCCTCGAATGATGAATGGACAGTTAATCAGCCTGGGGCCGTGCGCTCTCATGACTTATATGGGATTTCTGTTTCTTACAGCACGAAGTAAATTAATTGATATGATGTATCTGTCTATCTGCCGTCCACTTATTTATCTTTAACTTGTTTGTATAATTAGATTATATTCAATACTCTCAGTTCTGTTCAGATCATATAAATCTTTCACCTTTCACTATAATTAGATTATACAGGCTTAATAAATATGTGATAATCAGAAAAGATAGTGACAGCACTGTTAGAAAATAGCTATGTTACTTGGCTTAGCTTACCATCCATCAACATCATATCAAGAAGTCATCACACTTCCTTTGTTGTACAGAGATTTGGGAGGGATAGAATATAGGAAAGTTAAGTCTGATGGGATGCATATGACAGGACAAAAATTTCAGACTCTACTCGGGAGGGCAGGCCCAAAAGGCACCGGAATGGGACCCCTCGGCATCCATGCCAAAGCAAGAAGGAACAGGAGCCTCTGCTTTCAGATATCCGTCCTCATGTCCCTTCTGCAAGCTGATACCTCAGGAATGTCTTCTCTGCTGTGCGTTCACTGTAATTAAAGCAAAACAAAACCTGATCTTGACATTCTTACTGAAACCTTTAAAGACTCTCCATTTTTCTTTTTTAAATCATATGGCCACAAGAACACTTAACATGAGTTCTATCCTCTTAGGAGATTTGTAAGTGTACAATACAGTACTCGTATCTACAGATCTGCCTTGACTTATGATGAGGATATAGCCAACAAACCCAGTGTAAACACTGTAAATTGAAAATGCATTTAATACACCTAATCACCCAAACGTCACAGCTTAGCCTCGCCTGCCTTAAACATGCTCAAAACATTGACTTTTGTTTACAGTTGGGCAAAATTGCCTAACTGAAAGACTGTGGTATGATAAAGTATTGGGTGTCTCCAGTGCTTTCTTGAATACTGAAAGTGAAAAGCAGCATAGTTGTGTGGGTACAGAAAGGTTGTCGGGGTATTGGCTGTTTACCCTCATGATTGCCTAGCTAACTGGGAGCTTTGGCTCACTGCCACTGCCCAGCATCATGAGAGGATCGGTCCACGTATCGCTAGCCTGGGAAAAGATCCAAATTCAAAGAATGTGTATCGCTTTCATACCATCATAAAGTTGAAAAACTATAAGTGGAGCCATCCTAAGCCAGGGACTGTCCATAAGGACACTCTGTTGTACAGCAGATGTCTAGAATTTATTCTCCTTGCATAACTGAAACTTGAGACCCATTGAATGAAAACTTCCATTTCCTCCTGTGCCTACCCCTGGCACCCACCATTCTCTTCTCTACTCTTGGTTGTGTGATTATTTTAGATTCCCCATACAAGTGGAATCACACAGTATTTGTCCTTCTGTGACTGGTTTATTTCAGTTAGCCTAATGTCATCAGGGCTTGTCCACATTGTCGCATATTGCAGGACCCTCTTCTTTTACAAGGCTGAATAATATTCTGTCCTATGTATAGATCCTCTTTACTTCGCCCATCCATCCATTGAAGAACAGGTTGTTTCTACACCTCGGCTATTATGAATAGAGCTGCGGTGAGTGTGAGGGACCTAATATCTCTTCAAGATTCTGATTTCATTTCTTTTGAATAAAAACCCAGAAGTGGGATTACTGGATCATAGGACAGTTTTATTTATTTATTTTTTTGAGGGACCACCATACTACTTTCCACAGTGACCCCACAACTTTACAGTCCTCTCAGGAGTGCGCAAGCGTTCCCATTTCTCCACGTCATTGCCAACACTTGTTATCTGTTGTTTTTTCCCTAACAGCCATGGTGACAGGTGTGAAGTGATATCTTTTGAAGTGGTTTTGATTTGCATTTCCCTGATAATTAGTGGCACTGGGCATCTTTTTATATAGTTATTAGCTATTGGTATGTTTTCTTTGGAGAAACATCTATTTAAAGTCTTTTAAATTGAATTTTTAGTTTTCTTACTAGTGAGTTATAGGAGTTCCTTGTATATTTTGGAAATTAACCCCTTATCAGATATATGGTTTGCAATATTATCTCTGCTGTTTATTTGTAAAGGCTTCCCATTTTTCTGAAGATAAACATTCCAGATCCTTACCATGGCCTCCATGGCCCTGTATGAGCAGGTTCCCACCTACCTCTCAGCCTTCTCGAGCAACCATCCTCCCCAACCCTCCTGTTTTTCTTGTTATTGTTATTCTAGTCCAAACAGCCTGCTTTCAATTCTAAATTCCTGCCATGTGCTTCCTGCCTCATAAAGTTTTGAATATGGCATCTCTTCTCCCTAAAAAGCACTTCCCACATCTTTGCCACTTCACCCTTCCCCTTTCGTCTTTCCTAATTCAACTGATTGCCATTCCCCGATAGAACCCTGTTTTCGAGATTAGACTAAATCTTCTATTCTTGCATATTCTTTTAATACCATAATTCCCTTTTGTGGTACTTATCAGAATTTTAATTGTATAATTGTGCAATTAATTATTTACTGTCTGTCTCCTAAATTACCATGTGAGCCCTCGAAGGCAAGAACATTATCGGTTTACCACCACATCCCTAGCACCAGACACTAAACATGGGTTGAGCAGTCTCTTTTTCCTTTGGGCACCTTCCCTGATGGCTGTATTTTTACTCATTCTTCCTTCACCAAACATTCAATAAATAATGGTCAGCCTGATTTTGCACATGGTCTTTCATACCACTCCAGTCCAATGGATAAAACAGGCATTATTTTTTTCTGCTTCACAGATTAGGAAATAAGCCCCAAAGAAGTTAAGTCTCCTACCCATGCTTGTTTCATCTATGTCTGCATTTAAAGTTAGAGAGGCTGACTCGTACTCCTTGGCTTCTCCTTGGGCTAGTCACCTCCAGGACATTACTCAGCCAGCACAGAAAGAGTACACTCATGCTTAAGTAGACTACAGCTTTTTCTTTCTCTGCACCAAAATTCTATGCAGCTTCCCCTCGCCTGAGTCATTCATGCAAAGCACGTTCATGGAGAACACTGTGTGAAATATACCAGCTCACCCAGAAATATCCTTTCATCACTCCAGGCACAAAGAGTCCATGGAATATTCTAGGAATATCTTTGAGATATTCCTAGTGAATATGAAAAGGATATGAAGTGAATATTCCTATTGAATATGAAGTGAGAATTCAAGGCAGAGCATTTCTGCCAGCCACTACTCTACCTCCCACCCCAACACCTGCGCCGCTTGCCTCTAGACTACCTGGCATGTGCTTAAGTATAAGGACCTGGGCAACCCCAAAAGTGAATACAAGATTTTCAGTTCCTTCTGGAAGAGAGTAATTCAAGAGATACATTAATATACTCATGGAAATTAGGATCCCAGCCTTGACCCTGAAGCTCTGAGAGTAGACTGGGGCAACCCAAAGGTCTGTAGAAAGAACCTGTAGAGTCATCAGTGGTGTTTGTTTCAGAGATAAGTGGCTTTGCTGAAGTTCTTAGAGGGCTCTGGACTTGTCTTCTTTTCTTCCTCCACTCTCGACACTCACCTGACAGTAGCTCAGGGGTGAGATCATCAACATTGGGCACTATTGGCTTCTTAAAGGTTACATGCTGCTGTTTTCACATGAGCAGATGGTTTGGCCCTGACAGAGGAAATATAAAGGCAGGGAAAAGGCAGGGGCCAACTGAAGAAGAATAAAGACCCCGTTTTGGGGAATTGTTGGAGTGCTTGGCAAAGGTGTGTTAGAATTTTGCCATCAAAGCTATACGCCTCTCTTTATCAATAAACAATTGTTGCTGAAATCTGTTCTGAGTCCACTTTGTCATAGGAGCAGTGAGGAATTTCAAAAGAATGGTGAGGGAATAAGACAGAGTAGAAAGAATAAAGGCCTTAGAGTCAGAAGAATGGGTATGGTTTCAGGTCTTCAGCTCCCTGGATCAACTTCCTTTGGGCCTATATTTTATTCATAAAGCATTAATAGTCTTATGCACTTCACAAGGCTCTTGTAAAAACGGTGAAAGACAAATGTGTCAAAAAAAGTAGCTTAGCATTTAGTTACCTCTTTTCATTTAACAAATATATTTCAGGGTCTATAACATACATTAATAAACTAACCAGACAAAATTCAAATCTTTATGGTAGACTCCTACTTATTCTTCAAAATTCAGATCAACTCTTACATCTTCTGGCCATGTTATTCCCTTAAATATTTCCTTAATTAAATCTCAAACGCCCTTACTACATTGTTATTTTATGTATTTGTTAACATTCCACCCGAAACTATGAGTTCCTCAAAACAGATATTATGCCTTATTCATCTTTCTGCTCCCACAGAGTCTGTTAGAGGTCTGTTAGCAGAAACACGGTATGATCAAACTATAATCCAGACAAGAAAAACAATTTGTATAACTGGAATATTCCTTCCATAATTAATGCCTTGAGATACATTTCGTAGGAAATTCCCTGGAGGTAGAGTCTTGCCACCTTGGGAGTTGTCCTTCTGCGTATCTATGACATAAAGGAATGAGAACACAGCAGCATTTCTATTCAGAAACTAGGTGGGTAATGAAAATGATTATATACCCAAAGTGTTGTTGAACAATGTTTTTCTCAAAAGAAGTCAATATAGGCTCATTTAAAAATGTAAACTTTATTTATTTATTTTTCATTAGTTTCTCTTTTTAGTTTTCACTTGCAACAAGAAAATTTTCTTGAACAAAAAAAGTGAATAACTTTTGGGTATGGTTTGTCTTTAATGCCATGCTTATTCCTTCAAGATTTTTTTTTTTTTTTTTTTTTTTTTTGGCAGATAGAGATGGCGAGTAGGCAGAGAGAGGGGAGGGGAAGCAGGTTCCCTACTAAGCAGAGAGCCTGACACGGGGCTGGATCCCAGGACTCTGGGATCACGACCTGAGCCAAAGGCAGAGGCTTTAAACCACTGAGCCACCCAGATACCCTGAGATTAATATTTATAGAAGGAATATATGACCTAAACAATTTTTTTTAAGATTTTTATTTATTTATTTGACAGAGATGACAAGCAGGCAGAGAGGCAGGCGGGGGGGGGGGAGGAGGAAGAAGCAGGCTCCCTGCTGAGCAGAGAGTCTGATATGGGGCTCGATCCCAGGACCCTGGGATCATGACCTGAGCTGAAGGCAGAGGCTTTAACCCACTGAGCCACCCGGGCGCCCCTGACCTAAACAATTTTAATCCCAATAACAAAGGGCATGTTTTATTACAAAAAATATATATATATTTACTTTCGTAATATTAAAGTATTTGCAAGGACTCAAAGATCAATGAAGTTTCTAAATTCAACCAAAGTTTCAATAGTGAGATAATTTATTGAACTCTTTTGGCATAGACCGAACTTTTGCCAAGTTAGGTAGAAATTCTTATCTTCCTTGATGTGAGGAATCTGAGTTCTCCCAATATTGTGTCAGATGTTGGTGGTTTGAGTTATCTGAGTGTTTCTGGAAATTTCCAAGTCAAGCATTTTTAAGGGAATCCTTTAAAATGTAAGAGGGAACTTAGAAATACAATCACCAATAAATTCCTTACGATATGAGCAAGCTCTATGTCACAGGTTTTATAGAATCAATACTACTTGTGTCAGATTTTCATAAAGAGGGATATTAATGGTCACAAGATGGGGCTTTTTTTTCCCCTTAATATTATAAACAAGGTTACAAGATGCTGTTCTCAGGTACCATATGTCTTCGCTTCAACTGTTAAGAACCATTTCTAAAGATCTAACATAAGAGCAGATGAGCCACACTGGCTGGATTTGGGGATAATTGGATTTTCTTTTCTCTTCACAAAAATTATGCATGCCTGGAAAGAACAGCAAGAATAAACTTCAACCAACCGATGCCTCCTAATTACCACCAGCTAGTGCCTGGCTTTTGAAATCTGATTTAAGAAAAAAAAAAAAAAATGAAATGAAACCACAGGCTTGGCTGATAGAAAACTGTATAATGTTTAAGCAATGTTGGGGGAAGCCCAATCTTAAGCAGGCTAGACTTTGGACCAAACCCAACTGATGTTTCTCATCCTTGTTTATTTTGTTACTTGACATGATTCAACTCATTAAGGATTTCAAAGGTCCAAGGGAAAGTACTTCTACTTTGCCAAGGCATCCTTAGTTGGAATTCCATTATCTCCCATGATCCGAGACAGGGATTTCCTCCTACTCAGTTCTGAGTAATTATGTGTAAGCAAAGCCTTGGTGTTCTCGCAGTGTGACTGTACGGAGTTGATGGTTCAACATGAATCATTAATGCGGCAGGCATCTTCAATGAGAGGGGAAGGAGGGATAGCATTGATTTGCACTGTTTAGATGAAGTATGGCTTTCTCATTCATTTCATTTGCTTCATCAGAGATGGTGCTCACCCCTGCAAACCATACCCTCTCCTAAAATGATTACAGGAAAAGATGAGACAACAAGCATATTTCATCAGCCTTTCCTGCTCTAGAGAGTGTAATTCAGATTATGCCTTAGGAAATAGTGCTTCCTCCTTTCAGAAACTGGGAATGAGTGTTCTTCCTCTATTTTCTCTTCCTTTCCTCCCTCCACTTCTCTTCTCCCAACCAGTGAAAGAAAATAATCTTAAACTAGGAGGTGTTTTTATTTTTTTTTAATTCTGCATTTTATATTTCAAAATTTTAAAGCATTCTTCTTTTGGGGGGATGGGGGCGGGAGGTAGGCAATGAGTCCTGTGAGACCATTATAAATGTGCCTTCTACAATTATTCAGCTAAGCACATATTCACAACTAGCGTACAACGTTTGGACAATTGCAATCTGACGTGACCTATGGATCCCTCCTCATGCCTTTTCCTTCCCTTCCAGACCTAAAGATTTCAGGTTAAATCCCTGCTCTAAAAGTCTCTATAACATATACTACCAAGATTTAAAGGGAATGGAACCTGAGACCATTTTTTTTTTCCTCTTAATTTTTTGATAACATATCCTGCCCAAGCAGGTAACACTCTTCACAAGAGAGCAACTCAAAGGAGAACTTGGTGGAGTTCAGCATTCTGGGCCATCCTGGTTCTTGTGTGACTCTCTTATGCTCCTTAAGAGCTTCACTGGTAAAGAAAAATAACAGTGTGTCATAGAGACTACCCTGGCAAGTCCCTTGACTTTTCCCGTTGTTTTGTATAAGATCTTTATGGAGATGCCATCCCACTGAATGCATTTAAAGTCCTCAGTGTTACTCACAGAGCTATGCAATCATCATCACAATTTTCACAAATTTTCATCACCCCAAGAAGAAACCTGTATGCTTTTTAAAAAAAAAAAAATATTTTTATTTATTTACTTGACAGACAGAGATCGCAAGTAGGCAGAGAGGCAGGCAGAGAGAGAGGGGAGCCTGATATGGGGCTCGATCCCAGGACCCTGCGACCATGACCAGAGCTGAAGGCAGAGGCTTTAACCCACTGAGCCACCCAGGCACCCCAAAACTTGTATGCTTTATCAGTCACTTCCTGTTTCTCCCTCCACCCCTCCCCCAGCCCTAGGCAATCATCAATCTACTTTTTGTATTTGTGGACTTGCTCACTCCTCCAATGAAACCTCAGATGGGATTTGGCCACTGTGCTACTCTTATATAGAACTGTTGTTCCAGATGAAGTGTCCCTAACACTACTCACTTGAATTAAAGAACTCATCAGCTGAGTGTCTAGTGGGAATAAAGCATTATGTTAGGCCTGTAGAAGTTTGATAGGTGAGTTTAAAAAAAAAAAAAAGAAAAAGATATATTTGTTTTTAAAGAGAGAGAAAACTCATGAGCGGGGGAGGGGCAGAGGGAGAGTGAGAGAGAGAGAATCTCAAGCTGACTCCCTGCTGAATGTGGAACCCAATGCAGGGCTCGATCCCAAGACCCTGAGATCCTGACCTGAGTTAAATGCCTAATTGACTAAGCCACCTCATCACCCCAGTAGGTGAGTTTTCAACCTAGTTGTGGGAATCATTCTAAAAAGAAGTGATAAATATCATGAGAGCAGTACATAGTGCTATGGCATTCCAAAGTGTCCACCCAACCTTACTTTCCAGAGCTGGCAGGCCCAGCCTCACTGCTAAAAGCCTAAAAGCCAATGCTCACCAGGAATTACCCTAGATGTGGGTTCCCATTTATGATCAACATCCTGAACCATTTGCTGGAATCCCAAATGGTGTCTGATTCCCTTAGATTCGGATCCCTTCTTGAGATCTTTGGGACTCCAAGTTCTGTTTGTCCTTCACAGTATTCTTCTGGATCATGTGACAGAGATGGGAAAGTTGCTTCCTGCTTCCTTCATTGCTTTCTGGTCATGCTGTCTTCTTTTTATGCCTTTATCATATCAAATTTCTTCCCAGCTGGGTGCCTTTGCATAGCTATTCTGCTTATTTACTCTTTTTGATTCCTATGATTTCCTAAATTTTAACCAATCATTTTTCAAGTGTAGGCTTAAAATGGCACTTCCCAGTCACACTAGACCAGACTAATCCAGGTGCAGCCTTTAAGAAAACCTCATAGTCATCTAACTCTCTGGCCTTGGTCTTCTCTACCAATGATGGTAGCCAGGCCCATTGACCTAAAGACTACCTATAGGTTGACGACTCACCAGACTGGAACTCTGTCCCTTGTTTCACCACTGAGTACCCATGGTGACATCTCAAATTTAAGACAATTATTGGCTCTGTCTTTCTTCTATCCCTCCAAAGCTGTTTGTTCCATTTTAGGAAATGGTTTTTACCATTTTCTAATTTTTAAGCTAAAATCATTGATACTTACTTTTCCACCATACCCTATGTCTAAAGTATAAGTGAGCTTTTTAAAAACATACCTAGAATCCATTTAATTCATTTTGTGTACTTGAAAGACATACCTGAGATCCATTAGACTGTTTATTTTATTCATTTATCACTATCTGACATCATTTTATTTATTAGTTTTCTAGCTTTTGATCATGTTTCCTCATTAGACCATCAACTTCTTGAAATAATACATCTTGTTTTCTTTTCACTATTTTTACCCTAGTGCTCAGAACAGGACTGTAGTTTAGCAAATATTTGTTAAATGAATGAATTAAAAAAATGAGCATTTGTGGGAGTAGGCTGAACTGAAAAGAAGAAGCAATAGCAATGGAAAAAGTAATAGCACGTCTTTGGAAAAAAATCTTGATAAGGAAAAAAAACAAGAAAAGGTAAAAATGAAATGAGATTCTAGAGGATAACTTTTAACAAGGATATGTACCTGTTTGTGAATTTCACTGTATTAATTGACATATAAATTCAGGATATTCCCCAGATACTCTGAATCTCATCTAAGATCTTCCAGAAGGGAACATGTTTGTCAGAATAAGAATTTCTAGAGGTGGGTTTCATTCTGATGGTCAGCTTCCATCTAGCATTGCCATGTTTTTGACAATTCAACCATTACATCAAATTCCCCTTTGAGATGGGCAGAAGTGAGAGTATCTGGTTGGTGTTCTATTGGGCTCACAGAATTTTCAGTTAGGCAGAGCTGATCAGGACAAACTGCAAATTGAAAGAATTGTCCCGAGAATCTCTTTCCTGCAATGGAGTTACTCCAGATATAGCCAGCTTCCCTAGGTCTCTCCTTAATCTTAACTGAAGTATTATTAAAATTTCTCAAGATCCACACTGTTCTCATAACTTCTAGAAAGAAGTAAATCGTCATCAAAACTTGTGTGGATACAGGGACTTTAAAATGGATGATTAGCCAAATACAATTTTTCCACTGAATGAGCTCAAAGGACAAGGAAATGTGTGTCTCCAGAGCAACTTCTTGTGTGCACCTCAAATATACAGGCTGTGGAGGGCACCTGGACGGCTCAGTGGGTTAAGCCTCTGCCTTCGGCTCAGGTCATGATCTCAGGGTCCATCGTCCTGGGATCAAGCACCACATTGGGCTCTCTGCTCAGCAGGAAACCTGCTTCCCTCTCTCTCTCTCTCTCTGCCTACTTGTGATCTCCCTGTCTCTGTCAAATAAATAAATAAATAAAATCATATATATATATATATATATATATATATATATATATATATGCAGGCTGTGGAAGCCACTAGAGGAGACCACCGAGCCTCCTATGGGCTAGATTACACTGGAATAATGTGACATTTTACTAACACTCCCTAGAAAACTTTACTTGACTGTACTGCCTCACTTTCACGGGACAGTGTCCAGGATTAGCAGGGAAACATTTCCCCCCCTATTTTATCTGAGTTTGCTCAAGGAACTGAAATCACCATGTCCTGAGCCACATGCCATGTGCAAGGCCTCCAACAAGCACACAGAACACTCTGAGGAATCGTTATTCAGTGACTCTTGCCTTCTGCAAGCCTGTGGAATTCAGGTGCCCACAGGAAGGAGTGGAGAGGTTTTTCCAGCCTGACCATATCAGCCGTCTCACCGCAAGAGCCTTCTGTTTTGGCTGAAGTCCTTCTATCAGACTTGGGCTGTGTATGGCCAAATGTGAGTTCAATGTGCCTGGTTTGCATTTCCTAAGTGTTTCCTTCACAGGCTCCTGTCCTTACACCCAATGGCTTGACTGCTTTGTATTCACGTTTGTTTTTCCAGAGGAAGTATGGCAGGTCAGACATTGGAAAACATAAACTCTGGAAGTTTACATTCAGGGAGTAGTGAAATGAAGACAAAGAACTGCAGGTACTTGAGCACGGTGGAGAAAATCAAAACGAGCAGGAGCCACGATATAAGATGTGGGAGGAGACTTAAGAGCAATGTGAGCGTGGTGTGGACAGTAAGAGCGCCAGAAAGTTTTGGGTGAATTGGGCAAAGGTTTCAGCAATTATCCCTCTCTCGTATTCGGGAGGTGTGGGTCACTGTAAGCTATGGTTCTGTGGTAAAGGACATGGTGGAGAGGAAAACAGTCTTAAAATTTCTCTGAGAACCCAGCCCACTGGAATTATGAAAGCGGCCTCAGTAAGTCAGATACACTTGCATGCCTCCAGTTACAGAGGTGTAGGAAAAGGAAAGACTTCAGTTACTGGAAACCAGTATTTGCATTGGACAACGTCATTATTTGAATTGGACGGTTGAGGGAAAGGAGCATCTTAACTTGATCAAACACATTACAGATGTAATTTGTAATCTGTCCACTCAGGGCCATTTTGTTTGTGGGTACAGGATTATTGTGAATATTTTTTAAACATGTTTTTTAGATTACCTTTAAGCTCCTAGAGTATTCTAAGAATATTCTTAAACTCCTGAAGAATTTCAGAATAATTTGCTTGCAAGTCAAATGTTGACACCTGCTATAGTCTATTGCTGATTTGTTTTTTAAAGTAACTTAGGTATCTAGCCAGCTCCAAAAGCATATCTTGCTACTCTTTTGCATGTAAACAAAGCCAAGAAACCAATAATAAAATATTTTTCCCCTCCTAGAGAATAAAACAGGCTGGGATACGCCCATCTGACACACAAGGTACTTTGCCTTTTAAGGTTACATTCTCTGGGATGTAAACATTACTCAGTTAAGGTGACTTGGTTGGTGATTTCTGAAAATAATCCGTTAAAGGTAAATGAATCATCATCCTTCAAAGAAACCTGGCTCGGTATCTAAGGGGCTTGCTTTTCTAAATTCTCCCAGACTTCCATTTTTATTATCTGCTAGATTGAGAGTGAGCTGTGCTCACGGATTGACAGCAGGGAGAGCGACCCTTCCTTCCGCAGCTCATTAACTTGCAGGAAGCCTTCACGGTTCACTGGGGCTGGGGGTGGGGTGGGCATCACGCTTCACTCCCCCAAGGAGGGTGTGCTCAGGTTTGAGTGTGGGGGTGGGAATGGAGGCGTTTCCGTTCTATTTTGGTTTCTCCTACTGACTGGCCGCTCAGCTGTTCATGAGTCACCCTAACCTCAAAATCTGTCATTAAGACAGAAATAATGATACCTATTTTCTGTGCCTTACATGAATTGCATGAAGGCGTTATTCATATTTCTGAAATACATGTGAGAATTAGTCAAGGTTAGATAGAAGGAAAAGTACAATGTAATTGTTCTTGAGCCAGGATAAATACGCTTTTATCATTTAGATTGAGAATTCTCCGTACTGAAAAATTAAGAATGAGATGAGATCCTAATAAAGATTAAAATTGACAAAATATTTATGTGACAAACTGGATCAAAAATATATATGCTATAAAGAATATATGGCATTAGAGCTTACTTCTTCAAATATGCAGTTAATAAAATTTTATTGAGCATCCTGGCACTGAGTTAGACATTAGGGAGACCATATGACACAGAGCCTGTCCTAAAGGCAACCACAGAGTAGAAAGGAAACAGTTAATGACTCTAGGTCAATGGCATATGTAAGTCTCGTGGTATTTGGAGGATTTTTTGCTTTAATAGCATCAGTACTAGTGGTTCTTAGGCAGTAGTTAGAAGCTTCAGAAAGAGAATTCACCTCAATAGTTTGCATTTATCTGAAAAATTTATATTTATCTTAAATATATTTTTCTGCAGTGTGACTTACTTTAGTTATTCTTTGGGAATAAACTCCTTTGGGAGTTTATTGTTTATTTTTTATCCATTTGTGTGTAGAAATAATATTAAAGGATGAGAGTTTATCTCCTGGTAGAAATTTGACTACATTCCACATTCTGTTTTTATTATTTAGTGATCTCAATACTATGTAATAAGTGCTCTGTAATTCAAAATTTCTCTCAGGTGATCACATTAAAACTGCAAAATGATAATTAGTCTATGTTTTACATCTTTCTCTCAGTACCCAGCTAGCTCATATAAGCAGACTGGTTTTTGTCATAAAGTCCAAGTTTTCCTTGTGGATTGCTGTATATTTGACCCCTGAACTAGGAAGAGTATTTTACAAGATGTTCTATTGAATTATTTCTGGTCTGCCCACACACAGCTTCTACCATATTGAGCAGTGTTTATAACAGGCTCCCACCAACAGACTTCTGCCAAAATGAATAGTCTTTAGGGCAGGCCCCTACAAACAATGAAAACACATTTATTTGGGGATAGAACCAAATACCTACCCTTCATTCTGACGACCAAAGTCCAAGGGAAGATATGCTCACTAATTGGTACCCTTCTCCTGCAATGGTTGCGAGCCTTCTGAATGTGATATTACTGGCCCTTCCTGGATCAGAGCTCATTCTGTGGTTCCTGCTATTTCATGCCCCAGGGAGAGATGAAAGAGTAGCATGGAGTCTCCATGTAATAGCATCCCAAACTCTGGCTAGAATCCCAAACTCTCAGCCTCAGTATATGAGCTGGGCTCAGAACTTCTGTCACATTGCCCTATTCCTCCCAAGAAGGCCTAGCTCCTCACCGAGCCTTCTCTCTTAACCATGTTTCCTGAGATATGGGGGTTCTCTCTTAGTGTTGTATTTTCTCCACCACAGATCTATTCAGAGAGAAGTGGAATTCTAAGTATAGTTGCCACAATGGTTTTATCTCACTTAGGAGAGAGAAAATAAATTGAATTATTCTTCTAGCTAGATCTTGCTGACCAATGGAGAAAGTTATTTTTTGTTCTTTTCTTATTTTAAGTCAACACACTTGTCATCTGAACCCTAAGCCTATTTAATAGGATGTTTTTCTTTTGCTCAAGGACAAATTTCATGATATTTGGTGCAAAGCCCACACATATAGGTGGACATCTTTTTTCTCATTCATCAGATTTTTAGAAATCAGTGCAGGAACATAATGGAAATTCAATCTCTTAAAAATCAGATAGTTTTCTATTTCTAATTCATTGGTTTTCACATACTTCTTTGAGCACTCTTTTTTTTTTTTTTCCACTTCACAGCGCCTTTGTTCCCATCATACAAAGTAATCCTTGCTGAAAGTATCAGCATTATTCTCCAACCCCTCATTTCTCGACTGTCCAATTAAATCCCATCAGTAGACTCAGCTGAATTATAGATGTCGGGAACTATCCTTTTGTTATTGAGGGAAACTGAAGGAGTGCTGCTTTGGTGGCTCGGCTTAATCAGCATCCAATTAACCTTGCTTACTCTTGCTCTGACCTGGTAGCTGGGGTTCTGACCTGTGCCCACCACCAAGTGCCCACCTTTGTCACTGATAGCTGAATATCGGATGCGGCGACTCATCTTGGAGTATTTGCCTGGCTAATCTACTCATCCTTCCCATTAGCTTCCTTTATCTTCATTTCTCTTGTCCATCCTCTTACATATCACCATCCCATCCTCTACCTCTTTATTAGTTCGGTGGTTGTTTCCCCTCAGCTACCAACTTCGAGACACTGACTCTCATCCAGGCCACATCTCTTCCTCTCACCTGCCCCATTTTCTGCATTATCATGTTTTCACTGCTTTCTCCTGAAATAGTACTTCTTAGCTCTTTTTGGACCTCCCTTATGTGGATAACCCATCTGAGGTGTCACATAGGACCTTTCCGCATGTTCTTTGAGTACTAGGGATGTTGGAAACTGCTTAGAATTTTTATCAAATATTTTTAACATAACCCTGACTTTCAAATATTACCTTTAAGAATCCACTAGAAGGGAATGCCAAGCTATAGGGGAAAAGCAAGTACACAAAGATGTCCAGCATTCCTATTTAGAGTAGGGAAAGAATTAGAACATACCAGCAACAAAGGAATGTTTAAAGAATAATAACCATGATGTGCTGTAATGCGAACATTATAACTGTTCTAGAGAGTGTTATAGTAATGTGAAAACATCTTTACACTAAATTAAATTATTTCAATTGAATAAAGTTATTTTAATTTACTTTAGTGGTAACATTTTGAAAAAGCTGGATTTACCATATAGAGTGTGATAGTAACTAAGTTTAAAAATATTGACCGTATGTATGGAAGCCAAAACTAGAAAAAGAAAGAAACAATATAAAGGTGAGTAGTTGACTATCTGCCACACTGATAGCCTTCTTTTAATTTTTCTGTATCTTCTAAGTGTTCTCTCATGACTAGTGTGATCGGCAGTCCTGATCACCCCCACTTCTTGGAACGTGCAGCTTTCTATAACTCCCTCTTCTTGAGTATGGGCTGGACTTGCTTCTAACCAGTAGAATATAGCCACGATGAGAGGATGTCACTTTCCTAATTAGATTACAAAAGATCATAATTTCCATCTTGCTAGCAAACTTTCTATCTCACCTTCTTGACTTTCATGTTTTGATGAATAAGTTGCCATGTGGGAAAAGCCCACCTGGCCAGAAACTGGGGCAGATTCTAGTCAACAGCTGGTGAAGAATGGGGGATGCCATCCAACAACCCATGGGGGAACCAATGTTGCCCACCACTACTGACTGAGCTTCAAAGTAGATCCTTCCTCAGTTGAACCTTCAGATGAGACAGCAGACTCTGTGTTGACACTGTGATTGGAGAGAGATTAGAGAACACAAAATAGAGTACCCAGCTAAGCTGTGCCCAGATTTCTGACCTCACAAAACTGTAATGTAATAAATGTGTTTTATCTTAAGCTGCTAAGTTTTGGAGTAACCTGTTACATAGCAATAAATAACTAGTACCTGAAAGTATTATTTTGATAATATAGCTATAAGCTTCTTTTAGAAGGGATATTCAGATGAAAAGTTTATTTGAGATGCTAAAGGATTTTGTGAACACCTCCTGTACAAGTGCCCTGAGAAGCTGACCCTCTGCCTTGGACAAGAGGGAAAGAGTGAGGGCATCATAACTGCACAATGCAGAATATTTGCCCAAGCTCACAGTGGTAAGGAGTCACCGTGGATACTTTAGCATTTGGGTTTTTATTTTCTGCTCCCTCAGAAAACTGAGTAACCTGGGACGTAGAGCACTCATCCTGGAATTAGAAACCTACCTATATGGGAAGTTGCCTTGAATCTATTTGGGAGAAATCTTCCCTTTCTTGTAAGGTTCCCCACCCTTACCAAGAAGGTAGGAAAATAAGATACTGTGACTCTGAAGATCTCTTTGCTCTACCCCATAAGAGAGATGATAGCATTAAAAGGCTCTAATGCTGACCAGGATATATAACTGAGAAGGCTTATCAGAGAGAAATGTGTCTTTCTACCCTTCACCTCTGGGCGCTCACCCTTAGGTACTTACCTGAGGACAGCCTTCAGGAACTATCCACTATAGTGGAGGGGGCAAGAAATTGTTCACCCTTGACCACTAAATCTTTTAACCAGCCTTAACAGAAGGAGAGAAGCAATGATAATTTGGGGAAAAGGTCAGAATCTAACTGAGCTTATCTATATGGCTTTGTATGTCAGAATTTTCCAAAGCCAGGCATTTTGGGTTTTTAAAACTCTCTCTGTGTGTGTGTGTGTGTGTGTGTGTGTGTGTGTGTGTTTGGGTCAGTCAGGGGCCCAAGAAGAAGGGAAAAAACTCAGACAAATGGCTGCGTAGATAAGGAAAGGGTGAAGGGGGTCTTGCTCTTTTGTGTATTAATTCTCCTCTTTCTGCCTTCTACCCCTGGCCCCACCCCATGTAAGTTCCTGCATTCAGCTCAGTATTGGCCCCTTCCTGAAGCCATGTCCACCTCAATATCTGCTCCTGCCTCTCCTCTTCCTAGTAGAGAACACAGTCTCACGATACCACCACTTGACCACAATTCATGAATCATAACCACATGGACCTTCCAGAAGGGAAATAGCTAATATAGCTCTTTCTAGAGACACGATTTGAGTTCTGGAGGCACAGTTTGTTCTAATACACAGGACAGATGGGAAACGCACATTAAAAGCACCTGCCTGAGTCACAACACTTAGATGTTTCCTTTCAGCAGTTGTCGTGCTGTGGAAAAAATGTATCACCATGCAGGAGTGTGTGAAAGATGAGCAGTCACAGATTAATAATCAGACACTCTCAGAGTCCAGTAACGGACTGAAAGCAAAAGCCAGAGATACAATCTCATTACTATGAACATTTGCTTACAAATGACATCTGTTGATTTATGTTTTTTTCTCTACTGACTTTGTGTTAGTTTAGGCTACCACAAAGAAATACCATAGACTGGGTAGTCTAATGACAGATAAGTATTTTCTTAGAGCTTTATAGTCTGTATGTTAGAGATCCGAGTGCCAGTATGCTTGGTTTCTCTTGAGAACTCTTTTCCTGGCCAGCTTCTCACTTTGTCCTTGCATGAGGAGTGGGAAGGTAGATGGGGCAAGCTCTCTGGTATCTCCTTTTCTAAAGGCACTAATCCCATTATGAGTGCCCCACCCTCATGACCTCATCTAACCCTAATTACCTCCCAAAGGCCCCATCTCCAAATACCATCCCACTGGGGGCTAGAGCTTCAACACAGGGATTTGGGGAGACACAAATATTCATTGTGTAGCAGCCTCGTAGTCCTGCATGTATTTTATCCACACCAAGTTTTAACTGCATGTTTTCTAGAGAGCAAAGTTCAAACTGTTCTATGTAGAGTATCTTCTGTGTATCACAGAATATTGCTAACTGCAAGAATGATTTCTGGTAATTGCGATTATACTCAAGCTTTTAACTTATTGGAACTTGGAAGCAGAAAAGAAAAAAATGTCTAGGTTGTATTAGCATTATGCCTTTAAAATTAAAGAGGACTGTGATATAATGAGCATTGGGTATTACGGAAGACCAATGAATCACTGAACTCTACCTCTGAAACTAGTAATACACTATATGTTAATTAATTGAATTTAAATTTAAAAAATTAAAAATAATATAATAACCTTTTTAAAATAACGGTGATCAGTGCTGTGGCACAGGCATGGGTCATAGATTCAGGTATGGTGTTAAGTATCATAAAATGTATTTTGCGCAGAGCAACATCAAACTGTGAAGCTACACTCAGTTACAAATCCTCATTACCTTATATACGAAAACTTACGCTGAGTGGCCTGAAATAAGGTCATTATACCCTGACGCTTTCACAACCTTCTCCTTTTCTTTATAACAAGTGCTCACTATTATGGGAAGAATGCCTGCCTTTTCTTTGCAGCTTTGCAGAGCTTTAAGGAAGCAGGGTTTTTAATCACACTCTTTTCTTGCTTGCACTTCTGACTTCTCTAAGTTGGCAACAGAATTTTAAGTTCATCTCTGAGATAGCATCACTCTTTAACCTTGGACAGTTTAAAAGTCTCTACCAAGGCATTTCTAGGCATTTTATTGCTTCATTCCTTTATTCTCATGTCAAGGATAAGTGGATTTGAGCCAACAAACAAAATTAGAGCAGAGCCCTTACTCTATTTCCAGATCAGCTAAACCAATTAATACAATTTAATTAAAACTTATTTTTTTTTTTCTTTCTGCAGAAGGAGCTCTGAGAGCAGCTGTTGCAGTGGGCTTTTTAGTGTGTAGTTCCAGCTTCATTTAACTCTTGCAGGGGCATTTCCAGAGTGAGAATCTGCAGGAATGAGACACTACTAATTGACCTCGCTTTAAACTTCAAGTGTAGCACCATGGCGAATTACCTCTTGAAATTGCATATTTTCTTAATCTGAAGAAAGGAAAGTTAATTCCATTCTTACTCTTTTTCTTGGGATTTAGTACTTCAGGAGTATCTGGGCCTACAATGAACTGTTCATATTCGGCATCTCAACCAATTCATTTGAATAAATGTCAAGCACACCGGCTACCAAAAGAAATGTCCTCTGATAGCAACATAGGATGTTTCAAATTGAATAGGAGTAAAAAATTCATAACAGTGATGAACCCTGCTTTTTCCTCCATAATATTTACCTTGAGCATTCCTCTAAATTATAGGAATGTGGTATTGGCAAAATAATCTCAGATTCATTGGGGTACAAGGCAAATTTAGCAAGAGTTTCCTTCTTCATTTTGAAAATGAAAAATGAATTTAAATTTAAGAAAATATTAAATAAACCCACTCTTGGGTTTTTGGAGTTCCCTCCTAGGAGTCAGCCTGTTATGGGCACAGAGTTCAAATCCCTTTCTCAAAAGCGCAGTTACAACTTACTTTATTGGTCTTTTCTGCCCCTCCTTTTTTCCCTTCCCTTAGCCATGAAATCTTTTTTGAGATTAGGGCAAAAACACTTGTTCTTACTTTGTATCCAATCAGAACTGAGTCTGACTGCAAGTAACAGAAACTCCTATAGAGGCTTAAACAATTAAGTGGCTTATTGTGCTCCCATCAAAAGTCTGGAGAGAAGTGGACTAGTTGGATACAGTAGTCAAGCACCCCACAGAGGACTCAGGTTTTCCTTTTTTCTTCTTCTGCCAAACTTAATGGATGACTTTCAGCCTCATGGATCCAGGACAGTTCTAGAAACTCCACACACAACCCCATCTATGTTGCAAGAAAGGGAAAGGGAAAGGGAGTGGACAAAAGGCCTTATGTCAGTAGAGCTTGGCTTACTTTTAAATATTTTCTTAGAAACCCCATCTAGTGATTTCTGTATACTTTCTTTGGGGTTCAGTTAAACAGAGGAGCATCTGGGAGCGTGAGTATTTTATCTTGATACAATGATTCACCCAAATAAAAGTGGGGTTCTTCTAGTGCAAAAGAAGATAAAAATATACATCTGGTGGACAACTATTTGTATCTTCCGATGTCTAGAGCATGGATCCCCAACATCTGTATACACATTTATTGCAGTATTTCATCCCATACAGAATATTATAAAATATGTGGAGAACTTTTCACCTATCAGGATGACTAGAGAGGACTGTGTATTAGTAGCATTTGGTGTCTGGGAGCTGGGGATGTTAATTGTCCTGTAACATGTGGAATACTCTCCAGTAACGAAGAATTACCTCAGCTAGAATCCCAGTGTTGGCTCCCACTCAAACACAGGAATACCACTTTCCTGACAGGAAATTATATCCTAAATTTATAGCCATTTCTCTTCTAGGTCAGATAAAGAATTTCTGGGACTGTGTAATCTAAGCCAGATGTAATATCTCCTCAACCAGTAATCTAGTTATCCACCTGTAGTATATCCAAGATACCATGGTGATGTAGGTGATGTTGCATTAGCTGGAATTAAAATTTACATTTGGAAAAAAAAGTGAAGTCAGTGGTTCATGGCATATAGCAGATCTTCCTGATAAGAATAATGACAGCTCGTCATTGACTTAGCTGGTAGTCTCAGTTTGGGGTGCCTTGGAAGATTTCTCTAGTCTACTATCCTTCACTGCCGCCTTTGAGCACGTTTGACCATTGAGCTTTGGGGTAGGAGCATACCTTTAGGGTTGTATTTGCTTTTAGTGCAGTTCAGGGTCCAAGAATTGCTTTTGGGTTTGAATAGTTAAGAGGGGGATGTTGTCCTGTTTTGGGATGTTTGTTTGTTTAGACAATACAGATTCCTTAAAACTTAGTAGGTTTACAGTCTGCCTGCTTTAGCCAATTCTCTGAGTACCTACAGCCAAAGATCCCGTGTGGGTATAGTTTTATGCATTAAAATCTTTTATTTAATGGCTCCTGTGACCATTTTCCTAAACTTCTCCTGGTCAGTGCCTTAAGGTAATTAGAACAACCTTGGATAGGGATACAAACATTTCAAGTAACATTTTTTCCAGTGATCACTCCCTGTATTTGGCAGAGAACCTTTGTAGAAGGGATGTAGGAAAGCCCCAAGATACCAATCTAAAACTGCTTATTCTAAGCTGTCCTCTATTTCAGACAAAGAACTTAGCTCGTTCAACCCTCTAAGGCCCAAACCATGAGAGTTTCGCTCAACTTTGTCTCTTGGCCAAGTTACTTTGCTAACCGGTCTCTGCTTGCAGATGGTCTAATAACTGTAGTCTGAGCTCATTTATCTCTCGTACAACTTGGCTTAAGGAGGAAAGAAGAAAGAGCAGACCCCACCATTTGAATTGTTCCTGCCATTTTCCCTTGGTTTGCATCTGGTCAATACCCAATGTGGTTACAGTTGAACCAAATGTTTATGACTGAACATATGTCTCTTTCCCAGTGGATCTTCCTGACAAATATTTACTCTTCCTTCTAGACTCTGGTAAAAATCTCTTTTTTCTTTTATCAAATCTTTTTTGAACTATCTTTAGGCACAGTTGGGGTGTATCCTTTTACCCTCTCATAATTCTCTGCATGCAACTCCTTTAAAGGCACATGTGCCAAGGGGAGAAGCCCCGTTCTCTTAAAGTGACAGCACCAGTTTATGGACCAATGACTATTACATAGATTACATATATAGATTTTCAATACATATTTATTGAAAGAATTAATGCATTAAAAATATGTGAATAATGAAAAATTGAAATGCCTCTGTTATTTGATTCTAATTTAAATATGTGTAACACATATATATACATACGCATCCAATGAATTTTGCTCTTTTCCTAAATGTAAAATGATTGATGGGGGTTGGGTGGAGGAAGAATCTATTCCTTCATGGTTTAAATTACTTAGTTTCTGATTAACTTTGTTTATTTACATAATATTCTCAAATTTGTGGGGTTAATATGACTTTTAAAGATTTCATGATATTGTCTAATGGCAATTTATACAAAGATTCCAGTAACGTACAACAAACATTAAATGAGCATTTAGGTTCAGCACAGAAGGAAATATATTCCCAGGATATATGTATTTCTCAACATAAATATTCTTCAGCATGACACAATAGACATACTACTATAATAGCATTTGTAAAGTGAAACTCTTCAGATCAATTCATATATCCCTATTGAATTAACTTTCTTCATCTGTCCTAATTATTTACTTGAGTATTCAAATAAAACATGCTCATTTTACCAAATTCAATCTATTCCTGTAATGTTATAATTATACAATATTACAGAAATAGATGCTACACAAAATTTCCCTATGTGCTGCTCCCTAAAGACAAGTTTGATACATATATTTTCCAAATAAAATCCAAAAAACAAAATCACCCTTAAGAATATAGCATGCCGGGGCACCTGGGTGGCTAAGCCTCTGCCTTCGGCTCCTGTCATGATCTCAGGATTCTGGGATGGAGTTCTGCATCGGGCTCTCTGCTCAGCGGGGAGTCTGCTTCCCCCTGCCCCACCCCTGCCTGCCACTCTGCCTACCTGTGATCTCTCTATCTGTGTCAAATAAATAAATAAACTTAAAAAAAAAAAAGAATATAGCATGCACTCCTACAACTCAATAGCAAAAAAAAAAAAAAAAAAAAAAAAAAAAAAAAAAAAAGCCCAAATAATCCTATTTAAAAAATAAGCAAATGACCTTATAGTTTTTCCAAAGACGATATATGGATAGCCAGTAGGTACATGAAAAGATGCTAAGTATCACTAGTCATTAAGGAAATGCAAAATAAAATCACAATGAGATCTCACCTCATACCTGTTAGAAGGACCATCATCAAAAAGATGGAAAATAAATGCTAGCAAGGATGTAAAGAAAAGGAAACCCTTATGCACTGTTGGTGTGACTGTAAATTGGTATTGCAACTATGGAAAATAGTATGAAAAGAGCCAGAAAAAATTAAAAATAGAACAACCATATGATCTAGCAATTTCACTTCTGGGAATATATCCAAAGGAATGAAAATACTAACTCAAAAAGATATCTGGTACTGCTTTCAATAAAAAGAATTTTGCAAATGTAAAAAAAAAAAAAAAAAAAAAAAAGATATCTGCACCCCTCTCTGTTCACAGAAGCATTATTTGTAATAACCAAGACATGGAAATGACCTATATGCTCATCAATAGATAAGTGGATAAAGAAGTAGTGGGATATATGTGTATTTACATACATATATATATATATACACACACAACATATAAATACACATGCATATATGTGTATACACACAGACATTACACATAATAGAATATTACTTAGCCATAAAAACAAGGAAATCCAGTCATTTGACAACATGGATGGATCTTGATGGTATTATGCTAAGCAAAGTTAGTGAGACAAAGACAAATACTGTATGATCTCAGTAACAATCCAACAAAAAACAAAGGACCTGAAACTCATAGAAAAAGAGATCAGATTTGTGGCTACCAGAGGTGAGGGATGAGGAGAGGGGGAATAGAAGTAAAGTGGCAAAAGGTACAAACTTTCCATTATAGGATAAATAAATGCTAGGAATGTAGTGTACAACATGATGGCTATAGTTAACACCGTTACATGATATATGGGAAAGTTTTAAAGAGAGTAAATCCTAAGCATTCTCATCACAGTGAGAAATTCTTTTTTTCTTTCTTTCCTTTTTTTTTTTTTTTAGTTGTATCTAGATAAGATGATGGATATAAACTAAACCTGTTGAGGTAATAATTTCACAATGTATATAAATCAAGTGATCACACCGTACACCTTTAATTTATGTAGTAACATATGCCAATTACTTCTTGATATAACTGGGAAAAATTAATTAATTCCTTCCACCACTCCCTCCAAAAAGAATATAACATGCTAGCTTGGTATCTGGAGGTTGACAAAGTTAGCTGCCTGAATGGCAGTTCAGCTCAGAGGTTGGGCTAAAGGGAAGAAGAAATATGATGTGATAAGTTAGAAGGGAGAAAATAGTGGAGTTCAGCTTAAGACTTTTGAAAATGTATTATTTTTCCACCTTAAGATAATCAAGTTTTGAAAATTTTTTAGCTGAGAGAAAATCCAGTAGAAAGAAATGATTTGGGGATTGGAGATGATGGGCTTATGTCTTTAATAGATGGAATGCAATGTGATATGTCACATTTTTAGCTTACATAATATTTAATTCATAAGATTTCAGGTCCTGAAGAAATTTGGGATACCATCACATCTCCTGTCATTGAACAGATTTAGAAAATACAGCCTATTCAAGTTAGAAGACTTCTCATTCACTCCTCTGACTCCAATTTGAATTGGTAGTCTCAAATGTGAAAGTGGTGAGATTTATGGGGCCATCTCTTTCTTAATATTCCTAGCACAGGGCCTCAGGTGAATAAGAAAGAAAGGAAAGGGCAACAAAGAAAAGAACAATGGTGGAAGGCAGAAGAAGGAAGGGCCAGGAAAGACCTTTACTTCTTGCTCCTACTTTTCAATGTCTTCTTATCCAGTTTTCTCAAAGCTTCCTCACACTGGCCACACTGGTGGCTGGATAAAAAAAATGGGTGAAACTTGTATGCTTTTGAAATATAATTTCATCCATTTTTCAAAGCAGTTCTAATATATTTCTGCATTGCAGATATAGAGCTGGTATTCAAAGCAGGTATCTATGTCTTCTAAGTTCATGTAACCTAGCATTGGAGTCAAGACTCAAAACCTAGTTTTGACCTCCCAAGTACAGATGTCTCTCCCTTAGCCTCAGTATTTTAAGTGTTAATTTATCCTTAACATTTAAAGAAATACCTGAAATTTTGAAGTAGTTTGTCTTTACATTTTAAAAATCTGAACTTTTCTAATCATCAAACAATCAATACATTTATTGACTACTCATGTAAGATACAGTCAATATTGTGCCAGACACTAAATGCTGATTGCCCATGTTACGATCTTTGGTCAATAAAAAGTCCTCTTCCAAGTATCTCTTGGCAATCTCAAAGCAGTTCCAATTTTATGGGACCTGAAACTTAAATAATCTGGGGGAACCTTTTTAAATAAAAATAATAGAAAACAATAAAATTGAAATCAATTATAAAAGTGGATATTCATGTAGAATGAGAAAAAATACATCAATCAGAAATGTTTAAAAATTGACAACATCAATTATCAAAAAATTCAGAAGAGCAACATGGTATCTTCATTATTAATTACCTGATCCATTTCGGTAGCATGTTTTATCCAATACTCTAGGGCTACATGCTCTTTAATAGCCTTTTCATAGAATAATATTTTGTAATATTTTCTATGGAAACATTGGAAGATAATTCAGTCTTCTTTCAGGGTTGATGAAAAAATTTTTTTCATCATTTACAGTTGAGAAATGATGATTTCAGTTATACAACCTGGTATTGGTAATATAATTTTAATGTCTTGGTTTGGGTCAATTTCCAAAAAATACCAAATTTTTGTTATATTTGAACTATAGGATTAGAGGGCATCTCAAATGTTTTTATGCAGTGACTCATTTAATTAGGGACACTCGTTAATTGATAGGCTATAGATGTTGTCATGCTATTCCTTTAGGTGAGCTGGCACAGCAGTCAGTAAGAGTGATCTACACCAGGACAGCTAACAAGACTTAACTATACACAGAAGTGACTGCAAACCATAATGTTGTATCTTGAACTTATCCAGCCCCCGAAATGCCATTGTCACTCAGGTGAGAAGGGTAGATACTGTGAGCTTGCCAGGGGATGTTGGATGAAAAGTTGCAGCAAGTTGGGATTGAAATGTCTTATTTTTGCAAGTTTTAGGAACTTGGCAAATATAGCATCATAATTTTCAGTCACTTCCATTTATAGTTCAGTTACTGACAACTGTCCTTATACAGGAACTTTTCCTACTGCCTAGTTTCTCAGTTCACCTGGAAGAAGAACATCATGACATCCATGGTATATCACTTATATGTCCCCAGTTAAGTGAATCCCTACACAAGAAAATTTAAAATGCTCTCTGATTCCTTGTTAAGGCCTCATAAAGTTGTGTAAGGTCTGAACATAAGCTCCATTAATGCGAAGGAGATCCTTCTATAATAAACTGTTAGCCGACTAGAGTCTCCAAATCTCTAAGCAATTATTAAGTAAAACCAACCAGAAAGTCATACCTTTTGATTTCTTGATTGCTCTACCATCTCTCTGCTTATGATAGCCTAAATAAAGGAAGATGAATAACTTACAATTTTCTGTCTCTTATAATATATATATTAACCAACAGTGGATATTTCATTATTTTTTTAATTTATAAATTTGCTATTCCAGGTAAAGTAAATGTTTAGTATTCATTTTTTTTAGATGTTTCTTTGTAGAGATACATGGAAAAACAAATGGTAAAAACCATGTCACTGTAATATATGGAGGTAATCAGGAAAATACAAAGTTTAACAAACTAATTGAACCTTAGGGTCGAGAAAGCTCCTTTACACCCAGTGAAGCTAAGCTTTGGGGGGAAGTTAATACTTCTTCAACAGTTGTACTAAGAACATTAAAAATACTTTTGCCAAGGAAAGATATCAGCATTTTAATCTACCTTACACTGATAAAAAGAAAAACACAAAGCAGGGAGGAGGCAGGGGCAGGTTTTCATGAAGCCACAGAAGGTAGAAACAAAATGTCCTTTGTTTGGAGAATATTGCACCTGCATTAAATTTACTGCTGACATCTCTTCGTAGAAATTTGATTTTTCTCTCATTCCCCCACCTTTGATTGTTTTGAACACTGAGGAATGTGAGGCATGCCCGTTGTCCTCCCTGTCCTTGCGACATTTCTGTCTTCAGCTGTAAAAAAGAACAGGGCTTCCTCACCCCCTGGCCATCAGCACGTCATCTCAGAAATGCACCTGCGACCCGTAACACGACACTCGACCGTGCAGAGCTTCATACTTCTGTGACAGACGCCAAGAGATCAATTTCCTGCTCATTGGGCCTCGGAGTCTGGGCACTGTTCTGACAAGGAAAGTCTTTTTCAAATAATCCTAACTACGAAAGGCTGTTCAAATACAGATGCACAACCTTTCAAGGAGCTGTGATATCAATATCATAAAGGCACCATGGCCATAGGCACAGTGGTTGTGGGGATTGTGTGTGTGTGTGTGTGTGTGTGTGTGTGTGTATGTGTGCATGTGGGGGGGGGTACTGGGGTTGTCCATAGAGTGAGCTGACTTTGATATTTTATATACCGAGTGACTAGTCCACATAGTTGCCAAAGGAGAGAAGGCGAGTGTGATGGGTAGTCCGTCGTGCAAATTTAGTTCAGGAATTATTTTACCTGTGAAATCACTAATATATGATGGATGAATTGGGCTTTGTTACATATGTTCAGGCCCTTGTAGCTTCCTCAGAGACATTGTAAAGGTAGAGTCTACCCCACATCTGTACATTGTGGACCTCTATGATGGCTCCCGCACTTGTGCACGTTATTTATTTAGCTCTCATCTCCTGTCCCATCGATGAGTTTCCTAAGACAGAGCAGTGTCATCTCCCCTGGGTCCCAGCACATTCCGTCTTGGCAAATCCCTACTAAATATTCAATTTTTAGTGAATTAATGGATTGTCAATTAGATTAACCACCTCCTGGGGGATTCTGGAGGTACAATAACACTTCTCACTGAAACTATGTCAGTTTGGCCTTGACTTAGAGCTCAGAAATTTATCTTGAATTGGGAAAGCAGAGAAAGAAGAGAAGGAGAAGAAGAACATTCAGAAGAAAGATGAAGTGTGTTATCTTGTGCTCAGAAGGCATGGGTCCCAAACATGACTCTGACACCTGCAAATTATGTGACTTTGAGAACAGATTTAATCTCTAAGCATCATTCGCCTTTTCATAAAATGGGGATAATAATAGAACCTAGAGGATTAAATGAGAAAAATGAATGTGAATTGCTTAGAATCGCTTGCTCTGGAGAAAGAATTTAATAAAAATTAGCAGTTAGTACTAGGAGAGTAAGATAAAAAAAAAAAAAAAACTTTGGCTTCAGTTTATGGAAGATTTTATCTGCAAATCATAAATTAGAAGAAAGTTCTAAAGAGGCAGAGGCACAGTTAGGAAGCCTTGCATTAGAAGATGTGCCTTTAGGCCACCTTCTCTTCCTATCTACTCAGAAATCACCAAATAGGGAAGAGATTTTTTTTTTTTTTTTTTTTTACTATTTGCTGTATGAATACTGTGTGAATACCTACGAAGCTCTTTCTATAAATTGCAAGTGTGCCAAGATTGATTTATTTTTTGGCCAAAGGGCAGAATTAAAACAGAAGCCTTTTAGATGTCCTCTCTCACATTGAGATTACATTGCTCACTTCTTATTTTACCATTTAACGTTTAACATGAGAGGGCTTTGAGATCATTTTAAGCATCGTCCATAGGCTTGGCTATAATCCTCCAGTCTACGGTGGCCTGAGAAGATCATATCCCTCCATATTCCACAACCATTTTCAAGTTGCACCTGATCTATGAGATGAAAATTCAATGTTAGCTCATAAATGAGCCACTTCATTGTGACTATTTCAAGTCTTTTCCCTATTTCTCCCAGATTCTCTTACTTATTAGGAAGTCAGGAAGGGATGGGGTAAGTAGGTGATGGGCATTAAGGAGGGCACGTGGTGTGATGAGCCCTGGGCATTATATGCAACTGATCAGTCATTGAACATTACATCAAAAACTAATGATGTAATATTATATGTTGGCTAACTAAATTTAAATTTTAAAAAAAGGAAGTCGGGAAAAATAAACTAATATTTAATGTCAAAAAGTTTATGTAACTTTAATCTTACCTAAGTATGCCCCATTTTATTAGTTTCTGAGGTCACTCTTTAATGTTCATATCACAGTTGGTTGAGCCTGATCACATAGGACACTGGAAAGTACAGTGTCTTACCAGGTTTCCTCTTTCCTAACTGCCAAGTATTTCTGGCTTGGGAAGGCCTACAAGTTCCCCATATTTGCCCTGATTGTTAATCACCCTTCAGTCAACTGTTTCTTCCACTGTAGCGTCAGGACTTTCCTGGCTTCCCTCAGTCTGCTGCTGCTTCCCCCCCCATTCCAGCTGGTCTTGATTTTGTGCACCAACCTTTAGCTCACCCCTCTGAATGGTAGCTGAGACCTAACCTTTGCTTAAAGTCTTAAGGAGAACAAAAGGATCTTGAAACCGATGGTCAGATATTGCTTTTCTCAGAGTCTACAGGCCACGTGTGTCCATCAAAGACCCCTTCTGGATGCTCCTGTCTAGATGTGGTCTTGCCACCATGTTGTAAGGATGGGTTGCCACCCATTGCCATCATCTGCCATGATAGAGATCTCGAATGCATCTCCCTTACTCCATTTCTCTGCCAGGGACCATCTATTCCTCAAACCGGAAGGAAGAAAGGAACATTTCTACCTTTACCAGTCCAGAGTCTGCCTATCAAATCACTATGTTCTCTCAGGACAGATATTCTCTGGGATGTCTTACAGCAAAACTATCCAATCATTTCAAGGGAAAGGCATCCATAGGGGGTATCATCTTACCTTTGAACTGCTTATAAAACAGTTATCTGCCATGTGTACCTCTTGAGCATATTGTATGTTATTCAACTTCAGCAGTGCTGTTGAATGTACCTTCCTGCCCCCCCCCCAGTATGTGGGGGGAGGTCATGTCTCTGTGTCATTTGGTAGTTGTCTAAGACTGTTCTCAGGAGTCCGATCATCTACTCCACTCCAGGACTTAAACAAGATCAAAGGCACAGAACTCTCAAGGAATAAGGAATATATTCTGGAGTCAGTTCATTGTAAATCCATATTTGAAAAAGTTACATTTTCCTAAAATAAAGCTACCTCCCAAAATTCAGCATTGTCCACCTGGAAGATGACATTTTTATATGAAGTAGTGCTATTCGGCTTTTGGAAGCACATTGTCATAAGCTTATTCATTCCAGAATAAAGTTGTGTGTTATCTTTGCATAACCAAAAGGCCCATGCAAAAAAAAATTTTTTTCTAAAATAAAGGAGCAATTTACTCCCAGAAGTTAGTGTAAGAATCCACCTCAATAGAAACAAAACAAAAGAGAAACACTGTGTTACCTTTAAAACTAGCTTTTTTGCTTTTCTGGATACATGCATATCTTCCAACATCTGGGGGGTGGGGAGTCTAGGTTCAGCCTAGATACTTGCACAACTATGTAACAGGATATTGTGTCATAGTCACATTTTGAGCTATTCGTTGGGGGGTTTTGTCCAGATTCTCCAGAGGTTGCATTCTTTACAGCTGGGATACTTGCAGAGTAGAAGCTAGAAACTTTGGTTAAAATCTAACCTTTTCAATTGTTTCAGGTGTCTGGGAGAGAGATACACATATACCTTTGATGGGGAAAAATAGAAAAGAAGGTAGGACTTCTCCCTAATCATATTGGTGGATCCGCAGAGCATTGCAAATCCTCATACCACCTTTACAAAAAACCCCAGATGTTAATGTCCTAAGAGTGAGTAACTTCTCCCAAATGTAACAGCTCTCTGCCTCACCAGAAATGCCCACAAATAAAGTAAAGCTTATGCAGCTGGGCCACCAAACCTGAAAGGTCTCCTTGAGCTGGGAGAGCATGTAGCTCCAAGGTAACCAGTGTGGACGAGTGACCAATGTGGCTGTCATATTGCTTGGGGGCTCTGTGGCACCCTGGGACTGTTGCAGATTCATGTATATTTAAAGGAAAATAGGAAATTGGCATTTTTTTTCCTACATCCCACATTGTGAACTGGGATTCATATTTTTCTCAACAGAAAGGTACTGGTAGAACCCCCATTTCACAGCCAAGGAAGCTGAGAACCAGAATGAGATTCAAGATTGTGTATTCTAATATCTCACAAACAGAAGATGACAGAGCCAGGACTTGCATCCAGATCTGCTTAACCTCAAGCATGTGCCCTTTTCAAAATTTCATTTTGTTTTAATTCCAGTACAGTTAACATACAGTGTTACATTAGTTTCAGATATACACATGTGCCCTTTTAACCAAAACTGTCTGGCTTTCAGGTTGATCAAAAATTGGGGAAGATAGTAACTAGCCAGTGGAGACACCTGGAAGACATTAACTTTATCAAATGATCCAATTAATACCACAGTATATCAGCATAATGAACCACTTGATATGATGCACTAAGAAGGAAGAAGCACGAATTTTCTTTAACATTCTCACTCAAATTACATAACCTCTGTCCAAACATGAGAACACAGCGGACAAATAAAATGGAAGGACAATCTATAAAATAAGTGGTCACTGTTTTTCAAGTGTGAAGGTCATGAAAGATAAGGAAAGACTGGGAAACTATTACAGACACAGGGGTAGGTGACACAGCCCCTACACGCAATGGAACATTCTGGGTAGGTTCCTGGGACAGAAAAGAGAACATTAGTGAAACCTGGTGAAATTCAAATAGGAACTGTTGCTTATTTAATAATATCCTACTGATGTTCATACCCTGTTCTTCAGAGTTTTACTGTGAGCATGTAAGATCTTTGCTTGAGGGGGAGTGAAGTGAGGTCTAAGGGAACTCTTGAACTATGCTACCTCTTTCTAAGTCTAAAATTCTTTTTTAGTTTGCCTTTTTTTTTTTTTTTTTAACTGAGAAACAATCTGCATCAGTCATAAGAGGAGGTTTCAGCAGATTTTTTTTATCAGTTCCAAAAACACTTGCTCCAGACATTTGGGGACACCAGAACTGACTCCAAGAACTCATGGGGATAGTATCTTCTGTGCACACAAAAATGTGGGCATCATTTTCCCCTGTGGGAAAGATGATTATGATACTAAATTCTAGGAGCTGAAGAAATGCTATTGACCAGGCAAAACAAAATAGCCCTTCTAACCCAAGACCTCCTTAATAAACTACAGAAGACATTAGTCTGAAGCAGATATTTAACTGAATGTAGTTAAGCTTTTCACATAAATAAGTCAGGTACTTCCTTCCTTTATGTGATACTTTATAAATGGAATGCTTCATACTTTATAGATCCCATTAATGGTGACTACCAGACAATTATTTCCATTGTTAAACAATTCAAAGATATGGCTTCTATCTAGAAAATATCTATTTCTGAGTCACATATGGCCTGAGCAAGCACTATGAAGGAAACTGAATCCCTAGTACAGAACATAATGCCATGGAGACATTGCTTTGGTCACAGGGTAGGTGTGAAGCTAGAGCAGGGAGAGTGGGATACAGGGGTGTGAGGTTACTGTGAGGTCAAGGTAAGAAAGAATAGGGACCCCACCTGCAGCAGTGCTAGGAAGGATAAAGAAAATGCAATGAAATTAATAAGTAAGATCACTAGCAAAAGAACAAGGGTATATGATGACCTGTATCAAATATTTTCTGAAATGTGCTGACAAAGAAAAGAGAGAGAGCTGGAGGGGAGAGAAGTGAATGCAATAGGGATGTATCGAGGAAGAAATGAGGTGGGAAGAAAGGTAAGCTGATAGATGAGATAGAGAAAGAAAGTCATGATGTTATTTAGAAAGAAAGAAAGAAAGCGAAAAGAAAAGAAAGACCAAGAATCCTCAATTTCATTAAAGTTTTCTCTAGCTTTTGGGCAACTGTGAAGGACCTCTGCAATCCCCACATAACCACCACCATAGTTAATACTGGCTTTAAGCATCATAATATCAATTTTAATACAATTTAGAATTTGACCACTTTTTTTTTTTTTTTAGAAAATTATTAGGAAATAGTAATTTAGCAGGAAACAGTGCCCTTCATTAGTTACAGGATGCTTTTAGGAACTCAGATATACTCAGGCACCAATAAATAAACAAAAGGGTGGGGTGATACTGATAGACTTGGGTTGCACTGTTGCTATAACTCTAGGGAGTGGTCATGAAGCAAACGACTGGTCATCGTCAAAATGGGTGGATTCCATTTGTGTCCACAGTAAAGATGCAGGAAAAAAGAAAGCACATTTACCCACGTCTTTGGAGAAATATTTACTAAGTCCTGCTATGCATCAGGGGATACTCTGGATTCTGAGGAAGTAGTGGGAAATTAGGAGGACGATATCTTTGCTCAAGTACACACACACACACACACACACACAGAGTCTAGGTAGAGGCATCCTGTGGTAGTTACAGGCACAAAATCCAGAGTCTGACTCTCTGGGTTTGAGTCATGGTTCTGCCAAGGACTATCCGTCTGATCTTGGCCAAGTTCCTTTTGAGCCTTCTCTGTTTTCTCATCTGTAAAATGAGGGTAACACGGGGACTAAGTGGGTTAACTACTTGAACAAAATGCTATCTGTGTTTGTTAAATACATACATGCCTACTACATTCATGCATCCATAAAGTTGGCCAAGGGTTACATTTACAGGCGATGAACGAAAGGAAATTTTATAATGGGTATAATGGTTATACTGAATCTTGACGTTTGAATCAGGAACTCTCTAAGAAGAGGGGGAGAGTAGACGGAAAAGCTGTTTAAAAGCAACTCAGAGTGCTAGGGTAACTTCAAGTAATTTGGATTTGATAGGGGCACAGGGATGTTCCAGGGACTAGTTTGGTTATCTATCGCTCTGTGAAAAACTACCCCAAGACTAAGTGCTTAAAACCACAGCTCATTATTATCTCTCACAATTATGGAGATTGACTAGCTGGCTGGAGGTTCTCATGCAGTTGCAGCAAGATGGTGACTGGGGCTGGATTCATCTGAAGACTTCTCACCTTGCAGTCTGGTTCCTGGGCTGGAATGCCTAGAATGGACAGACCCTAGTTAGACATCTCCTTGTCCACATGGTCATTCCAACATGGCTAGCTGGGATTCTCTGATAGAATGGTGGTCTCGGGACAGTCATACATTTTATGGCAGTTTCCCATTTAGCTGGAGTTCCCAGAGACAGGAAGTGAAAGCTGTGAATTTCATAAGGCCTGTCTTTGGAAACCACCCCAGTGAGAATTCCACCCCACTCAGGCTGAAGGAGCTGCAGACCCGGCCAGATACAGGGGAAGGGACATGGGCTCTAGCTTTGACTGGAGAAGGACCAAAGCACATGTGGCCATTTTTAATCAGCCTTAGTCAGTGAGGAGAGGCAGGGCTCTAGAGCTTGGGGTGGGAGAGATGCCTGTATTCAGGAGAGCCTTGTATAACATTCAGTCATGTTTGAAATCTATCTAGTATGTAATATTAGAACCATTTTATGTTTTAACTGTGGAAATACCAAATCTCTAGATGTTACAACTGAAGATAACATAAAGCAGATTCCCTTATTGCAAAGTGGTAATGAAAACATGAGAACCGTAAGGGAAAGTAGAGAATGATCTACTGCTCTTCAATATTCTGAAAAGTTGTTCTTTCCTTCCAGTTCTGCTTCCCTGCAGAGAAATTCTCTCATGACCACAGAAGGTCTCTAAGGGACAGTTGCGACTCTGACCAGGATGCACTCTGGGGAAGAGGTGAGTTTGGAGTTTACCTAGCATTCAGAATTTCTCACTTAGTTTTATTAAAGAGACCATTTTGGTGTTGGAGAGTTAACCAATCTAGGGAAGGTGGCTGCCAATTTTTTGATAGAGCAGCAGTACTAACTCAGAGGAGCTGACCTGATTCTGTAGGAATTCCTCAGCCCAGAGTTCTGTGAAGAGTGTAGACACAGTCCATGTTCTGAACATATTTTCCATAAGCATTGACTAACAGTTTCTTCCCTTCGGTGTCTATTTTAAAAATTAGGGCCCAAGAATTTAGAAAGTTGACTATAGAAGGAGCATTCATATAGTTACGAAACTTAAAGCAATCTGATTTTCATCAACACAATTCCACGTGGGATTGCCACATGTAGGATCTCTGGGCTAAATGGAAGAATTCCTCTTTTATGGTAGATTCTTGGGTCCTCGGAGTAAGTACATGGTCTGGATAACATGTTTCTTTTTTCACCATAAAAAATGAAACACAGCTCGAAATAGTTTCTTCTAACCATTTTCCCAAACCACAGGGCTTTATTTAACAAACACTTGCATCCTGCTTAATATGTGCCAGGTAGAATTCAAAGTACTTTACAAATAATAACTCATTTTTCCATCATTACTGCCCTAGGAGACCATTCCTCTTACCATCGTTCCCAGTTTTGCAGATGAGGCGTAGAGCAGTTAGTAACACAGGTAACGAACGAATGGCAGAGCTGGGAGGTGAGCCCACCAGTGGGGCTCCGCGTTCACGTTGTCAAACACTGTGCTTGGCTGCTGCTGTTTTCCTCTTACAGCCACTATTTTAGCATCTATGTAATTCTGCTTTTGATACATACTGTTATCGTTATTGTAACTTCCCAGGGAGAAGTACAAGTCCCTACTTTATTTTTCTACATATCCACAGTGTCTGGTGTTGTGTTTAACAGATAGAAGGGACTCCAGAAATGGATTTGCCTGAATGAATGAAACTAGATTAACAATAGGAGGAGAAGTGATTCTCAGACCTTCGGATCTGTCATTTAAAGGACTGTATTATTTAACAATTATGATGTCTTACACATGTTTTACGTCTTCAATCACATTGGGAAGAATTTATATATTTATCCTATTTCTACTTTCTTCTGCATGGTTAAGCAGTCACATTTTATTGCTCTTGGGAAAGATATACAGTAAATCTTACAACTCAAATTTGATTCCAAGACAAAGGTTAATTGGCAAAATTTGTGTAAGCATTAAATATTATACACAAATCAGAAGGTCAGTTGTTATTTCTGAATCAGATAGCTCTTATAGTGTGATTTTTAAAGGAAATGACATCTTGTGCATTAATAGTTTTTAGCCCTTTGAGATTTTTTTTTTTTTCAAATACTGGTAGGTTCATCAGAATTCATTTCTGTGAACTATGAATTCCTAGGTATACAATCTATTTTTTTAAAGATTTTATTTATTTATTTGAGAGAGATCACAAGCAGGCAGAGAGGCAGGCAGAGAGAGAGGAGGAAGCAGGCTCCCTGCTGAGCAGAGAGCCCGATGATGCGCTGGATCCCAGGACTCCGAGTTCATGACCTGAGCCGAAGGCAGCAGCTTAACCCGCTGAGCCACCCAGGCGCCCCCTAGGTATACAATCTAATTGAGGACATTGTTGACAAAATGCCTATATGATAAGTACTATCACTGAATATACATCACTTGCCAATGTATCATAGACATTTGAAAATGTATAGGATTCAGCAAATATTATTTTATTAATTTCTTTGCTAACTTTTTATAATAATGACAAGTTTTATAATAGAAAGAGCTATACTTTAATTACTGAACTATGCACATTCAATTTTAAGACAAGCCTCTTGACAAATTAAGACATTTAAAAAAAGTTATTTTTCCCTAAATGAGAGGGCAATTTTGTGAGAATGTTATAATTGTGATCTTGATTTCTCAAGTTTATTGAGTCAAATTCTTGATTAAAACAATCCAGCCATTTTTTTCTACTGAAAACAAGACACACGGACACAAACATATACAAATATATTTTTATATATGTTTTCAAATATATATGATACTTACAATATTTGAAAACTCTTTCCTCTGAAAATTTATAGTTACAAATGCTCTGTTTTAAATCTTTTCCGAAAATTAATTTATTTAAAATGTGAATCATACTACAGGATTCATATATATGATAGATTTCTTGTGTTTCTTATAAAAAAAATGAAACAAGAACTTTTCTTCACAAAAATCAAACTCAAAGATTCTAAGAAAGTAAACACATTAAAGCATAGACAATTTCAATATTGTTTTAATAAAAGCATGCTTTTCTTATTAAAGTTTTGGGATGGATTTAAGATGCATAAAACACAAACCAGAGATACTGTAACTGGGATGCAATTTGGGGATTTAATAAAACTGTAGACTTGAAGCCTCCATCCCCTGTTAAAATGATGTTATCTGCTTTCCTAAGTGTAGCTATTAGTCTGGCTTGTCAGCTGTCTGCACTGGACCAAGAAAAGACCAAACTTTACCTCACTGAGAAGTGAAGTAAATAGATGTAGGGGCTTGAAGAGGGGGTGGGGACAACTGTGGGGGGGGGGGGTGGGCAGCAGGGAATATGCCAGATGGAGTAGTCAAATGTGGCAAAATAGTTTTGTTATTTCATCTTGTTCTTAGACTAGGGAATAACCCTATCTGTTACAGAGGTTGTGACAGGAACAGAGGCACTTCAGCTGGTGCTGAGTGAAGTTGGACAGTTAGATACTAAAAACAGCAGAGAGAGGTGTATTTAAGAGGCCAGAGACTTCAGGATACACTGAGAAGTCAGTAGCCATGTATTTGACAACTAAAGTCCTCCAGCAGAGGGGGGTCTGGGTGGCTCAGTTAAGGGTCTGCCTTTAGCTCAGGTCCAGCAATTTGCTCAGAGGGAGCCTGCTTCTTCCTTGCCTGCCACTCCCCAACCTGTCCTAAAGCTCGCGCGCGCTCTCTCTCTCTCTCTCTGACAAATATATAAATAAAATCTTTTTTTAAAAAAAACTCTCTAATAGAAGACTTACATGTCTTACTGAAAAAGTACACCTTAAGGAAAGATCATATATACAATCACTTGTTTTCCTATTATCTAATCCTAAGATTTTCCTGTTTCCAGGTTTGAGGCAAACCTTTGCCACACCAATGAGAAAACCCAGCTCCTACTTATCTTATGTTTACTTTCCTTAACTTGTCTAAAGACACCAGGATGGAGATAGGACCCATTTTTTAAAAAATATATTTTATTTATTTATTTGAGAGAGAGAGAGAGAGTCAGAGATAGCGACAGAGGGCATGAATGGGGAGAGAGGGAGCTGAGCCCGCCGCCACTGAGCAGGGAGCCTGATGCGGGATTTGACTCCAGGATCCTGGGATCAGGACCTGAGCTGAAGGCAGATGCTTAACTGACTGAGCCAGCCTGGCACCCCAGGGATAGAACTTATTTATGGAATAAGGGAGTGGAAGAGGTCTTAGAGATCATGAAATCAATCTTCCCTTTCTGTCTTTCAAGGTAGAGAGCAAGTGAGTCCCAGAGCAGTTAAGAGAGTTCTCCAGAGCACGTGGGTCTTTAAGGCCTCATTCATACCAAACGTAGAGGTGAAATTCCCAATGCCCAGTATAATCTTTGGATTAACACACATACAATAAAGTGATGGCTGGAAAGTTATCGCAGCAGCAAGGAGAATATTATTCCTCTTTGAGGGAATGATTAAACAACTTGAGTTGACCACCCTCTGCATTTCCACAATACTTATGCTATTAACTCAATTTTTTTTCAGTTTTTGGCATATGGATCCAGTCACTGTTCCTGTTTTTAAGTCATGGACTGTATGTAACTTCTCACTTGAGTAATCGAATAAATGGCAGGCTCGAGAGGTTGCATGACTTTCTCAAGTGCATGTAGTTTCAAGCTGACCCCAGAGAACTGAGTCCTCTCTGCACATTTCTCCCAAAATACATTTTGTTCGGAGACTTTTTAAATCCAAGGAACACTGGACTTGGGAGTCATGCACGAGAGGACAGCTGGAGGCCAAGGCCATAATGCACAGCGTCTTTCTCTCTGCTCTAGGAGCACCAAAGCTTCAGAAGTTTAGGAGAGGACAAACTTAGAGGGGCCCTTCCAGAGCCAAGGGTTTGACTGCTGTTGATAATGCTTGAGTTAGGACAATGCCTGGTGCCAGGATGTTTTGCCAAAAAGCCATGTTGTTGCACAGCATGAAGCCTAAAGGTTGTTTTGGAAGTCCCCAGGCTTATTTCAGAATAGTAGATGGTCTGTGTAAAGAGAATAAAATGAGATGGGTTTTTTTTTTTGTTTTTAAATCAAAGATAAAAACGTAAGGGTTTGTGTACTGAAATAGCCTCTGAGCAGGAATCCATAAGCTCATTTCTCTGGTTTTAAAGCAAGAAGTACCCTGCAGAATCTTTCAACCCAGTGCCAGAAGCTGACGTGGAACGGCAGTGAATGTAGCCAACTATGGCAGAGCAGGAGGAGTCCCACAGGTCACAGGTACTTAGCATTTAAGCTATTTCTGCAGAGGATGGCCGGTAAGTGATTTGTTTGCTATACACACTGGTCAACACAAATGCATTAACTCACAGGAAGTCCATGCTGCTAGATCAGAAGATTCCAGCCTTCCAAGACCTGAAACAGTAATATGTGATGAGTCATACTAACTTATTATGGTTTTGGAGCCCAGGTACTTCGTGGGCATGAAGTATCGTATCGTGAACCCTAAGAATTGGCAAGATTCTTTCTCAAGCTTGTGCTATAGTACATCTTGCCACCATTGACGTAGGCATGCACTGTTCTGCCTGGGGCATTAGATGTCTAGTTTGATCAAATTCAGAACCTATAATTTGAATCCAAGCCAAACCACAATCAAATCATAAAATTTCCAAATCTGCCACCATCTTGGAAATGGCAAATGCTGGGTAGGGGAGCAGGAAATGACTATAAAGGGAATCAATGGAGCCTGTTTTAATGAATTTTGCATCTGGTCCCTATGTGACGCCATCAATCCATTAGATATAATTTAAACATCTTGATTAACATTTTATTACCTTATGTGACTGCTGGGAAGAAAAATGTGTCTCCATGCACCATGCATACCAAAATACCCTAAAGTCCTTTGAGTTTCGAGGAGCTAAATATAGCACTCTCAGACCACTTAGACGGTGTCTGAAGTCTGCTTGATGTTAAGCTAAAAAATAAACCTAAGAAAAAGGGATGTTTTTATATGCTCAGATATTAGGACCCACTAGAAGCAAGGACTGCTTTGGCAATCACTGACGGACCTCCCCGGTGTCTGAGGAATTGTACACTCCTTTCTAAATCCTTTCGGAAATTGCCAGTTTGATAGAATAACATTGCAGGAAACCACTCAAATTGAACATATTTGTTGTTTTATGTTCTGCCAAGCAAATGTCAGAACAATGCCAAGAGACCAGAATGGATCAAAATTGGAGGGGGCAGGAGGAGAGGTGAAGGGAGGGAACCAGGAGCAAAAGAGACAATGAGATTAGAATAAAAGGTTATTTTAATGGGGAATTTTAAACCCTTAAAGCAAACTCTTGCTTTTGAGAATTAAAAGCAAAAGAGATTGCGTCTTCTCAACTATCTTGTGGTCAAGAGCATGACGTCCAATCTGAGAATTTTTGTTGTAGAATTTCATTATTGTGGTCCATCATTTTCTGGAAAGTCGCTATCCATTGGTCAGTATCTTGCCAACAATGAAGACTAAATTGAAGGCTGACTTTGGAGAACTCGTTAATGGAGCCCATTCTTCCGGTTTTATGCCATTTATCTTGAATATAAAGCTCCTTTACTACTGGGACTTTTCTCTTTCGCTTTGCATTTTTCAATTACACAGCATGTCATATAAATCATCTTAATGAATTAGGAACAACAATTTGCCATAATCATTTCTTCGGTCTCATGTTTGAAGTCCCAGGGAGGCTTTCATTTCTCCTAAGTCTGACAGTGTAATAGAACTTACTAGTAGTGATTCTGAGTACTCCTGCAGGAATTTATTTTTCCAAAAAGATCAGTATGGGGAAAGGCTACATGAATGACTGTGTTAGCTTTGCCTCTTTCTTTTTTTTTCTTTTTCTTTTTTTTTTTTTTTTTTTTTTTTGTAAGTGGTTGACTCATAAATTAGGAAATTAGGAACCAGATTCTCTCTTCCTAGCTTTGGATGGTTTCCTAATGAGCAGAAGGACTGTTTTATTTATTTATTTACTAACCAATGTGGATTCAAACCCTCAACAGCCCTGTAACACCTTAGTGACTGTGGTATAACAGTGTGGCAGACACACAGTGTTGGTCTGGTTACCAGGAAAAACTTTTTGCTGCATCTCCACTCAAGCATTGAACCCAGGGCCAAACATATGCTCTCTTTTTGCCACGTTATCATTACATTTTAGCACATAGGATAAATTTGATACTGAGTAAAATCGAGTGCCGCTAGAAAGTAAATAAATCTACTTTCTTTTCCACAGCAGTTAAAGAAACAAAACAAAACAACCATAGCTTCCTTTCTAAAATATCACAGCACGTTTGTTTGGGCAGCCACCAAATAGTGAAAACTGTATCTTATTTTCAAATGTGTAATAATAAAGCCAGTAAATTGTCTAAGAGTCATAATTTGGATTAGGGACATAGTCTTTGGACAGTATTAATACCTGATCTTAGTGACATATTCATCTAATTGCTCTAAAATTGGAGATTTTATTGTGATGTGCATGACAAAATATTTTGTGTTCTTTAAGGGTTGGTATGGTTAGGTTTGATGGTAGGTAGTAATTTTACTTAGTAGGTACAAATGGGTGTGTGTAAGAAGTGAAGGGAGTTGTCCAATGTCACACACACACACACACACATGCACACACACACGAAGTTATACCACTGGAGCTAAAGAGCATCTAGAACTTACTGTCAAAGCATTGCTAAATAAACACATGCTTGAGATCTCGTTTTCTTTTTTTCTTCGGCACTCATGTGATTGCTTCATCAAAGTAGCAAGAGAATAAGGGAATCATTTGCTGCTTTCACAGGCCTTCAGGTGGAGGGAGTCAAGTGATAATTACACACAGCTTATATAAAGAGTCAGTCCAGTCTTCCTGGTAGGCAGAGTAGGTGCACACATATGTTGTGTGATTTGAGAGAGACAGGAAGTTTCTCCTCTTATGTATCCCCTAGGCTGCCTGTGTTGAGGTTAGACAGCTTCTACAAAGGGCAAGCTCTCTTCCCGCGGTTTTCTAGGGCTCGCAGGGCACGGTGGTACCCAGGGGGGCACTCCCGCCTCGCCGCACCCACTCCGCCTTTGTCTGGTTTTGTTTCCCCACCGCCTCCATGAAGTTCCCATCCTTAAAAGTCTTCTGCAATGCCCTAGCTGTGACCTTCAGCCAAGAGTGAGCTTTACATTTTTTAAATAGTTGGGAAAAGGACCAAAAAATAAACACTTCATGATATAGGAAAAGTAAAAGAAATTCTAAGTTCAGTGCTCATAAATAAAGTCTTTTGTTTACACACTGTCTATAGCCACGTTTGCTATGTAATGACAGAGTCGAGTAGTTACAATATTCTGTGTGGCACCAAAGCCTAAAATACTTACCATCTGGCCCTTTCCAAAAGGAAATTGGCAGACCCCTGCCCTAGACTTCACAATCAAGTAAACTGATGCCGTTAAGTGCTCATAGCACCGCGATGGTTAACTGTGTATCTTCACTAGAGTTTAAGCTTCATGGGGCAAGTGTATTTTGCTCAGTGTATCTCCAGCACCTGCAAGAGAATGCCAGAGCGAACAGTAAGTGCTCAATAACGAGATGTCAAATTAACCCGACCTAAGAATGTTTTAAAAATGACTTTGTAGGGGCGCCTGGGTGGCTTAGTGGGTTAAGCCTCTGCCTTCGGCTTAGGTCATGATCCCAGGGTCCTGGGATCAAGCCTTGCATTGGGCTCTCTGCTCGGCAGGGAGCCTGCTTCCCCCCTCTCTCTGCCTGCCTCTCTGCCTACTTGTGATCTGTCTCTGCCAAAGAAATAAATAAAATCTTAAAAAAAAAGTCTTTGTAAATAATATGATTCATAATGAATTACTCCTTTATCAGTCAGTTAAAAATTATTTTTCAGGTAGTTCTGTTCCTGGTTAAAACAAACGAACAACAAATCAACCAACCAACCAACCTTAGATAAGAAGGCAGGCAGTTAATTAAGAAGGAGCCATTACCTAGAATGAATCTATATTATTTCTTAGCAATGACCAAGTTGAACAGGGCTCATATTAGGTACAGGATTTTTTAAGAATTTATTCCAATCATCCCTTTTTGAGGATTGAAGGAAGAACTAGAATTTAGTGTTAATGTGTATTTCTAGCTATCTGGGAAAGTTTTCTAATAAAAATACTATTTTAGTCCTTAATAACAACGGAGATTGCAACTTTTCTAGATTCATTGGTATTAAGACACAGAAAGAAGTTGCATGTGATCTGTAGCTGACTTGTAGAGATGGTTACGTGGCCACAAACTGTAAAACCCAAAGGTACTAGGTATTAACTGTGTTCGTTTGCAAAGGCTACAGTAATGAAGTAACCCAGACCAGGTGGTTTCAAGACCAGAAATATATTTTCTTACAGTTCTGGAGGCTAGATATCTGAGATTAGGGTGTGGCAGGGTCAGTTTCTTCTAAGGCCTCTCTCCTTACCATGTAGTTGGCCAATTCCCTGTGTCCTCACATAGCCGTTCATCTGCGTGTGTGTCCCACTCTCCTCTTCTTACGACACTGGTCATATTGGAATTGGACCCCCAACCCAATGACACTTAATCTTAACTACCTCTTTAATGACCTCTCTCCAAATACAGTCACGTTCTGGCATTCTGGGGGTTAAGACTTCAGCATATGAATTTGAGGGGCACACAACTGAGCCCCTAATACCAACCAAAATGTTCAAGAAAATCTTCATCCACAGGTTTTTGTCAAGCCCAGGAAAGAGCACCCAGTAAACAACGCCCAAATTCTACCCCTTGGGACAACAATCTTTCTAGTAAAGAAAAAATGTATCTTGGACTTTAATGAGCAATGCAAAAATCTCTGTTCACTAATTCAAGTTTATACATTTTGTTCGTATTTGTCCTCCTTGCTCAAGTAATTGATTCTCTGATAAGCGGTATCTTAGTAATGTAATGAGAGCCTATCAACAGGCGCAGTATGGTATCATTTTCAAGTATCTAAGCAACTTTCGTGCTTCAGTGAGATATTTTGCTTTAGTAATTTCAGTCATCCTTCATCATCACATATTTTAATGAGATGGGCATGTGAGGTTCCTGTAAGGTGATGAGGAGAGGGATTTCCTGGATAAGGCTTGACTGTGGGACCTAACTCTCATCAGCATTAGCCCTTTGCAATGTAGATATTTGACCCCAGAGAATGACTTTTCTTTTCTTTTTTTTCTTTTTTTTTCCCCTCGCTGCTCTTCAATCCCCGGGGCTTGGGTATGCCTGGGACTAAATACAGTCCTATAAACTCAAAACATTCTGAACAACTTTTAACTTGCTAGAAGTGTTGCCATAAAGTTTACATTGATCCCTGGAAGGGAACCTACCTGTAGCCCAAAGTTTATGGTCATTTTAAAGAATAGTATAGCTAAACTTCAAACCTCTATCTAATTAGGTACTTCCTAAACCTTGAGATTTAAAGCTTTCTTCTATCTCCTTTCTTAAATTAAAAAAAAAAAAAAAAAAATCTGCATTTCTTCTCTGTCTTTGAATCTCTCTTCTCAGTTTGGAGACCTAGAATAGTGTGTAGAGGGAAGAATTCTGAAATGTACATGTTTGGGCAGGCCTCTAAGATGGACACGTTTTCCATTATACCCAGAAACCACGCATCAATGTGTCAATTGTCAAATGCTTTCTTCTTTCCTCTTTCCTGTCCTCTTCCTTCTCATGCTCCTTTTAAGGTATATATATTTTTTTATTTGACAGACAGAGATCACAAGTAGGTGGAGAGGCAGGCAGAGAAAGAGGGGAGAGCAGGCTCCCCGCTAAGCAGAGAGCTTGACGCAGGCTCCATCCCAGGAACCCAGGATCACGACCCGAGCCAAAGGCAGAGGCTTTAACCCACTGAGCTACCCAGGCGCCCCCTCATCCTTCTTTTAAACAAATTTCTGTTTTTCTAAGAACCCGTGTTTCTTATTTCAGACAATTGTTATTTTATTTACTGATTCTGATATGTCAATAAAATCCATGAAAAGAAAAATTATGAGTAGGATATGCATGAGTATGTGCATGGCTGGTGTAGAGACCATATTGGAATAGTGAAAATTAATGACAAGGAAGGGTTTGGGATGGACCTTGAACTCTGTGGGTTTTGGGTTTTGTTTTATTTTGTTTTGAATGAGATAGCTCTAACTCAAATATGGCAAAACATGGTTATCTGTTCAATTCATGTGCCTATGATATTATATACTTTTCTCTATACTTGAGTTCTTTAGAGCATGAGAGTTGAATTGCATTCTTCATGCTTTTCTCTTGACTTTGGGCTGTCTCTACAATCTGTCCTTCCGTGCCGTTGATGGGAGCATCGTTCTCCATTGCTGCTGGACTGAATGCGTGGCCAGTCTATTTGGGCTTTTCTAGGAGTTGTATTTTTTTTTCCCAGTCATCAATAATTCTGCCAATGATAACATTGTGTCTTTAAATAGAGAGAGACAAGTTTGCCAGGTGTGACATGATGGCTCTGGTGAAGGCAGATGAGGTGACTATGTCTCCCCGAGTCAGGACTGGTCACCAATAGTTATCTTCAGTTCTCAGGGTGAATCATGAAGGTTTTCTAATATTGACTGAAGAATAATCCCGCTTTGTTACACAGTATTTGAGATGTAAACTGTTAGCATGAAGTTCCTTCCACAACAAACATTCCTCCCTCCAGTACCTACAAAAGGCCTTCCTTTTTGGCCTTAAATGGAACCTTCCTAGTAGTCTTTGCTTCTAGATGTGTCACTCTGAACAACCATCTGTGCCCTCTCTTCTCCCTTAATTACAATGAGTATTCTTTCCTTGATAAAAGGCTGCAGTATTTTGTTAACTTATGCCCAACACAACTACAATTCTATAAGTGGATGCCAATGATTAGATAAGAAGCATAGACTTTTTATTTTTTAAATAAATCGGGCATTTTCTTTATTAGCAATGGAGAAGGGCTCGAGGCTTTACCATTTGGGCTGAGCACCCTGAACTCTAATTGGCTGATATTCTTAGAGTTATATTCTAAATCTTTTATAATTATTTTAAATCCTGGGTAGATAGTAGGTCCCTGGAAATTTTTGTTTATTGATAGATTCAATGTCACAAGTCTAAGTGTTCTTTATTAAATAACCATCGATATTTCTTTGCTTTGTTCACTTTGTATTGAAAACACATGTCATCTTAGGATATTTAACATACAAAATTTACTTTAAAATTTCAAATATTTCTGGGGCACCTGGGTGGTTCAGTTGTTAAGTGGTTGCCTTCGACTCAGGTCATGATCCCAGGGTCTTGGGATCAAGCCCTGCATCGGGCTCCCTGCTCAGCGGGAAGCCTGCTTCTCCCTCTCCCACTCCCCTCTGCTTGTGTTCCCTCTCTGGCTGTGTCTCTCTCTGCCAGATCAATAAATAAAATTAAAAATAAAATAAAATAAAATTTTAAATATTTCAAGTAAGATTGAGATAGAAGTACTATTAGAAGGCATGGTCTAAAAATAGAATTTAGAGTTTTGTTAGTGGGTAAGTTTAAGTTGTATACATGCAATGTTAAGCATTAAAAGTCAGTGAGTGATCAGGTAGTATAATTTATTTATCTGGAAGTTTTTAATTCAGATGGTAATTCTAGAATAAATTATTCTTTTTGTTGGGAAATCAGAAGATCAAATGTGAAGAAAATGCACACTTTTAAACAGTTCTTTTCAAAAAGCATAAAGTAAAAGAAAGTAATAATACAAATTTTATTATTGTGTTTTAAAATATTGACTCATCTGTAGTTAAATCTTGCTTTTCCTGAATCAGTCCTCTTGATAGTCTGGCATTAGGATTTGCAACAAAGACTTTAAATTGTTTTGCTTTTAATGGATAGGAACATGGAAACTGAAATAAAAGCTTTTCTTCAAAGCCCTTGAAGCATGAAACCATAACAGAATTCAATTATACTGAACACTCTCTCAGTGCTGATTTATAGGAGCTTACATTTGTTCAGTTTATAAAATTGTATTTTTGGTGAGCTTGAGTTGTCCCAAAGACTTTTCAAAATCTATTTCCTTAGTCACATGATTGATATTTCACTTAAATGACCTCTTAGTGTTTTTAATCATATAAGTAATTGACACAAGGCTGTCTTATCTATAAGATACAGTCCTTTCCAGTATTCTTCCATCTCGTGCATCTAAAATACACTAATCCATCAAAGTAAAGTCACCTTTATTTTGCTTTTTCTATCGAATTTCAAAATTATGACATACTAGGAAAAATTAACTCTAAAAATACCTTTAACAAATACTTGTAAACTCACTACTTGGCTTTAACAAATCTTAACATTTAAAAATATTTGCTTTTGGAGCACCTGGGTGACTCAGTTGGTCAAGCATCTGCCTTTGGCTCAGGTCATGATCCCAGGGCCCTGGAATAGAGTTCTGCCTCGGGTTCCCTGCTTAATGGGGAGCCTGCTTCTCACTCTCCCACTCTTTTTTTTTTTTGTAATTTTCAGATCTTGGTTTGTGGCTCTATTTTTTTTTTTTTAAAGGTTTTATTTATTTATTTGACAGAGATCACAAGTAGACAGAGAGGCTGGCAGAGAGAGAGAGAGAGGGAAGCAGGCTCCCCACTGAGCTGAGAGCCCAACGCAGGACTCAATTTCAGGACCCTGAGACCATGACCTGAGCAGAAGGCAGCGGCTTAACCCACTGAGCCACCCAGGTGCCCCCAAAGATTTTATTATTTATTTATTTGACAGAGATCACAAGTAGGCAGAGAGGCAGGCAGATAGAGATGGGGGTGGATTGGGGGGCAAAGCAGTCTCTCTGCTGAGCAGAGAGCCCGATGCGGGGCTCAATCCCAGGACCCTGAGATCATGACCTGAGCCGAAGGCAGAGGCTTAACCCACTGAGCCACCCAGGTGCCCCCGGTTTGTGGCTCTATTGCTTGGCGTTGATGTCCTCATGTGATCTTCCATTCCAGTGTGCTCTGTTTCAGGTCAGTTTTGTCCATGTCATTTCTGAGCTTAGTTAAATTTCTTAATTTTTTCTTTTGTAGTTTTGTTCATTACTGTGAATCAGAAATCTTATATTTATTGTTTAAACCCAAATTATGATTACTTGAGGTTGATCCCAGGTGAGCATTGTCATATATTACACCCAGCTTTTTCTGTAAGAGTATCTAAAAAATGCACAGGCATGCCAACCCTTTACCCCCTACTTGCCCCCACCCCTGCCTCACCCTGATCTTACTCCTACACATTCCTCCTGTGGCATCAGCATTTTGCTGGATGTGCTGTTCTCTGCTGATGACTGCCATGGTCCTCACTACCCTTTGGGGGAAGGGACAAAATGCTTTCCCTACTGAGCATGCTCAGTTTCTCATTGCATAGCCAAGAGTTACCAATCAGTCATGGTTAATGATACTCTGCAGAAGTTTTCAAGAGAAAGAAAGAGACCTTTGCAAGTCTGTGATCATGGCTTGGGATCTCTCTCTCTCTCTCTTTATCCTTTTAGAGAAGGTGGGGAGGGGAAGGGCAGAGGGAGACAGAGAGCCTTAAGCAGCACTTAAGCAGTGCAGAGCCTAACTTGGTACTCAGTCTCACAGTCCTGAAATCATGACCTGAGCCAAAATCAAGTCAGAAGCTTAACAGACTGAGCCATCCAGGTGCCCCATTATGATTACTTTTCAGGCACTTCTCTGCCTCACTCTGGGTCTAATGAGGGCTGCCTTACTCTCCACCATACAGGTGTTCTGCTTATCTCCATCCCATGAAGTTTAAAATAGGGGCTCTGATGCCTAGGAAGAGGAGAAATTGCAATCCAGGCTTGTCCCCATAGTTTTGTCTTCCTGCTCCTAAGCTGACTGTCTTCTGGGATGATGGTGTTCAGTAACCTGCTGCACTTGAAATTGTATAAGTTTCCATTTGCTGCTGTAACAAACTACCACAAAGTTAGTGGCTTAAAACAACACAAATGTATTACATTACAGTGTTGGGGTCCGAAGTCCAAAATGATTCTCAATCAGCTAAGATCAAGGCATTGGCAGGCTGCCCTGCTTCTAGAGTATCTAGCAGAAAATTGGTTCCAATGTCCTTTCCAGCTTCTAGAAGCTACCCGCAGTCCTCGGCTTGCCGTCCCTTCTTCCACGTCCAAAGCCTGCGGCGGTGGGTGGGGTCTGTCTCATGTCACACTGCCCATCACTGCTTCCATTGTCACATCTCCTCTGGTTCTCCCGGAGCCCTGTAATTTCATCGGATCCACCCTGACCATCTAGCACAGTTTCCTTATTTTCAGGTCAGCTGATTAGCAACCTTAATTTCTCCCTCATCACGTAACAAAACATATCCATGGGCTCTGGAGAGTCAGGCCTGGACCTCTTTGGGAGCCATTATTTCACCCACCACAGAGACATACCCTGTTCTATGCCTAGGATTATAATAACTATAAAAAGTCATGAGAATATTATGATTTAATCTCAGTACCTTTACCAAGTTGTATGTTATTTGTCTTAACTATCTTTACATGTGAGAGATCCCTAGGGCTGTCCAGGATGGGCTGAGTAAATGTCCGTCTACTCTCTATAACACATGGCTCTAAGATGAAGGGAACTTTAGGTCATTATGTCTTTCAGACTTCAGGGTTTCTTCATCCATCATCAGTAGGTAGCTGCTTCGGCAAGGGAAGATAGACATACCTCCTGACAGTAAGACATGGTATACATGTAGAAACAATCTAGACCCACTTTTAGGCAAGGAAAGATGATCACATATAAGATTATCAGGGACCTGCAATTCCTAACAACACACCCGATCTAGAAATCTAAACTGAACAACTCAGCCATCATGTTTGTAGGATATATATTTGATTTAATTCTTTGCACTTAGCTCTTCCCCGAGGCTATGAGCGTTTCCTTGCTCTTTCTCCCTCTCCCGCTAAACCCTCCACTTCCAATGTTATGAAAAAATGAAACAATGTTTACAGAATAATGAAAAAATCTCTCCCCAAATGAAATTTAAGTCTTCATTTTAGGAGACAGAAGACAACTTACTTTTAAATGGCAGTGTTTTTGTATGTGTGTCTGTGTTTAAAAATTATTGAGGTGCTATTTACAGTACACACGTGTAGTTGTCTTGCTATCTGTAGCTTTGCTGTCCATATATGATAGACTTCTAAGACTTCCAAAATTTTAAAGTATTTGCTTTCATTCTCTGTTTACATCCAGACCTTATGCTCTGAACATGTCTGAACATTTTTCTAGCCTATCTTACGTTTCTTTACCTTAAGTATTGCTAAATAGAACTTGCCAGCAAGTTGACATCATCTCTGTCCTCCTGTAAAACCCCATCTATCTAGTCGCTCCTCAAAGTTGCATAAGCTTCTTCTACGCCCTACGAGGTTTCTCTCCCACTTCCAGCTTATCCTCACGCAGGCCAGCTCATTTTGGTCATTTAAGGTATTTTTTTTTCCCTTTATGCCCAGCCTGAGCTATCATCTTTTGTCATATTAAAACCAATACTAGGAATACGTACTGAGAATACATTTGATCTAGCTGCCATTCTTTTTACCTCCCACAGAAGCAATAAAGAACAGTTTATCTCAATTGCCTAAAAATATAAATTGCATGAGGGCAAGGACTGCATCTTTTTTACATTCTTTAACCTCAAACAATTGTGTATAGAAAATGTTGAAGTGCTCAATTAACAAATGAATCAAAGCACTACCATTTCTTCCTTAAATGTCACATATTTTTACCCAGCTAAAAATATTTTTCTGTGGTCTTGGCATTTTGCATGTGACATGGCATCTGCTCTAAAAGTAACAATAGAATTATAACAGACCTCTCAAGTGCTATTTTCAGTAAACTATTTTGTCATTGTAAAATCTTTTGTTAAAATGCGAGAAAAGATAATTATTCTTTTTTTTTCTTAATACCATTGTGAATAAAAATGCAGTGTACTTACAATAGAAAAATCATCATTCAGTTCTAATGAGGTTGATGTGGAGGAGTTTTATATGTTAATCCTCTTGGGACCACTTCATTCATATATATGATATATATATATTATATGAAATACATGTAGTATATTAAATATATATTATATAAATGAAATATATGTAATATATACATATATATATATGTATATATTTTTTTTGCCCAAGTTATTTCTGCCTCAATAACTTAAGCATTAGTACTCTGACCATAATCTGTCCCTCAGGGTTTTCTTTTAAGGGGGACAAATAGAAAATCACTTCCTTTCCTGTATAAATAGAAACTTGGCACTGCAGATATATCTGAATAACAGATTACCTAAACTGCCCCGGGAAGCCTGGCACGGCAGAATCAGACCCAGGGACAGACAGTGACATTTGCTCAGATTTTACCAGGTTAAAACCAGGCCCCCAAGTATTATAGCATTTCAGTTGCAGATCATTGGATTACGTAAAATCAAACAATGAAAAGTGACCAATTTCATTTGTATATGATGCCAAAGAAATGCCTGGATTGCTTTTACTTCTATAAAACTAATTAATTAATTAGCAGATTGCTTGCCAAACTGTAGAAACAGAATACTGTTGATTTCAGAATTATGATTATAGAGATAAAAAGAGTAAATAGAAAATAAACTAATTAAACAGGGTAATTATGTGTTTTAAAACGGTAATGGAAAAGCAATCGATTTCTTTTCTTTTCTTTTATTTTTTTTTAAGATTTTATTTATTTATTTGACAGAGATCACAAGTAGCAAAAAGGCAGGCAGAGAGAGAGAGGAGGAAGCAGGCTCCCCGCTGAACAGAGAGCCAAATTCGGGGCTCTATCCCAGGACCTTCGAATCAAGACCTGGGCCGGGAAGGCAGAGGATTTAACCCACAGAGCCACCCAGGTGCCCCAAGCAATCAATTTCTTAACCTGAGTCCTAAGGATGTGTCAGTATCAATCAAGTTTGCCATACAAGTCTTCGGTTTCTAGTTTACAAAATATTTTATGCCTCCTACAATGTTTCTCTTTTTAAACAGTTAAACTAGAGGTAAGAACCAATAATTCTCATTTTCTTTATTTCAAAAGGATAACATCTCTCCTTTGATTTATGTAGAAGTTGTCTTCCTAAAGTGTTATACACGAAAGCTGTGTATTTCTATTGCAACTTTTTGTCCGTTTTTCATCTTTAAAATCCATGCAAATGTTTCACTCTGTTCCATATCTTAATCTTTTTATTTGTGTTTCTTTTTATTTTGTGAAAATACTGGTTTTCCCTCAAACTTTGAGTAAATTTGATTCTTCAGGAGCATGCCTTTATGCTGTGATTTTGCCTTCCACGGTCATAATCTGGGGCAGGTGTCTCCTGGATGGGCACTTTCTCAGCAAGAGCCCTCAGCCTGGAGCCTTCTCTGTCATGCGAGGGGGGCAGGGGAGTGGGGGTGGCAGCCGAAGTTTTTTTTTTTTTTTTTTTTAAAGATTTTTATTTATTTATTTGACAGAGAGAGATCACAAGTAGGCAGAGAGGCAGGCAGAGAGAGAGAGAGGAGGAAGCAGACTCCCTGCCGAGCAGAGAGCCCGATGCGGGACTCGATCCCAGGACCCTGAGATCATGACCCGAGCCGAAGGCAGCGGCTTAACCCACTGAGCCACCCAGGCGAAGTTTGACAGCCTTTGGAAAAGGCACCTTCTCTGCCGTTACAGAGAAGGAGGCTGTCATTGGTTTTCTAATAAAAGGCTTGCGGATGTCCTTTGGTATATTCAAAAGATAATTAAAATGAACATTCATACACAAAATAAATTCTTGATTTGCCCATCCTTTCAAAAATCTCCTCACCTAGATTTCTCTGAGTCAGTAGAACTACTCAACCCTGACCGTCTCTCTTCCCCGAACACCCCACATCCACTCCATCTGCAGAGACTGTCGTCTCTGCCTCCTACACCCACCCCCTTCTCACTAGCCTCTTCCAGCAACCTGAAATACTTTTCCTTCCTCTCTGCGCTCCAGTCCATCTCCAACAGTCTTCCTTAGATACAGCTTCCTTGGTTGTCTCTCTGAAGAAGGGCCCGCACTTTATCTTTTTCTATGCTCTTACCTTTATTGCTTTTCCTTGATGATAAACAGCTTTCTGATTCATCTCGTTGTTTCCACTTTTACCCCCTTACAAAACGTTGTATTCTTAGCTTCCACAGGGATCCTCCACTAAATACAGAACAAAATCCACAACACTCGCTGCGGTTTTTACTGAGGTGACTCCTAATCCTGGTTTTAGTGTTGATTTCTCAGAGAGGTCTTCTCTAAGTCTTTTCTAAGAGTAGTGTCCTTAAGACACCCCTCTATCAACGCCCCAAGTAATTCGGTAACACATCACCCTGTTTTATTTTCATTATAGCTCAAATTTTAATCCAAATACCTACTATTTTGTGTTGCTTTATTATTCAGTTTTGTGGGGTTTTGGCTTTCCCAAGAGAATAAAAGCCTTACTTGTTTCATTCAATAATGCAAGTCTAATGCCTAATACACTGTCTGGCCTACTATAGGTGCTTAATAAATATCCATTGAGTGAATAAATGAGTTGATTATGATTCAATAATGCAGGTAGAACATGCCTTTTAGAGGTGGTTCAGGAACACGATAACACTCAACCAGAGGAGTAGAAAACAAAGAGAAATGACATATCACATGTTTGGGGGATTTTGTTTGTTATTCGTTTCACATGGGATATATGGAAATGTATTAAAAGACCGCTAAACTCTGTCAGAGACTTGTGCTCTAATCCCATGATATTAAAAATGTATAAAGTACATTTAAAGATCCCCACACATACAGGTTTTTCAGGTTTTTCATTTGAGTGTTGGCCATAGCCTTGTGTAAGACTAATAACCCCATTTTACAGGTGAGGAAGAGTAGGGCTTAGAGAATAGACAAGGACACACAGCCCATTGCAGATCTGAGCTCAATCAGACTTTTCTAAAAGCTGTGTACTTTCCATGATGTCATATACCAACCAGATTTTAATTCTTGAGCTGTAGGAGGGTCAGATTGCATTGGGCCACAACTCCTTCAACAACAGAGTGAAAACTAGCCTTGTTTTATAGGATGGTACAAGTTTAATCAAGATGAGGGATCTGCTGTGTCCATGTTTGCCTAACCTACAGACACAATGGGTAAAAAATTTCATTGAAATCCATAAGCTACCACATATAAAATATGGGTAATTTAAAAATAATCAAGATAAGGGAACATTAAAAAATCTATATTATTATCTAACTTAAAGCTGTCATTGAATTTACTGTAGAAACTAGAGTAAATGCAGATGCAACAGAACATTCTGGAAATTGAAAGGTTGGGTTTTCTTTTCTTTCTCTTTTTTGGTTTAAATGAATCAGACTGTATATGCCCAAAAAGTCATTTTGGTTTTACGGAGGCCAAGGTGCCTTATAACTGCCATCTTGGCCAAATGTTGCAGGGTTTGAACAGGAAACTTGGAGAGATTTTTGGATGACATTGAAATATTTCTTTCTTGGGAATATTTAAAATCCTTTCATAGTATTCTTAATAAGTTTGGTGGTTATCATGACACTTCATTAAAGATTCTTGATTTTGCTGATTGCAATCAGGTATACACCCTAGAATTTCATTTCATTCCCGGTTAAGGCTGCACAAAGGTGTACTTGGTCAGCATGAAGGAAACTCATCTTCATTAATAATTTTAACATAATGTCCTTAACTGTGAAAGCAAGTGACATAATTATAGCCACCATTTCTTGAACGCTTAGTGTGTGCCAGATATTTTATATATATTGTTGCCAATATCCCACCAACCATGCAAGAATTTAACATTATTAAATGTTAAATGATTTGCTTGAGGCCAAACAGCTAGGAAAAGCAGAGAACTATGATTTTAACCCAGTCTTCTCTGATTTCAAAGTCTTACTTTTTCCTCTCATTCCGCTGTATCTCATTCATTCTTTCATTCATTGAACAAGATGAATTAATGCCTATTATATAGCAGCTACTGTTTGAGATATTAAATAAAACAAAATCATTGTTCTTATGGGGCTTATGGTACAGATGCACAGAAAGAAAATAAACCAATATATCACATGACATAATATACATAACCTAACATAATATAGCATAACATTAGTATAGCATTACATATGTAATTATACTAGCTATAAAATCAAAACAAAATAAAGCAAAAGCCAGGAAAGTATGTTTGGAATTCAGGGCAAGGAATGCCCTCAGGCCCCTTTAGGACTTTGTTGGCCACAAGAAGGGCTCTTGATTTATATATTAGAAGTTCCCTTCAAAAATAGCAACTAATACACCAGAGAATCCAGATATAATTATGCAGACATCTCTAATAATATACTCTGCTTTGAAGGGAACCAATTAAATCATTAATTTACATATTCTTTTAAGAGAAGTTTATGCAGAACATTTTATTATTAGGCATGGCTATAGTGCTGGGGCTAAAATGATGAATAAGATATAATCCTTTCCCTCAAGAGGAAGGCAGAAAGGCAAAGAGAAATTCTTGAATAAATATCACTCAAAACATGAAGATCATTCAAAAACATTTAATGAGATTCCATTATGTCCCAAATCCAACTACTGTGAGACGCTGAAAACCCATGAGGAGGTAAGACCTCAAGAGAAGGGAGTTCGGAGGGAGCTACAGAGCTGTGTTCAGAGGAGACATGCGCTGTTGCCTTTAAAAATGAGTAAAAGTTTACCACAAAGACTGGAGAGATTGTCTAGGTAGAGAAGATGGAAAACAGGAAAGCAGGGAATTGCTATGTTTGGGAACAGTGAGAAGACCCAGGTGCAGGAATGCGGGGTTCAAGAGGGGCAGTGACAGGAGATAAAAGAGTGGGTGGGAGTTGACTGTGAAAGAGATGGTATTTGAAGTGTGGATTCAGTCAGTAGACTGTGATGAGGGACCTTCTGTCTCCTTTTGTCTACTTCTGTCATGTTTTCATGGAGAAGAACTTGTCCTGTCCTGTCCCCCTATCCCTTTCACACTCCTGGGAGGAACTGTGTTCATCGGGGAGGATGAATTTGGGGATGGAACTGAATATGCACAGTGCCACTCTTCCACAGGTCCGTTCACAGGAGCATCTTCTGTCTAAGGCTACTGGCCAGTGTCTGGGTAGGAAAACCTGTCTAATTCAGGGGTGAAGTATTCAAAAAGCCATTTGCCATGGATCTAAGGTCACATCTGTCAATCGGCAGTATCCCCAGTGAAGCTGACATTTCTACGATCTGCAAACTGTCTTGAGTCCTGTTCTTTCGCTCGCAGTTGTTTTCTGTTCTAAAAGAAGAGTTTACGTATAAGCTTTTCTGAAACTTCAACACGCCTGTGAAGTTGGAATAGCGGTTTCCAAAGACATTTTTGTTGTAATCTCCCAAACCTAGGAGTAGGTGATCTTACACGGCAAAGGGGATGTGGTACAAATGATTACAATTAAGGATCTTGAGATGGAGAGATTGTCCCAGAGTATCCTAGATTCCTCCAATCTAATCACATGAGTCAGTAAAAGCTGAACGTCTGTCAGGTCAAAGAAAGGCAGGAGAATGGTCAGAGAGAGGCATCATGGGAAGGTTTTGGCCACATGTTGCTGGCTTGGAAGATGGAGGAAGAGAACCACAAACCAAAGAATGTGGGCAGCCTCTAGAGACTGAGAACAAACTCCAGGGCCACAGCCAGAGAGGAAGTGAGGACATTGGTCCTACCACCAGAAGGAACTGAATTCTGCCAGCAAGTCAGATGAGCAGGAAATTTATTCTCCCCTAAAGTCTAAAGGAAGGAACATAGCCTGGCTTACACCTTGATTTTCACCCAGTGTGACCTGTGTCAGGACTTCTGACCTACAAAACTGTAAGGTAACTGTTTCTGTAGTTGTTTCAATTCACTCCGTTTGTGGTAGTTTGTCGTGGTCTCCTTAGAAAACTGATACAACCTCACACAGAGCCAATGGGGTTTTTTTGTTGTTAGTGGTGGCGTGTTGCTGTTGTTGTTAAATTGAGATATAATTGGCATATGACATTGTTTAGGTTTGAGGTGTGCAATATGTTGGCTTAATACTTTTATATATTGGAATGTTATTACTACAGTAGTGTTCATTATACATAGTAATAGATAACACTTTTATCACATCACGTAATTGTCATTTCTTGTTTGTGTTGTGAACAGTTAAAATCTAGTCTTACGGAGCCAGTGAAGGTTTTAACACAAAAGTGATGGCGTGCTGAGGTGAGCATGGCAATTCCGATAGCCAGTGGAGTCTGAGTTTGGAAACATTTCTAAGAAAGGATGGGCAGCGTGTGGCACTGGGAGGCAGGGCTGGGCGAAAGGGAACGGGTATTTCAGCTTGGGGATTGGATGGACGTCCACACCATTCACCAAGACTGAGACTCCAGAAACAAAAAGCAAGTTTGTAAGAACAAACCATGGACTCAGTATTGATACATTAAGATGACTATGTAAGTCTCGTAGGACATTCAAATGGACAAGTTGTTGGGAATGAGTGCTTAAAAGAGAGTAGAGACAGTGAATGCCTCAGGGGTCATTAAGATGATGCAAAGTGAGAAACATTTGTAGCTGGAGATCTAGTCATGATCTGGACCATGAAAAAATTATTTTAAACAATTTATGTATTTTTTCACTACTAAACCGATCATCTAGAACTCTGCATAAAGGAAATATGGCCAAGGCAAGTTTGGATAAATATATAAATGACTCTCTAGAGGTCACTCAAGAAGCCTGTTCCGTTTCATGCCATATGCTAAACATGGCCTGGCATTTTTATTTTTATCAGCTTTGTGTTTTTTAGATCTTCAGATCATCCGTAAGAAATTTAAAACTTCTTACTGAATTCCCCTGATAATCCTACCATGCGCCACTCCCAGAATCACACATCTGACACTGTGAATCCCGTAAGCGTTTAATCAGATCATTGTCCACATTGCATGATTATCTTATTTTGGTTTTTCTCTAATGCATTCATACCAAGGAAAATGTTAATAAGTAATTAATTCCCTCTTCACTTAAAGGCTATTGTCCCCAAAACTGCAATGCAATCCTCACCTTCCCTGTTAAATCCCATTATTGTTAGACAGTATGTTTAGATAACATCTCTTTTCTAAATTTAAATTTGAAAATTATCTTTATTTGCTCTCTGTGAGGCCTGACTTAGCTTCATATAACCAAAAACATCAACATAAGTCTTACCTCTGAGTTTTGTTGTATGGAATTTTATCAAGAGCAAAATCATGGGGAGTTCTGAGGCAGACACAACACTTAAGATTGGCAGGGGTATTTCTTTTACATAGCTGAGTCTGCAAAAGTGACCCAAGACATAAGCCTTCTTAAAATCAGATGAACATTTTTTTTCTATTTGACATATAACATGATATGACATAGAATTGATTCATAACATATTAGTTTCAGGTGTGCAACATAACAATTCAATATTTGTATATATTGCAGAATGATCACCACAATAAGTTTAGTTAACATTTGTCCCCAGACATTGTTGCAATTTTTTTTTTCCTGTGACAAGGACTTTTCAGACTTCCTCCCTCTAGCAACTTTCCTGTGCATGCTACCAGATGGTTAACTGCAGTCACCATGCTATGTGTTAGTCTCCGTGACTTCATTATTTTATAATCTTATCCCTTTTAACCCTCCTCACCCATTTCTCCCACACCCTACCTCCTAAAAAAAGCAGATGAAATTTTTCCAGTTTCTTAAAACTTTTTATTTTGAAAAAAACATTATGAACTCCAGGAGGTTGAAAAATAGTACAGTTTCTCTGGACCCATCCCCCAGGTCTCCCTAATGGTAACATCTTGAAAAACGATAATACATTTTTCAAAACCAGGATTCGACACTGAGACCATGCAATTAACTGGACTATGGGTTTTACTCAGATTCCAGAGGTTCTTGTAGGTGCATTTTTTGGGTGTATGTGTTATAGTTCTGTGAAATTTTATTACATGTATAGGTTCATATGAACTCCACCACATCAAATCCAGAACTCCCCACAATGGAGCTCCCTTGTGGTACTCCTTACAGTTTCCCTTCACCTTCCCCAACACCTGGCAAACACTGATCTGTTCTCCATTCCTATGGCTTTTTCATTTCAAGAATGATATAAATGGGCTCATATAGTATATGACATTTTGATGTTGGCTTTTTAAAAAATTTAACATAATTACCTTGAGATTCATTCATGTTTCTGCAGATAATAACAGTTTGTTCCATTTTATTGCTGAATCATATTCCGTGGTATGCCTTACCCACAATTTGTTTATCCTTCGCCCGTTGAAGGACATTTGGGTTGTTTCTACTCTGGAGCTAGGATAATTAAAATCGCTACGAGTATTTTGTATAGACTTTTGCATGAACATAAATTTTCATTTTCTCTACAATAAAACTCAAGGAGTATGATTGTTGAGTTGCATAATAAATGTGTGTTTAGTTTTGTAAGAAACTGCCAGACTTCTAGAGTGGTGGTACCATCTCATAGGCCCACCAGCAATTTAGGAGAGGTCCAGTTTCTGGCCCTTTCTTCAAGTAATGCTAGCGCTGTCAGTAAGTAAAAAGTACTGTCAGTGTTTTTTGTTTTGTTTTGTTTTTTGTTTTAGTCATTCTAATATACATGTAGTGAAAAAACATGTAGTTAAAAAACTACTAATGGTATTGGTTTTTTTAAGGTGTGCTGTTTGAGAGAGACAGAGCATGAGCTGGGGATGGCAGAGGGAGAGGGAGAGAAGCAGACTCCCTGCTAGACACAGGGCTCCATCCCATGACCTTGAGATCATGACCCTGGGATGACGACCTGAGCTGACATCAAGAGTCAGAAGCTTAACGGATGGAGCCACCCAGGCAACCCCATGAATGGTATTTTTGGAACTCTGTCTAGATGCTTGAATGATCTCCCTCAAGAGCACACAATTTCTCATTCCTATATATGAGTATAGTGCTTTAGATAGGAGGTAAAAGGACAGGAAGTTGGATCTTTGCTTTTCATATTTGCAGCTGAAAGTGAACACAACAATGTAGAAACTTAAGACCCTGGCCAGCCACAAAGACTTGTTTGTTTGTAACAGATTCCCTTTTGGAATCCTTGTGTAGCTTGCTACCTAGCTTGATCTGAGGGGGGGGGAAGGAGAGAGAGGGAGAAAGTGTGTATGTGTGTGTGCTTGTGAGCAGTGGGGAGGGGGCAGGCGAAGGGGACAGAGGGAGAGGGAAAGAGAACCTTAAGCAGACTCTACATGCAGTGGGGCCGCTCTCAGGGCTCAATCTCATAACCCTGAGATCATAACCTGAGCTGAAATCAGGAGCCTGACGCTTAACTGACTGAGCCATCCAGGTACCTTTCAAGGACTTAATTCTTGATATTCAAAGGATAAGGAGCCCTAAGAGAACTCTCCAATGAGTTTAACCTGGTTGCACTAGAGAATGGTTAAGGTCTAGGGGATTTTCTTGGTCTGAAAACTCAGTGTTACTTATTTCCCAGATAAAAAAAAATAACTATTGGAAAATGCAATTGAATACTACTGGTTTTCTTTATTAAGGGAAAATCAATTAGAGTAATGAAAATCAATTATGGATTTTAGATATTTTAGATTTTCTGTTTAAAATTTAGAAATTTTAGAAATTTCTGTTTAACATTTAGAAATTTTAGATATTCTGTTTCTTTTAATCACATATATCCTATTCTTTTGTTTAGCTACAAAATTAATTAATGAGCACTTAAAACATTACAGAGTATAAAAATCTTTCCACTTGCAAATGATTACACCAAAATTTCCTAATGCCTGGTCTAAGAATCAGTAGTTACAGGCAAAGTTAAAAAGCCAAAGAAGAATTTCACGACCAAAACAAATTAAAGTTAACTTTACAGCAGATTTTCTCAAAGTTGCTATTAAATACTTGAATAGATGTATAATATGAAACCTCGAGAGATCAATGGAGTATTGAGAACATCCCTAAAACTTATTTCCACAGAACCCTTAATGACACTGGGCTAGATTAGGGCTAGATTAGGAAACCCTGGCTGGGATAGATTGATATTGATTGAAAATGTGATTAATACACAAATTATTTACATATCACTTAAATTGTTGTAGGAGAGGAGGATCATCAGGGATGCTTCAATTCTTCTTTTTTAAAGATTTATTTATTTGAGAGAGAGAGAGAGCATGGGCAGAGGAGAGTGCAGAGGGAGAGACAGTCTAAGCCGACTTCATGCTAAGCACAGAGCCTGGTGAGGGGCTTGATCCCAGGACCCTGAGATCATGAACTGAGCCAAAAATGAAGAGTTGGTCGCTTAACCAACTGCGCCACTTAGGCACCCCTGCTTTAATTCTTAGATGTGGTTTGTTTGTTTGTTTTTGATGTGGTTAATTTCTAAACATGTCTAGTTCAGATTAGACTGTTCCCATCTTTTATGATTCAATAATTATTCATTTGATTGCATTAGATGTTGAGAAATATTGTTTATAAAAGCTATAATAAGAAAATAAAGGGGCACCTGGGTGGCTCAGTGGGTTAAAGCCTCTTCCTTCAACTCAGGTCATGATTCCAGGGTCCTAGGATCAAGCCCCCCATGGGGCTCTCTGCTCAGCAGGGAGCCTGCTTCCCTTCTTCTCTCTCTGCCTGCCTCTCTGCTTACTTGTGATGTCTGTCAAATAAATAAATAAAATCTTAAAAAAAAAAAAAAAAGAAAAGAAATAATGCTATATGACTTTTAGCCATTTTGTTGAAAATTTCAAACCAAGTCAAGGTTTTCTTAATGTTCTGCCTTTGGGAAAAGAAAATTTTAAGGAGAGAAAAGGGAAAAAAGCAGAAGTCAAACGAGCCAGGTTGATGGAAGCCTGG